>NW_024884778.1:17316999-17360397 GCF_019232065.1 Centrocercus urophasianus | reverse complement strand
ATAAGTGGATTTGAAAAATAAAAAAGAAGTAATAGGCAGAGGTGGTCTGCTCTCCTCATGTGCTTTTATGACTGCAGTGGAATCTTTCACCTTGCAGGACTCTGGTGCACTCATACTGTGAAAGCCTCATCAAGCTGCTGCTTGGAATTAAGATCTTGCAGGTGGGTGCATCTTAGTTTGCTCTTTATGGTGGTATTGATTTATTTAGGGACCCTTTGCTCGTGGAAGTAGTGGCTGAGTAGAACTGGTGAGGATGCAGCTGGAATCGTGTCCCATTTCTTGTTTCCTTTGGCACACGGAGATGCTGTGTGCCTGGAGCACGTGGCACACGAGGAGAGGTGGAACTGGCTTTGTTTCTTAAGAGGAGGATGTCAGGGGACCTTGTGGTCTGTACCTATGTAGTTGCATGGCACAGAGAAAACAGCCAGAGTCTTCTCAAAGGTAAATGGGCAGGATGAGAGATGGCAGCCAAGTTAAACATGGGAAATTCTGATAGAATTGAACCACTTCTCTGGAGAATATTGAGAAAACTTAGAGGTGCTTAAGATCAGGTAAGTCCCTGGTCTGGCCTCGATGGTTAGCCCTGTTTTGAGCAAAGGCTTGGACCAAAGATCTCCAAAGTTCCTTTCCAAAAGAAACTCTTTAATGCTTGAATTACAGCCCCAAACAAGTATTACATGGAGACAATATGGAAGGAAGAGGCCCTTCCAAGACTTACTTGGATGTATAAGGAGCTCAGTTCACTTAGATCTCGTATCTGTCATCTCTGCTTCCTGCAGTTGCTGGTGGCAGATGTAGAAGTGGTTTAACAAGGAAAGAAAGGGGAAACTAAACGTGGAGGTCCTAACACAAAAATGTCACAGCAATAAGGCACATCATTCTCTTTTGATCCCCTTTTGTCTGTTCCCTTCCCAAACGTGGCCCCAAAGACAACTGCTTTTAGTCCTATGGTGCAGCTGCACTGGCTTTCCTGGGAACTAAAAACCAATCACACAAGTGAAGCAAAATGCACTGAGGTGAGATTTAAACAGTGTGGGTTGGTTCTGAGTGTGTTTCAAAGCATTGCTGTCAACAGCCAGCTCTGCTGGGTTGTGTAATAGCTGCATCAACACATGTGGAGTCGAACGTGTGATCTCTCACCACAGAGCGAGGGCAGGCACTGGGGAAGAGATGTCTTACACAGGAAGTGTTTTTGCTTGTTGTTTTGATGCTCTTATGCTCTGTGCATGTTTCACCTTCTGTGAAAGGGTAGCTTTGGTAGCAGTGCCACGGTACAAGCAGTAAGTCATCAGCCTCACAGTGTCCTTTTGCCTTTCTTACAGCCTGCTGTCGTAACGCTGCTGTTGGAAAAGATCCCCGAATTCTTTTTTGATGTGTGAGTACAGACTGTTTTCCCTCTATCCTGAAATGTACTTCCTCATTTTGAACAATCACCAGCTGTTTAATTGTCGTTTCAAATTTACCTACATGGATGTATATTTAAAACACTGCTGTATTTAAAGATATCATCCATCCATGTGTAAAATCATCTGTGGGTACCATGTCTTTAAAATGGTGGGTGCATGTGGCAGAAGGCAAATTCATAGAAGGTGAAACACATCCCCCCCCCCCATGATTCAATGCTTCTGTTAGCTGTTGGCACCAAGACTGGAAGTATTTCAGCAGAGGGACTGGGAGATATCCTGTTATTTAAACAAGGGGAAAGTGGCTGACAGAATTCTGTGTGGCTGTTAGATGCAAGCAGACCTCCTTTCAAGAATGCAGTTTGTAGTGAAATGAGGAAAACAGAAGAAGCATCTGTTGTTTTTTCTTGAATGGAGAACATCGTGGCACATTTTGCAGTAGGAGGAGATCCTGTGGAGGTCTGAGTTGTTCAGCATGTCTGTAAGTGGGGAAAAAAGGAATGAAAAGTGAGGTAACAGCTGATGGCAGCAAATTTTCATGATCATCAAATCTAAAGTGGACTGCGAAGAGCAATAGAAGTTTCCTGTTTAACTGTGGGACAAGAAACAACATTCATTACAATTAATCTGTAACTGCAAATTGATTGGGCAATTTCAGCCCAAACTGACATAAAAGCATCTCTGAAACCTGTGAGACTGGTACGGTTTTCATGTCACCTGATGGACAGAGGGCATCCAATTTATTAACCTACTGCAGGAGTAGTGTGTAACCCTGCAGGGTTCTGAGTTGCAGTGTGTAGAGATCTGAAATAACTGTGGTTGGTCCTGTTGATTTTTTTTTTTTTTAAAGGGGATAAGGGGAAACTGCTTGCAGATAAATGTACTGCTGGATAGTGGGGGCGAGGGACTGGGCACCAGCTTCTGCCTTGGGAAATTGTTTGTTGGAGACTGAGTGGAAGCTCAGGGATAACATGGCTCTGTGTATGCTCTGTTTCTTACAGCTTAGCCAGATGCATCTAACTGCCAGCAGCTGGGGACAAGGACGCTGGGCTCAGGGGAGATTTAGGCTAAGCCAGCATAGCCACACTCATGGTAGCACAGGAGATCCAAAGCGAGGTCACACTGCTTGTGTTGTAACTACGATGTTGCCGGTAGCGTTTTGAGACAGGCTGTAGAATCCCTTATCTGTGTGTGCAGTGAGAGGCAGGGCTCCTTCACGGTGCTACAAGCTCTCCTTTTATATTTTCACAATGGGATTTGAATAGTTGGCTGATGTGACTTTCATTGCGTGGTTTTGCTGACCAGCAGCAAAGCCTTCCAGTCTGTGTGTGGATCTGACTCAGCTGTGCTTCACTTCTGTCGTTTAGTGTGGGCACCTTTGGGACAAACTTCCCTCGGCTCATTGTCAATCAGTTTAAATGGCTCGACAGTCTTGACAGCCAGGTGGGTACTGATGGCACAGCCCCTGTGTGCTTTTCTACTTAAGGTCTGATCACCTCTCAGGTGGGCTGAGGGCAGTGTTGATCCTAATGCAAACAGGTGTTTCCATATTCACACTCAATACTCAATGAAATTTAATTCTTGTTCGTGTTCTTTCCTTCTGTAACTTCTGAATGTCCCCTTTTATTTTCTTCTTCTCTTGCTGTAACTCTTCTTTTTTGTATTTTCTTAAAAAATTTGTATCTATACATACCTATCCGCATTCTGAAGCAGTTTCTGGCAGAAAGTTACAGTGTCTTATTTAATTTTAACAAGAGATACTGGATGCTTGCCAGCATCTGGGGATGGATTCTCTGTTCTGGCTCTGGTGGTTCCTTTCCTTCTTTCCCTTTCTATATCAGCAGCCTCTGTGAATTACTGTGTATTAAAGGGCTGTTGCTAAGGAGAGTCCCAGAATGAAGAGAACTAGGAATTCATGCTAGACTCTGGAAAGCTTGCTGTTGGGTTTCCCAGTTTCCTTCCCTCAGCAAGACATTCAAGTTCTACTTGTAAAAATGCTGTTGTTCCTGAAAGTCTATACTACGATTCCCTGCTCCAGCAGGACAATGAGTGAAGGGACAGTTAGCAAAAATCCAAATGAATGGCTTGTGCATAATAATGTTGTCATTCTAAGTAACCACTTGCTAGTGGTAAGACTCACCCATTTTTACAAGCGATTCTCTTCTCTGCAGGATCTTGTCAAGAAGTTAATGGAGATGCTTAGTGTGTCTCCTGTACCAATCCAGCATGATATTATCACCAGTTTACCTGAGATCCTGGAGGATTCCCAGCAAAATGAAGTTGCCAGAGAGTTGAGGTACAGTTCTGTTTTTTCCCCTCTTCTTTCTTGAATAGAAAAAAAAAGTATGAATGTAGGTTGCACAAGGACTGACTAAAGCTGCATGGCAACAGGATGTTTTCTACATGATCTAAAACATTAAGTTCTTCAGTGAGTGTAGCACAGACTGATGATAGAGTCATAGAAGGGGCCTTTAAGATCATGTAGTTCCAACCCCATGCTGTTGGTAGGGACGCATCCTTTAGCCCAGGTTTCTCACAGCCCCACCCAGCCTGGCCTTGAATGCTTCCAGGGAGGGGGCATCTCAACAACCTCTCTGGCAACCTGTTCCAGTGTCTCACCACTCTCTCACAGTAAAACATTTATTCTTAATATCCAGTTTAAAGCCATTTTCCATCACCCTGTCACTATGTGCCCTTATATTAAAAAGTCCCTCTCCAGCTTTCCTGTAGGCCCCCTTCAGGTCCTGGAAGGCTGCTATAAGGTCTCCCTGGAGCCTTCTCTTCTCCAGGCTGAACAGCCCCAGCTCTCTCAGCCTGTCTTGTTGGGGAGGTGCTGCAGCCATCTGATGTCTCTGTGGCCCTTCTCTGCACCTGCTCCATCAGCTCCATGTCCTTCTTGTGCTGGGGGCCAGTACTGGATGCAGTACTCCTGGTGGGATCTCATGAGAGTATAGGGGCCGAAAATCAGCTTCTTTGACCTGCTGGTCATGTTTCTCTTGATGCGACCCAGGATACAGTTGGTCTTCTGGGCTGCAAGCATGCATTACTGGCTTGATTTGAGTTTTCTATCAATTGAGACACCCAAATCCCTCTTCTCAGGGCTGCTCTCTGCCCAACCTGTATCTGTGCTTGGGATTACCCCAGCCCACATGCAGGACCTTGCACTTGGCCTTGTTGAACTTGATGAGGTTGGCTTGGGCCCATCCCTCAAGCCTGTCCAGGTCCCTCTGGATGGCATCCCTTCCCTGTGCCGTGTCAGCTGCACCGCTCAGCTTGGTGTCATCTGCAAACTTGCTAAGGGTGCACTTGATCCCACTGTCCATATTGCCTACAAAGATGTGAACGATCCAGCAGAAGTTATAAGCACTTAAGTGGAGTCTGTCTGTGGTCAGTCATTCGGATATTACTAGAGGCAGCTTTGGATTTGGTTTGGGTTATGCTACAGTAAGGGTCAACATTGCTTTTGTTACTTTTTAAAAAGCTCAAAGCACAACAAAACAGATGTGCTCACAAAGCAGAACCTTCTAATTATTTTATGCACTTCTCTCAAATGTATTTACTGACATGAAGAGCTGGATGACCTAATATCAAGAGAGGTCCTCCCAGAGAGTGCCAGCTTATGCTGTCCCTTACACCTGTCTCTTCCATATTTATACTGATTTAATTACACACACCAGTGTTTTTCATCCTGGTCATTACACAGTTCACTTGCATTTATGCCTGTACCAATTATCATTTCACTCTGCTAGTTGTTACTTCAGCCTGCCCCTGTCAAGTACATCCTGTTTCCTGTACTCTCAGGCTTCTGTATCTCTATTTGTATTTTTGCAAAGTTGAGAATCTAAAGGCTAGCAGCAAGACACTTATTTGTGTATTCTCAGTAGCCCCTACCCATGTCTGGTGTGGGAAAGTACTCAGTGTTTGTCACAACAAACTAGGGAGCATTCAAGAAGCAGAAAGATTAATTTTTCACCTCACATTATTAATAGTTTCACTTGAATTGAGAAAGTTTATAAGAAACTTAGATGGCAGCCAAGAATGATTACGTGAATTCCAGGAAAATGAAGTCCACAATGCTGTTTAAGCACAGCTACTGTCCCTTGTTCAGTAAGTTGCTAAACTTCTGCTTGCTGGAAACCAGACCAGGGACAGAGGTGTGACTGCAGTGTTTAGCAAAGCAGGTGTCTTTCAAGGCTTCACAGAACATCTTTGCTAACAAAGCATTGTCCAAAACATGCACGTAAAGCAAGAAACAGCTGTAGATGGCAAATCAGAAAACAGAGCAGAAACATCAGGACTGGAAACTTGCCTTCTGTCTTAACAGCCTCTACGTTGCCATCTTGGTACCTGGTCAGCACAGGGTTCTCAGGTTTAATGGGGTCCAAGTAAAGCCCCAGCTGTGTACCTGAGAACAGAGCTGTGCTGCACACTGCTGCTGTGTGGAGCATTGGGGAGGAAACTGTGGAAGAGCTGGCTGGAGTCTGACTCAAGAGTACTGCAGGGAAAGCCAAAAGGCCCTTTCAAGGAATCTTTTATGGCAGAGGCACCTATTACAGCTCTGACTTGATGGATTGTTTGCTGAACTGTCCTTCCATTCCTCACCTTCTCCACTCCTGGTGAAGCAGAGGATGTGTTCCCTTCCCAGCTTTGCCAAAACGTCCCTCTCAAGGTTTTCTCTTTACTCAGTCTTCCCTGTTTCTTGTACACCTGCTAATATCTGGGGCTTAGAGCCCTCCAGTGGCTTGTAAAGGTCCTTTGTTAAAGGCAAGGCAGTGGCAGCACATTCTCCCTTAGGTATAAAGTCAGGTTAAGTAATACACCAGCAATCTCCCCCCCTTTTTTTTTTCCTGTTTATAATGAAACCAGGACCTACCGAATTTCAGGTGTTTGCTTGAGGTTCCTGCCAGGCTTTTCTCCATGCTCCCAGTTATTCCAGTGTTGAAAAAAGGTACAGTCATCATATCAGCTCCACACCAACACCCACAGAATTGTAATTCATTGTGTTCAGAGAGTGATAATTTAGGGAGCAAGGTTTCTATAAAGTCAGTGGTGTATGTTTTGTGGTGAACACAGAAACGACTAGAATCCTGCAGTTTATTAAACATGAATTCCTGCTTTATATTAAGAGGGTGATTTGTTTTCCTTTCCTTGCACATCAGCTGCTTACTAAAACAAGGCAGACGACTCACAGTTCCAATTCTGGATGCTCTTTCTCGTTTGGATCTTGATGCAGAACTTCTGGCTGAGGTAAGAGCTTCTACTGGGTGGTAAAGCAAACTCTTCTAGGCTCTTCCCTTTCGTAAGCTAGTTAAAAATGATGGTGCCAAGCCCTTCCTGGAGGTGCCAGGTGATACGATAAGGAGCAATGGCCACAAATTACAGCCTGGGGGTTCAGGTCGGACACTTGGAAAATGGGTTGGGGTCTACAGCACTGACATGGACTATGAGAGGTAGCATCAGGAGGGGGGAATGGTTGTGTCCTGTCTGAAGATCCTCAAGGTTCAGCAAAGCTGAGGCTAGTCTGATCTGGTAACGGTGATATTCCTGCTCTGAGCAGAAGGCTGCATCCGAGTCCTCCAGAGATCCCTCCCAGCGCCTGCTCTGTATCTCTGTGAGCCGTGTGACTGCAGCCAACCCCTGTTGCTCTCCCCTCAGGTGCGGCAGTGTGCCATGAGCATTGTGCCTTCTGTGAAACTGGAGGATTTGCCTGTGGTCGTAAAATTCATCCTGCATGATGTCAAGGCTGCAGATGCTGTAGAGGTACGGAGCTCTCCCTGTACTAAAGACCAATAAGTTTTATACCCCAGTGCAGGTTTTCAAAGAGGCTGTTCGTTCAACACACAAAGGTGCATGCTTTAATAGTTCCAAGTAAAATCTTAGTATTGTCAAGGATCAAAGCATGTGTGGAAAGCAGCTGTCCTTTGACATGGATTTGGTTATGCTTTGAGGCATGAAATTGAAATCTACCCCTTTCTGCTAGCAGGTTTTTCTCATTTGTTTTTAGAACTTGTAATTTTCTTTTCGTTGTCAATGTTGTGAAATTATGTTAAGCTCCTAGACTGAAAAACTCTTTGAGGCAAATTTAAGCCTTTGAATTATGTCTTAGAATTTGCACTCATTAGAACTTTTAAGGGTTCTAAACTCCTAACTTGTTCAAAAGAGCAGGGATTGTAACTTGGTAATTCTCTTCTTGTTTCCTCCACCAAATTCTGTTCTAAAAGCTCCTTTAAGAACCATCCTTTTTGGAATGTTTCTGTGTTTGGAGGGCTGTTCTCATCCCCCCTTGTAAGACTCCTTGGTTGAGCCAACCTTGCTGAATGATTGAACGTGGGTTTTTATCATTCTTTGAGGAAACCTCAGGAGAAGTCAGATATGGTTTCTGATCTGCCCAGATCTTCAAGGGAGATCACTGTGAAAAATGTATGCCTATAACACGCGACCTATCTTGTGCTGATCTGTGGTTTGACAGCCCACAATTCCTGTGGCTATTTCATATCCTGTCCTGCTGCTAAACAAGATAAAATTAGTTAAAGGCAGCATGTCATGAATACAATGGAAACTTCATGGGGTAACTTAAGAAATCCTTTTCTGCTTTCTGCCTGCATGCACTTACGCCATCTTAATTTCATGAAGTAATTAAAAAAAGAAAAAAAAATAATTGAACACAGCTAAATGTTTAGATATCATCACAAATAAGTGAGTATTGGATTTGTAATTCTAGGGCTATTCTGGGGGATTTTAATTTAAATTTTCCTTAGTCTTTTTCGTTCCCCCCTCATGTGTCAGAAGGTTTGTGCAAGGATCTGTGTGTTACAGGTGATTTCTGATCTTCGTAAGAGCTTGGATCTGTCATCGTGCGTTCTGCCACTGCAGATGCTAGGCTCCCAGAGAAAGCTTAAAAGCCAAGCTCAGGCCAGGTAACTATTCCTGTCATTCTGCAGTGATGAGATGGTACACGAGGCCTTCATCTCTTCTTTATCTGCTCTGAGAGATGCACCTACTTACATTCATTCTAATTTGTCCTAAGTGAAGGTGCTGACACTGCTGTTCCTTCCTTGGTGCTCACACAGCGCGTTATCAGTCCTTGTCCAACGAGCTTCCCCCACAGTGCTTGTTGGTTGGATGAAGGTTGAGGAGCTGTCCTGGTTTGAGGGAAAAATTCAGCTATCAGAATAAATCTACTGGGAAACAAAATCTGTCCTTCGTTCTTGTCAGCTTCAGAGGCTGATTTGGCAGCTGGGATTTATTTTCTTATTCTGAGCAACTCACTGCCGTTCTGTGAACCCCCTTCTAGTGCTCAGACTCCACAGACAATATACTGGCGTGTTTCATTGTAAAGCAGAAATGTTCACCTTAAGTCAGCAGCTCTCCCACCTTATCCCTAACCCTCATCTTTTTTCTTTTGTCTTTCTGCACTTATCTGGTGTGTTAACAGTGCCCTGTGCATAGCTTACATCCTTTCACTAAAGTCAGAGAGAAGGCAAGAGGCCGTCTGCATCCACACCTGCATGAGGGCACATGGCCCCATTTGTAATGGAGGTGTTTGCTGCAAGTTGATCTTTAGGTTCCCCCTAAGTATGTCTTCGGTCCTGCACTGCCTGCTTCCACCCTGTTGTGAACCTCCCTGCCCTTACCAAAGCATTCCTCCTACAGGATTGCTGCTTTTCATAACTGCTGTGACTGCTAGGCTGCCTTGTCCCTTTCACTACAGTATCTACAATGGCTGAGTCATCTTTTCTGGTCGTTAACAGTTCTTCCATGAGCCAAATGACCACCAGCCAGAACTGTGTGAAGGTGCTTTTTGATGTGATCAAGCTAGCTGTAAGATTCCAAAAAGATGTCTCTGAAGCTTGGATTAAGGTAAGATGCAGCTGTCAGACCTCGTTTCCTCACGTAATTTAGTCAAATATAAAGAAGTGAATGTTAGCTCTGATAGTTACTGATAGAGATTTCATTCATTTCCAGAACTTTAGTTTTTTGCAAGACCAGTGCTGTTTGAAAATATCCATGCTGAATTCTCATGCCTTCTTTTGACTGCCTTCTGAATTTGCTGGTTTGGATAGCTGACCTGTTGCAGAGAAGTGCTTTGGTGTATGCCTTTTCTCATACATTTGTCTTCATGTAACACTCATGGTTTTAACATACAGTACTGTGCTGTAACCTAACAGCTTTCTTCATTTTTGGTTTTTGTTTTTTGCTCTTAGGCTATTGAGAACTGCACGTCTGTATCTGACCACAAGGTAATACTTCTGACTCTGTGCTTTTCTTTGTGAGTGTCCTTTTCTGGTGGTTCTCATAACTCTCTCTATGGGCACAGATGGAGAGCTCTTTCTAATCAGAGTAGAAACCACCAGTGATGTTGGCTGGGTGGTTCTGTTGGTGTCTGACTTACTGCCACTGTAACAGCCATTCGTTTTGTTATTACTCTTTAATTCATCCCTTCCATGCATCAGGAGATGGAGTTGAGATCTCTCCTGTCGGAATGATGAGAGTTCTGCTGTAATTGTGGCTGTCAGGGGCTTTTTGAGCTCTTGATTTTCTTCTCAGTTTTGATTTCAAAGCATGTAGCTGTCTGGCATGTTTCATGCCTTTTCAGCATAATGATTAACAGCTGTTTCTTCCTAAAGGTTCTGGATCTGATCATTTTGCTGCTAATCCATTCTACAAACAGCAAGAACAGGAAGCAAACTGAGAAGGTATTGAGGAGCAAGATTCGCCTGGGCTGCATGCCAGAGCAGCTGGTGCAGAATGCTTTCCAAAATCATTCCATGGTCAGTGCTGATTCTGTGTTGGGACTCTCCCTTCTTCATCCCTCAAATGTCCTGTCAGATGATGATTTAACCCTGTGCTGCATTATGTATAGTTCAGAGTTTCTTGGTCACTGCTCAGTCTCGCAGGGCATTTCTCCTCTGTCGTAGTTGTCTGTCCTTTAAGAAGAGAGCAGTTTTTCTTTATTTTGGTGCAAAACCCCTCAGCCTTTGTGATAAACCTCAGGTCTCCACTGCATGTTCCTGACTTGCTGTTGTCTCCCACTGTGTTTTTAGGAGTCAGTACATTTATATATCATTTTCTGCGTGCTGTTTTTTGTATCTATGTGTATGTGTGTCTGTGTATGGCATGTGTTTGCCTAATACTGTGAGAAAGAAGAAAATATCTGAAAAACTGATCAGAGTTTTCAAAACTGAAAAGCAATACAGTGCAGGAGCAGGGGGAACGGGTGAAAAACACTTATGAATTTAAAGTAACCTATGTCAGTAACACAAGCGGGGACTTCTATTCCATTTATTCTGAATGTAACTGCTTTTAATTCAATTTTAGCTGAACAGCCCTTCCAGAAGAAGTTAATTAGGCCACTTTACGTGAGTGAGAGCTTGTTCAAAGCTGCTTTAAGAGATTAAGCTAACTTCACTCACAGAAATCAAATTTATGTTTCAGATTGATGTAACAGTACTTCTGTCACAGTAGTGCCAAGAGCATGTCTGCCCCGTGCCTTTTAATCTGTGGTGCACTGCTGTGAAGCGACTTCCCGTGGTGTCACTGATGAGGGATTCTCTGCTGTGAGCCCTGCAGCCTGGCGTAACCCATCTGAAAATTCTTTGTGTGGGCCAGGTTAGAGAAAGCCATTCTGGTCTGCCTTATCTGCTCTTGTTGCCCACTTCTGCTGGACTGGACAGCCTGGAAAAAATCTACTGATCTAGACAAAGCTTTTGAGATGAGCTGCAGCACGTTGTATTATATTTCTATTTTTCAGGTCATCAAGGATTTCTTCCCTTCAATTCTATCGCTTGCCCAGACGTTTCTGCACTCTGCACACCCAGCTGTGGTCTCCTTTGGCAGCTGCTTGTACAAACAAGCTTTTGCAGTCTTTGACTCTTACTGCCAGCAGGTACAGTGGGATAGATGGCATTTGTTTCATTTTCGTGTGCTTGCACTTTGTTGGAGGGTGTGTGCCTTCATCCTTCAGAGGAGGGGATTTCGGGCAACCGGAAGCCTTTGAGAGAAATCTCTGCTATAGAATAAGCCAAGAAGAAGATCACAGCTCTGGTAGGAACTGAGTCACAGAGACTGCTAAGAGGAAAAGGGAGCAAGTAGGCAGGTCTCAGAAGTGACAAAACAATAAAACAAAAAACAAAAACACTCCACATATGGAGCAGGGGGGACTATGCTGTTCTTTTTTGCAGGTCAAGAAGCAAACGTTTTTACTGAGCTGAAAGCTGGACTGAGCTTCAGGGTCACAGAGAAAATTTGCTCATAAATTCTTATTTCTATTCTGTGTTCATCACTTTGAGTCTCCTCTGTTTTAAAAGAAAGGAAAAAAAAAAAAAAAAGCCACACACAATTCATATTGAAATACTTTCCTTGGAGAACTTACTGTGTTGAAAACACACAGCTTCCCCTCAGAGCTCTGACCAGCTTGGACTTCTTTTGCATACTCTGAAATAACTGCAGGCCAGACTTTGAGTGTGAGAATAAGGAAATCTGGGGACCAAAGACAGCTCTGCAAATTCTTTTGAATATATTCGCACTTTTTGGACACAGAATGTTTGCAATTAAGGCTGGTTGTGACCTTGCATCTATATTTACTTGGTACAGCAAACTTAACCAGCTGAGAAAAGCTTGAGACATGCAATGCTGTCTGCAGTAAGTTTAGCAATAGTTTGAAATGCTATGAATTTCCAAAGAGGTTGGCTGTGTTAGCAGCTGGTGATGTAGGGAAGTCCCAGAACCCCACAGAGGATGAGATTGCAGAGACAAGAGTGTCTGGAAGCCAGCTGAAGTAAAGCCAACAAAAAGATTTTTAAAATGAAAATTTCCTTTTGAACAGCTGTTGATAAAGAGAGTTGAGACACTGGATGGTGTAGTTAGAGGCAATGCTTTCCTGGATAAGGTGCAACATTCTGTGTGCATGTGCAAATAATGTGGGTTTTTATTGTCTTAAGTGGTAGCTGAGAGCACAAGCTGCAGGGCTGGTAGCACGCAGGCAGGAGGAAAGTGGTGAAGAAAATCTTCCAAAAGCTCTTTGTAAACTGAATAAAATTCAGGCTGAAGGTGAAGGCCAACATTGTGACTATCTGGAATTAGAAAATGAACTGAGAAGAAAGTTAGAATTATAGGGCTGAGTTTCAAGATGGTTTTCTGCACTCAATCCGTATATTTATGGGAGTAGAACATAACAACAGCAGAACAAGGGCAGGCATTTTTCCACCGACATTTCATTGCAGATTCTCTTGGGGGTCTTTCCTTAGGAGGTTGTATGTGCTTTGGTCACTCATGTATGCAGTGGAAATGAAACAGAGCTGGATATTTCTCTGGATGTGCTCACTGATCTGGTGATCCTACACACGTCCCTGCTGCTGCGCTACGCCACCTTCGTGAAGGTACGTGCAGATCTGTGGGCAAACTGCATCTCAGGATCCTTTCCCAGCTTTGTCCCAGATCCAGAATAGGTCAGTGTGCTTCAGAAATATCCTTAATAAAACAAGCTGTATCTGTAAAGCTGTTCTGAGAAATGCAGTGGTCAGGATGAAAAGGAACTTTTTGTGAAGATGTGAGCTGGACTGTGAATTTCTGGAAGTGGAAATTACACTAGAAAAAGAAGTTACTCTTCCCTGTAAATGGAGAACGTGTGTGTTGCAGGGATGGAATGACATCTGTGGACAGAAGGAAAATGATTTATTTATATATCTTTATTAATATCAGCTATTCCAAATCTTTGGCAAAAACCTGCTGCCTTTGTGGACTTCCTCTTCTACTATGCTGGAAGATTGGCAACACTTAGCCAGTATTTTGAATCATAAAACAAAGCTCCTAGCAAGAATAGGAAAAGACTTTCCTAAAACTTAAAAGAAAGTACTCAATAGGGAGAAAAGCAGTAGTGAATTCTTGACTGGTAATAATGATTAGCAGAGTCAGACCTGCACAACTGCCACGTTCCAGAGGCAATAGAAGTGGAGAGTATGAGGGGAGCGAAATAGCAAGGCAAGCATGTAGCATGATTCTGCTTGAGCTTCCTCCTGCAGTGATTTGTACTTCAAGGACCCTGTGTTTCCCCTTGAGGAGTGGTGGCTGTGTGCATTTTCCCACCCACGTATTTTTGTGTTTGCCCACTTGGTGGCAGTGAGTTCTGTAGTTTAAGCACCCACTGTAGGGAGGTGGAGTACTTTTCACTTCTTGGTTGCTGGATTGTTAGATACATGTCAACGTTTTAAAACATGCTCCAAGGGAGGATGTGAAGGTCTGCTATAAGAATTTGTATGCAGTCTGTCATGTTTAATCCATAAAAAGGAGAAATGGGACTCGCTTCTTTCTGGCAGAGCTGGGATGTGCTGGGGGATCAAGGTTGAAAGTGGTCCTTGAAAGAGACAGCATAGATTTCTTCCACTTCGTGGAATGCTTTGTCACAAGTGTGGTGGGAGCACTTGCTCACAGCCTTCAGCTGAGACCCGCTGACCTCCTGACCTTGTTTGCACATTCTTATCTTGGCAGGATATTTACAGGTTATGGTTTCTGTGGACTAATCTTCGATGCATTACCAAAGCTTCTGGATGGCAAGCATTAATAAATGTTCTGGCCACACCTTGGAGCCCTGCAGTACACTGTGTTTGATGTGCTTCTCAGAGGTGGTAGAGGCAGTAGCCAGCTATCTGTGAAAAGATTGGCAAGGCTGCAGATGGCCAGCAGGTTCCACACAGAGTTGGAGCCTTTTTAGCCTACCAACACATCTACAGATCTCCTCAAACTACTTTTTTAGTGTTCAAACTGGATGAGTTTTCTTGGGAATGGCAGAAAGCGGGTAACTGATCCTGCAGTTGCCCCTGTCACACTCAGTGCCTTGTTCTAAATCCTGCTCAAGGTTGGCCAGTTGTAGGATGAAAATAATGCTAGCAAAGTACTGTGTCAGTAGCAGAAAAGCCAGCAGTGCTGTGGGCAGCAGTTGGATTGCTTTCACTGAAATACTCAGAACAAGAAATATCCTGAGGGCGCCATTCAGCACAGATGGTGTCTCCCCTGAATTCTTAAAGGCCTGGCTGTTATTACAGGGTTTGTGTTGGAAATATCAGCAAATTCACTTGTTTGTCTCAAATACTTTGAGCACTGAGAAAATCCATGATAGAAGCTTAAATAGCTGCCGCTGGTGGGATTGCAGCACTCCAAAATGCTTGTAGGAGCCAGGTTGTTCTCCTCATTCAGCTTCCAGTACAGCAAACTGCAAGAATTAAGGGCAGACCAGTAGCTCTGCATTTGTGTTTGTTTCAAAGTAGATTTTTCCTACATGTACAAAAAAGATAAAGGTAATTGGCTGCTCTTTGGCTGACAGTTGTTGGAATTTTGAAAGGATTTCTTGATGTATCTGAGTTAGTTTGTGGCTTCTCTCTTACAGACCATTTTAGACTCTATGCAGAAACTGAATCCATGCCAGATCCGGAAGCTCTTCTACATTCTCAGCACATTAGCGTTCAGCCAGAGACAAGAAGGAAGTTATATTCAGGTAAGCAGGGACACAACAGAAAGGAGTTCAGCTGTACCATGGTTCTTTTAGCTAGGCTAAGTTCGGGTATTGCACGAATAGTAGCTCATTTATGACCAGCAAGTAGTGTGAGGGTGTCCTTTAGCTTAATACCCTTCTCCACACCTGCAAGCTGAGCTGCAGCTCCAGACTTTGCTGTCCTGCACAGGAAGTGCTCTCCACAGAGTCTGTACATCTCCTGGCTTTCCTGGAAGCGCCCTCTTCTTTCACATCTAGAAAGGATAGATTGATAGAAATGTTGGTGGAAGGAGACCAGTTCCTGATCTAACCTCTCAGTTACAGAGAGTCCGTTGCCAGCACGAGATCAGGTTGGCTGTGATTTTGCCCAGTTGAGCCCTGGAGATGTGCAAAAGTGTAAATTTAGCATTTCTTTCTCAAGCTTTGTTTCTCCATCAATTGGAAGCATTCAGAAAGCACAGTTCAGCTCCTTTCTCCAAGACACTTATCTTGATCCAAGTTCTTAATGTTTGTAGATCAGATATGACAGACACTCATCAGAAACCACTCCACCCCTGAGCCTCTTTCAGCTGGCTGTATTTTGGAGGGCAGCTGCAGTGTGTGTGGAGAACTGAAGGAATATATACTAAGTTTTAATATGTATTCTTAACTACAGAAAAAATCTAGACTGTATAGTAATTGGAGCAAAGCCAAAGCACTTACAATGCTATTTGCAACCTTACCTACAGTTCTGACAATTATGTTAATTGCAAACGAAGTCACAGGATGTACATTCAGTCTACAGAGCTGTAATCTCAATCAACCATCTCTGTGCAGCCTTTGGAGACGACATCAGGTGAAGATGCTGACAGGACAGAGCGGTGTGCACAGATGCTCTGTAATGACACAGGCTGTGTCTTTCTTCTTAGGATGATATGCACATGGTGATCAGGAAGTGGCTCTCCAGCTCTGTTCCCAACCACAAACAGATGGGGATTATCAGTTCTGTTGCCATGATGGGCAGCGTGGCATTAAAAAGGTGAGAGAAAATGTACAGAGGTGAATTCAGTATGATTTAAGACAACCTGGAGTAGGAAAGGTGGCAGGAAGGCATTGCCTTCTAGTGCAGGCACATCTTGGTCAGAGCCAGTAACTGAACTCTTACCTGCAAACTGCAACATTTGGTGTTGCTGACTGCTTAGTACTGCTGTTTGCTGCAAATCCTGAAGGCATCCACTGAATTTCTTGTTAGTGCTTATACATGAAGGCCTCGAGTAGCACTAGCAGGACCTAACACTTGGGGAAAATAAATTGAATACTGGACTGAGTGGTGGACTGAATGATCAGCCTGTAAAACTAAGGCTGAATAGTCTAATGTACCCTGTTTGAATGCACAGAAATATAATGGAGAAGTAAGAAGAAATGCTAGGTATTGACAGCTTCCAGTGTACTGCATAAATAATTTATAAACAGTGTTGAAGAGCCAGGCAAACTCCTGGTAAGAACTGCAAGAAAGATTGAAGAGCTTAGGCTAGAAACTTTTGAGCTGTGTTTGGAAATATGGTGTAGCTTGCTGATTTTTCACTTCTTAATGAAATGCTTTTGCTGTTTATTACATGAAGGGAAAAGCCCAACTGTAGGCCCTGGGTTAGTGGGCTTCCTTACGGTTGCTCCCATAGCACTGACTTGCACTGGCCTAAGTCTAAGCAGGACGAGATAAAATAGTTATTTCAAGAAGAGGTTTAGAAAATCCTCAAATGCAGACTACAGACAAAAAAGAAGAACACAAGAATGGAGGCATCAGCACATCAAGCATCCCTCAGTAGCAAGGAACTTGCCAGGTAAAATGCACACAGATGACTCCAGCAGGTGGGAGTGTGTTCCATGTCTCAAAAAAAGCTTTGAATCCCTGAGGAACTTGGTTGTTTGACCTATAAAGGTATTCCTTCCCAGTCCAAGTCTGACCAAGTGTTTTGGGAAAATGTATCTGCTGGCACTTGAGAAATATCTTGGTAGTATGTTGGGTCTCTACCTTACTAGCATCCTACCTGATTTCATCTGAAACACTTTGAAGGAGGCAAGCTCTAAAGCCTCCTTCCTTATTAAAGGAAAAAAACTACCCTTCTGAGCCTTGCAAGTAAGCAGCAGGTATTTGAGTAGTTGGCATCATGTACCAGATATAGCAGATGTTAGGCTTGTGAGGTGAGGCTACATGGCCTTCAGGAAGGTGAGTGACTAGAGGTCAGAAAAGGTGTGATCTTGAAGATGATGTTGAGTCTTGACCCAAAGGAGTAAAACAGCAGCAGGTGTTTCTCCAGTACTGTTACAAAATGTGTCTTTTTTCATGTGTAATTCTCCACTGAATTTCTCTGTGTGACGGGTTTTGCCATCTCTTAAGTGCTGTGTCACAAAAGTGAGGTTATCAATTGCTTTCAGAAATGAAGCAGACGGTGGTTCGCTGGAGAGACCTGAGCTGAGCATCGAGTATGATGGGCAGGTGGGTGCCAAGAATGGGTGCATTCTGGGGCAGTGTGGGGCAGAGAGAGGATGTGGTCAGCAGGAAGATCTTCAGGTGAAGCACTACGGGTCTGACAGTCAGCTTTACTCAGATGCTTGTACATTAATACTTGAGATGCCTGTACATTAACTACAGAGCCAAGAATCTATTAAAAATTGTTTGGGAGCACCCTGTTAAGGTAGCACTCATGCAGTGCTGCAGGCATCTAGTGAAAGTCTTCTATCCAGATATTATTTCAGACACAAAGAAACAGGACGATCTCTTTTGTGTTGTCCCATGGTGGAGCAGTGCTAGGTCCTTGAAAGACCTTCTATAAGCTGCATCTCTGCAAAACTAGCCACCACAGGCTGTCACCCTGGAGCTGAAGGTCATGCCTCAGGATAAATAAATGCAAAAAGGAGAAATTAAGGTAAAAGCTTTAGTTGGGTCTGTTTACCTGTTCTACAAACTGTTCTCCCCCTTCAGCTTTCTACACTGCTGGACCTTGTTGGCTTCTGCTGTGAGCAAACACCAGAGATCTTGGCTCTCTACTATGATGAACTTGCCAATTTGATCGAGAAGCAGAAGGGAAATTTGGACCTGCAGCTCTTGGTATGTTCCGCAGTATTTTGAACTTAATCACTGAAATGTATTCTTCAGAAAAGTGATATTTTGAAGTATGGACAGGGCAGTGGATTCTACTCCAGCTTGAGAACTGTTTCTTTACTGTAGGCATGCTAAGGTTCCTGTAAGAGATTGAGGAGATACAAACTACTCCTTCATCTTTCTGGGGGTTTTTTTGGAGCTTTTTTTTGTTTGTTTGGACAGATTCCCTGTTATGCTTTAACAGCTTCCTATATGTGAACTTTCACCTGACAGCAGGAAGGAGGGAAGACTTTTAAAGGAAATAAATAGACACTTCAGAGCAGGCTTTTCATATCCATAAACAAGGTAGAGCCTGGAAGAGCTTTAAACTTCTTATCAGAATTGGCTTCTGGTCAGACAGTTAAGGCTGTCTGACACCAAAGGACCTGGAGGAGCCACAGTGAAGATCTGTGGTAATTGGAAGAGCAGGGGCTCTTCTCTCTTTCTTGCTGGAATCACTGTGCCCTTTGCAACAACTGGTTGTATAGAAGAGGAGCTGTGCTTTCAAACAGGACTGGCTAGGCTAGAAAAGCCAGTCACTCCTGGCATCCAACTGAGTGCTCCCTGGAGGAAAAGCATTCATCTTGAAAGTGGTTTTTTTTCTTTCTCTTAGCTAGGCTGATACAGGTTAAGTTCTTCTTGGGACTGGCTGTGTATGCTTGGCAGTGTGTCCTAGCTGTCTCTCTAAAGGCAGTCCTTGCAAGCAGTGGGTTTCACTGCTGTGGCTGTTCCAGGGTCCTTTTGCTTGGCCTTGTCTTCTGCTTTTTCTACTGCAATTGTCACAGCTTGCTTCACTGCAGCAATTTGTTGAGCAGGTTTTTTCTCTCTTCATAGGATAAGTTTGGGAAGAGTTTGGTGGAGGACTTTCCCAATGACTTTGTGGTGGATCTCAGCCCTGTGGTGGATGGGTATGATGAACGTTGGCTAACCTTTGTGATATTTCTGCTACTGAGAACTGGATGTGTAAACACTTGATCCTTTCAACTGAGCTTGTCTGTCTTTTCTTGCAGTTCCTTTTTGTTCCCAGTGAAGTCCTTGTATAATCTGGATGAAGATGAAACTCAGGGAGCAATTGCCATTAACCTCCTACCACTGGTGTCACAGAGTGAGCCTGGCAGGGTCACCGATGAAATGAGTAACCCAAGGAAAAGGTACTTTGACATCTACCTTGCAGTTATACTACAGTTAAGAGAAATATATTCTCATTTGATGCAGTACACTGTGCCCAGCCCTGGCTGCCTCAGTGCTTGATGAGGAGCTGGGCAGAGGATTTGCCAGTTTTCAGTGTTCTTTTCTTGTCTGCTGTTGGACATGTTCAGATAAGTCTAGAGGCATAAACATCTGATGGGGACCTGGCAGCCTGTTCTGACTCAGGCTGTTTTGGTGGTCTTAGTAAGTTATGTTGCATCCACTTTGTTTTCCATCCATCATGTGAGAATAGAAGCTCTTTAGTCCAGTGTTACTGTGTTATTAAATGCCTTATTGAGATGGATGGGCAACTCTGAGGTGGCAAAATTTGTATTTTGAGCAATGAGTCTCAAATAGAATCAGCAAGGAATTAGTGTGTGTAATTGTGTAAAGACTTAGACAACAAAAAAATGTGCAAGATCACAAACATGCAGCCAGAACTGAAATTTGACTAAGAAACAAGGGCTTTGTCCTTGGGGAATGAAACAAGAAGTGTGTAATAAATAACTTAAACAGTGGGCCATCAGCACTGCAAATAATAAGCCTTTTTTTTTAACATCATCTTCACATTCTGCATAATTTATTGTTGGAAGGTCTTGTTGAGATTGTAGTTGTGCTTAATAAAAAGATAGAATCAATCTATAGCAAATAAAAAAAACCACCTAGTTCCCCTGCATACATCAGTGTAAAAGCAGTAACTTTTCTTGCTCAGTATGAGAGCAGTAAGTAGAATGCTAGCAAATATTCAAGAAGGTTTCTCCACTGCTGATAAACAGATTTTACACAAATTCTTGTCATTCCTCCTGTAGTTTTCATCTGGTTTCTGCTGGAAATAAATCTGACTCTGTTTTTGATTCAGTACAGCTGTTCCTGTGCCCATGTGCTTTCCCAGAAAATTGATGATAAATGATATATTTCTTGTAACCATGGGGTGCATTTCTGCTTTGTGCTGCTATGGCTTGCAAGGAACAAAATCAAAGGAGTAGGCTAGGTGGCATGGGGAGGACACAGTGTGCCAGGGAAAAGTAATAAGCTTTCTGGAGAGATACAAAGCATAGGAGGACCAACTCCATTTCTCTGTATTTTTATTTATATCTTTTTATTTCTCCTTCCCCAGGGTAGTATCACCAATATGCCTATCGCCCTGTTTCCGATTGCTCAGACTCTACACTGGAGAACAAAACAATGGGAGCCTGGAGGAGATCGATGCCTTACTGGGTATGGGAGTGAACCTTGAACAGAGTCCATCCAGCTGACTTGCTCCTGTCACAGATTTGCAAAGACCTCCTGCATCTGTAGGGAGGAATCTGTAATTTATGATGGAGGCTGAGATGCTCTGTTGTCCATAAAGTAAAGGGAGGCAGGGCAGAGAATTGCTTTTTCTAGCAAGTAACGGGTGGAGTTTGCTCCAGGTAGTCATTGGAATTGTTACAGGTTTTGAGAAGGGTCCATGCAAAGATGAGAGGATGGGCAGCAAATGCAGCCCAACGTGTTCTCTGCTTATTCTGTCCCAGGTTGCCCTCTGTACCTGACTGACCTGGAGGTGGAAGGGAAGCTGGATTCTCTCTCCAAGCAGGAACGGGAATTTCTGTGCTCGCTCCTGTTCTACGCGCTCAACTGGTTTCGTGAGGTGGGTAGAGCCTTGCCTGCCTATTTTGGAGTGGCCCTGAGGAGTAGCATTTACACACACTAACCTCAGGCTTCAGGAGTGCAATCAAGGAACAGCCTTGCCTTTTGGAAATATTCTCCAGCAAGATGCTGGAGATGTTCCAGTGTTCTTCTCTTCATTATTATAGCTGTTAGAGACTCAGAGGCTGTAAAGGACTCCCTTGCCATGTGAGTTTTCCATCTGCTACTCAGTTGCAGCCTGTACTCTGTGGCTTAGTTTTGTCTCTGAAAATCAGTTTTGTTGCTGCAAGGAGTCTGCTGTAAACCTCAAATATATTTCTAAGCTAGGAGGTATAGTAGTAGCCCTAGTAGGTGAGAAAGCACAAGAAAAAAGGTCAGTCTGTCCATGTTGTACTAACATGAGAGTAGCCAGCAGGTTGAGGAAATAAGTCACTTTTTGGATTGTCAATTATGATACTGGAATTATGGCACTGGCACAGGCTGCCCGAGGAGGCTGTGGATGCCCCATCCCTGCAGGCATCCAAGGCCAGGCTGGATGTGGCTCTGGGCAGCCTGGGCTGCTGGTTGGTGACCTGCACACAGCAGGGGGTTGAAACTGGATGCTCATTGTGGTCCTTTTCAACCCAGGCCATTCTATGATATGTCTGTTTTCATAGGGGCTTCTGAAGAGTTCTGTTCCCACAGTCTAGATCTGGTCAGATGGGCCACTTGTGCTGAGTGTCGCGTGCTTATTCAGGACATAGAAATGCTGTTTAGGAAAAGAAAAAGTAGTAAGGGTGCACACCTCCCTAATTCAGTTTGTCAGTCTCCCTAAGTCAGTTTGTTTTATGCTTCTAGGTTGTAAATGCCTTCTGCCAACAACAAGATGCTGAGATGAAGGGGAAAGTTCTGACTCGACTACAGAACATCACAGAGCTGCAGAATGTGCTAGGAAAATGTTTGTCAGGTGAATGTGGAGTATTTCTATCTGTATGTTCTGGGCCTCAGCTGTGTCATGTAATGTATTGTCTCCCCTTTCGTGGGGACGATGAAAGATGGGGTACTTCCTCTAGATGTGTATTTGCCTGTATTTTCTCATTCAGGAACTGAGTCAAACAAATGTCTGTGTTTTGGCTCTTTCAGCAACCCCTGGCTATGTCCCACCACCTGCTACTTTTGATTCTGAAGCCCCAGAAGGTGTACCATCTATTAATGCTGGTGGTCCAGTGAGAAAAAAAAATGGTAAGGAAATCTTGTAATGCTTAAGGATGATGGGTTGGTGATGTTGGGTTGGACCAGCATGTTGCACTGGACCTGTCGTGTGAGAGTAATTAAGGCAGAAGGAAAGTTATGATTATGTTCTGCAGACTGGTAAGCTCAGATCAGACCAAGAGATTCCTGAGCTCAGCTCATATTGCCTACCAAAAAAAAAAAATCCATCACATGGGTCACAGTCGCATGGGCTCATATGGTTTCCACACCAATTTCACCCTACTTTTTGGTTTTGCTCAGCCAAAGTAAATAGTTTGCTGCCACTAAGGAGGGGAAGGTTTTCCAGTTCTCTACTCGCACTCTGAGCTGCCTTATTTCATATCCTTTGTGGTTACATAGTAAGCTGCCTTGGCTGCTTACTTTTTGCAAGGTGAGTTCTTCACTGTTTTAACCTATTTACTGTCTGTACCCAGTGGTCAGGCTCCCTGGAAACATTTGCTGGAAGTTTCCCCGGCATTCCCTTCTCTGAGTTACTTATGAAACTGAATAAAGCCAATTTTTAAAGGATTCTATAGCTGACTCCATGTGAAAAGTGCACATTAAGCCCTTCTCTTTGCTGCTTCTCCTCTAACAAGCTTTCTGTCCAAGAATGCACCTGTTCTTTCATCCAGTTCTTTAAGGGCTTTTGGTGTAAAACTTTATATGAGGCTTTTTGGATATCTAGATCTCTAGGGGATGCTGGATTCCTTTTATCAGTGTGATATCAGCAGCCTGGCAGCCCTGCTTCTTTCCAACAGCCTGCATGTCCATGTGCTCAGTGATCTTTTCCAGCAATGGAGGACAAACCCAACAGCCTTAATTTTCCTGAATCCTCCTTACACCCCTTTACATTCATGGGGATTCCATTGGCAAGCTGTCAGTCCCCCGAGGCAGCAGACAGAGTGGCAGGAATGTTGCACTGGAACAACTTTGGAACCTTGAGTGAATGTTTCCTTGCCCTAGTGACTTACTGGATGCCCATGTAGTCAAGTACATTGTGTACACTTAAAGAAACTACACTGATTTCAAGTAATCTTTGTGCTACTGTGTCAGATGTGAGTCTTCCCTCCTTTGTCAGCAGTGAGGTCCTTTGCTGGGAATTAATTGAGATGTTCTGCTGTTGGTACAGCATCCCCATGAGCCCCACCAGTAGCTGTTTGCCCTTTTCCAGGTCCTCTGCCTTTGTCACTGCTGAGAGACAGCAATGCTAATTTTTTGTTCAAGCACTTTTTAAGATGATGACCCACCATTTTGGCAATCACTGCATAACATGTTTACAGTTCTGTGAGAAAAGTGAGACTTGCTTCAATTTCTTACTGTGATTTTACTTCATGAAAGAGGAACTGGTTGAAGAGAGAGTCCCAAATGCATTTGGCTTTCTTTTGCACTGTGACCCTGGCTACAGGTGACTCACAACCTGTGTGTGTTCCGTGCTTTCTTAGGGCTGATTGAAGTACAACCTCTGCTGTTTTCCTGCCTTGCAGCACTATTTGAACACACTGCAACCTCTCTCTTCCTCCCTCCTCCCCCCCCTTTTTTTTTTCTCTCCTGAATTTGCTGTTTTCTTCAAGGAAAGAAAAAAAAGTCTGACAGCAGCAAAGCCTGCAGTGCAGAGCATACTCAGGCAGATGAAAGTTCTGATGGAAACCAGCCTGATACTGAGCTCTCCGAGCTGGAGAAGGTAGGTACATACCCTGCAGGAAAGGTAAAGGGAAATGAAATAAAAACAGAAGCTTTGAAGTACTGCAGGCAAGTGCAGTTCCTAGTTTCAAGTCAGAAATTGATGTAAATCTGGAAAATACAGACCCCTGTAAGAAAATACATACCTCTGATTCTAGTCTGCTTCAGTCTCTTTTTTTTCTCATTTTTTAGTTCTTTCTTGAGGTATTTGATCAATATATTCATCATAAAGCATACTTAAAATGACCCATTTTCTTCACACACTAAGAGCTGCTCCCCAAATCTATCAATAAATGGATTGTTGGATCTTCTTTCTTGTTCTCTGAAGCAAGCTCTTAACATTATGCCCAGAATGCACAATCTGTGCTAGCTGAAGGAGAGGGCCCAGGGAAGTGTGCCTGGCTTTGGACTCAGTATCCCAGATGCTGGGATCTCAGACATCCTTCAAGGCACAACTACCACTACACTGTTACTAATGATTGATATTCAGAGCCTATTTTACCATTTTTTTTGGTCCAGCAAATATGCTTTTCCTGTCTCCATGCCACTGCACAGCTATGAAAACTGAGTCAAGTACCATAACAAAGTCACTTAAGTTAAGATGAGCGAAGTCTTGGGTAGTTCTGGAAATTAATGGATGTAAAACTTTTTTTAGCAACAGGAGTATTGGTCCCAGAGAAATGCATGGATGACAAAATCCATAAATCCTGCATGATCCACATCCTGCTCACGTGGCAGGGTTACATGGAGTGAATCTCTTAGGAATGCATAGGTTTGGGGCCAACAAGCAGTATAGCATGCCATGGTTTACCATCCTGGTGTTTATCAGAGATAAAAACATTTGTCTCTTATGGTGCTTACGCTGTCTTTCACCAGTCCAGGATGAATTTCATGCAGCCATTGTTTCACAGAAAGGAGATAGCAAAGATTATTCTGGTTTCCTATATGTTATTTTTTCCAGAAAATGTTTAGTGACCTGTACAATCCACAATGAAGATGCTTCTGATTGTGTGTATTCATCTCTGCTACCCGTTGCAAATTGTTCTTAGTCTTGTTTCATCTTTGCAAGAAATACAGAGGACTGTGTAGAAGAAATAGGTTTATTTGAGCTAGAAAGTGCTGCAGGTTGCAAGCTGAGTTCTGCCATTCATTTTTCAGAGTGCTGCTGAGAGAGAGGCAGGAAACCCTCTGGCACAGCTGCAGAGTTATCGCCCCTACTTCCGAGAGCTGGACCTGGAAGTGTTCTCTGTACTCCACTGTGGGCTGCTGACAAGGTCTGTCCTGGACACAGAGATGCACACAGAGGTGAGTGCAACCATTTTTGTGTTACTGATTGCCTCGCTGTGGCCTTGGCCTCTCCTGCTCCATTAAAGTGAAACCTAAGTAAAGTTAATATTGTGTATCACAGAATCTTCCCCTTGGGATGGGAAGTAGTCCAACCCTCTCTGCTGTTAGCAAGTTTGCCACCCACTAGATATAAGGAAAAAAAGACATAGTATAGCATGTATAACTTTATGGAAAGAGAAAAGCTTTAATACTGAACACTGCTGAGGTATAGCATGTTAAAAACACTATGAGGGGGCCTGCCCATTCCAAAGAATCTATGACAGTAGAGTCCATGTTGCAAAAAGGCAGCTGTCTCAAGTCGTTGTTAGAGGCGAAACAGGGTGCAAAAACGAGACTGGTGTCATGGATGTTTGCCATCTGGAAGCTTATATAAAACTCTGCATTACTATGGAGATGGAGAGCAGAAGTGCTTAATTTTGTTTGACTCTTTGTAGGCAGGCTCAGTCCATCTGGAGTCTAACTTTGTTATGCAACCATAGGATTAGTAAAATGCAAAAAGGTTGTGGCAGTGTGGAGTGCAGACTGCCCTGCTCCAAGGACAGCTATCACCACGTGTGCAGGGACTTGTAAGGCTATGTGAGAAACCTCCTGGCACATGTGGCATTATTTCAAATGATTACCTGAGAAGAAATCTTATTAGTGCTCATAAATATCTAATGGGTGGGAGTCAAGTGGATGGGGCCAGGCTCTTTGGTGGTGCCCTGTGACAGGAAAACGGGCAAGTGTCACAAACTGAAATGTAGGAAGTTCCATCTGAACACAGGAAAAAACTCTTTACTATGAGGTGGCAGAGCACTGAAACCAGCTGTCCAGAGAGGTTGTGGAGCCTCCCCTGGAAAGATTTAAAACATCCCTGGGCACTTTCCTGTGTATCATACAGAACTTGCTTTAGCAGGAGCTTGGACCCAGAGGTTCCTTCCAGCCCCTACAATTCTGTGATTTTGAACTTCAGTGTATAAACACGTTCTCTCTCAGTAGCTGGGTGTTACTGGAGTTATGTTCAGAGCACCAGATCCACCTTGTGCTTTGAGTAACCAGAACTGATAACCCATCCCTACAATGGAAAGGGCAAAAGCCTAGCATCTACCAAATTGCTCCCTGGCAGAGGTTAACTAAGCCAGGAGACATAACTGGAAAGTGAGGGAGTGAACGTCAGCTTCAAGGCACTACGATTAGGTGCTGAGTCCTGGAATTGACTTTTCTTCCTTGTAATTGCAGGCTAGCGAAGTTGTGCAGCTGGGGCCTGCTGAGCTCTGCTTCCTTCTGGATGACATGTGCTGGAAGCTAGAACATGTGCTGACCCCAGGCCCCACTAGGAGAGTGCCCTTCTTCAAGGTGTGTCCAGCAGCAGCTTGGTGGGCCGTGACCCGGGCTGGCAGAGCTCATCAGTGGCTTCCAGCCTTTCCTGACTAAATGTTTTTCAGAAATATATTCACCTTGCAGTTGAATGGCAGTCTGTCTCCCAGCTGTGTCAGAGCAGCAGTTGCCTTTTCAAAAGAAATTACTGTACTGCATCACTCACCAAAGTGTTTGCAGCATCTAATTCTCTCCATGTCTTGGGAAAGTGCATGCAGCTGAGGGAAAACCATGTAGCCCAAAACTCAGGTGGCACTTCTCCCTGCCCAGCTTGGAGCAACTGGCTCTGCTGTTCAAGAAGCAGCTCAGCTTAAGCAGACAGAAGGTGTTAGAATCAATTTTCTGTTTTTTATTTTTTTCCCCTGTATGTTTTCATATTCTTTAGAATAACACCTTCAGTGCAAGGAGTCCTTGGTTTTCTGGGTGATGACTTCTGAAGTTATTATCAAGTAAGACTGAAATGACTTTAAAATTTTGGTTTGCTACAGGAAAAAGGCAACAAGGATATTGGTTTTTCCCACCTTTGTCAGAGATCCCCGAAGGAAGTTGCTGTGTGTGTAGTCAAGCTTCTAAAGCCACTGTGCAATCACATGGAGAACATGCACAACTACTTCCAGGTCAGCGGGCAGCGATTTTGACTCAAAAATCATCAAGTTTTGTTGCCTCTAGAAATATTTTTGGTTTTATTTGTGGGGAAAAGAGAGTGGCTTTGGTGTGTTGCAGGGTGTTTTAAGCACTGAGTTGATAGAAATGTGTTCTTTTGCCGTTTTCTTTCCCTGGACTAGTATTTAATGAAAAATTTGTTCTGCATTGAAGACAGTTATACCAAACCAAGGTGTGGTAGGTGAATCAGGACTGGACATCCAGGAGTACCAGCTGATGTCCTCTTGTTACCACCAGCTGCTGCAAACTTTTCGCTTGCTGTTTGCATGGTGAGTTTAAACCAAAGGGTCACATAAATGAACAAAGTTTGTGTGCTCCCTCCCTTTCATGTTCCTCTGTAGTGTTTGTACCCAACTGATGACCTACCAGTCTTGCAGAACTGCACTCTGCTGTGTCTGGAGACATTTAAATGCTTTGTCGTTGACTCCCCTGAACAAAGCCAGTGATTGAGAGTGAATGCAGAACAGTTGGAAGCACAGAACAGGCCAGCATTCAGTGCACTGATCCGTGTGATTTTTTGGATGATGACTGGCATAGGTGGAATACTGCCACCCCATTCTGCATGGGGATCTTGGAATTTCTTGCCCAGCAAGCCTCGTGCTAATTTGTCACTGCCTCAATGTTGAGCAATGAAAGGATTAATTTTTTTCACTGGAAATAATGGATGTGCATTTCACTGATGAGCTTTTGCTGCTGATGCTCTTGAACCAGATTCTGAAATGCCAAACTGTAATTGTACGTTCACTCTGAATTTAACTTCTGCGTCTGTTAACAAAATTCAGGGTAGCATTGCACAGTTTTGTTTTTTTTTTTTCTGAATCCTAATTTAGATCTGAGTGTGGAAAGTGGTTTCCCTTGGTTGTGCTTTGAAGGTAGGAGCAAGTGTAAAAAGAGCAAGAGAAGGAAGCAGCAGAATGCAAATCAACACGCCTTTGGCACTCCCTGAACTTTGAATGCTTTGTAAACGTTAAACTTTCTTCAGAATCTAGCAGAATTTTGTAGGTTTTCTTGTTTTCTAATCAAACTGAACAGTTCTTTTATGCCATGTGCGAAGGTAAGCAGCTGATGATGCCTCTTCTGCTTCTTACTGAGGTGTGCCTCTCCTGTTAGCCGCTGCTAAAGCCATAGAGACCCTGATGGCACTTCTGGCTGTTTCCAAACTGATCATTTTCTCATTACGAATTATGAATTTGTTGTTCTTTAATCTACCCATCTTGTAAACCAAAGGACTCTTCTCTCTTTGTGCACCGGCAGCTCAAGATGAGTTTACCCTCTATTCCATGTGAACAGTAAGATAGTTCTGTCTTGATATGAAACAAGCAGACATATACTGGGGGCTAGATGTCCACCAGCCCAATTGTAACTTACATTAATGTTTCGTGAATCTCTCATTTGTTGGCAATCATGAATTATCTTCTGTGTTAAAGGTGCACTTGATCTTTACTGTTATCAAGCCCCTGTGTTCAGTGTGAAGATGTAGAGCATGGAGCCAGCACTTCCAGAATTTGTAGTCAGAGTGGATAATTTCACAGACAGTGGTAGTTCAAAGAGTTAATGAAGGTCTTGATGAAGGTCTTTTCCTTCCTGTTAGGCTTCTGCTTACTGCTTGACAGCTGACTGCACACCTCACTGCACTTGCACAGCAACTGTCAATAGGCATCCTCTATTTTTCAGATCTGCATAATATTGTTTTAGTATATATGGACTTGTACTTATGTGGAAAGATTTTTTTCCTTCCAACCTGGATCTGAAATCTGTGAACTGTAAAGTGGGTAACCTGTGTACACGAGGTTTTACATTCCCTGGAAAAGACAAACCATAATGGACAAAGCTAGCAGTTACAATCGGCTTTCAGTTTTTGTGCCCCCTATAACTTCCATGTTGCTGGGCTCTTCTGGTGTATTGGCTTCTTTGCATCAAACATCCCAGTTGCAAACATCTGCTCAGATATGCTTTTCTATGCAGTATCTCTCCTCCTACTCTGGTGCTGAGCTGGACTTTTTCTACCCTCAGGAATGGTTTTTCTCAGCATGAGAATTCCAACTTGCTGAGGTCAGCTCTGCAGGTACTTGCAGACAGGCTGAAGCCAGAAGAGACGGAGTTTGTTCCTCTTGAAGAGCTGATAAGGTACAGTCAATGTTTCCCAAGCTCTGAAAGTGATAGATTTCAAACATTATGTATCAGTGTGTGTTCAGGAGCTCTCTTAGGGCTCTGAACACCTCTAAACAGAAAGGTTTGCATTTCATTTGAATGGCAGTGCAGTCAAAGCTGATAAAATGAACTGTTGGATTATAAGATAGGCATTAGTCTATGGGGTGCATGTGTAAGCATGCTGTGTGAAACTAGCAGGTCAGTAGGATTCACAGAAGGAGCAGATGGGTTCTGAGCAGTTAAAATGTCTACAGGGCACAAGACAAAAGCAGTGTATAAAGATGTTGCTAAGCTTAGAGCAGCTAGGGCTTACAAGAGTTTTCTCAGTCATTGACTTTTTGTCTACTGCAGGTTGCTACCCTTTCTTCAGAATGGAACTGCTAGAGACAAGTGCTAGGCTAGGGAGACCTTGGATCTTGAGCCAGTCTGTTGCTGGAGATTACCCTATCTATGCTGTCTTCACCTTTTTGCTTTCCTGTCATTCTGCAGTGAGAGTTTCCAATACCTACTGAATTTCCAGCAGAGCATTCCCAGCTTCCAGTGTGCATTCATCCTCACTCAGCTCCTGATGGCCATCTCTGAAAAACCAATGACTGGCTGGAAGAGAGAGAAAATGGGTAATGTGTGAAGAGCCTTTTCTCCTGGATTAGTTTTTGTGCTGTTCTTTTTTTGTAAATCTTGGGTTATGTCTGCAAATGAACAGTTGTAGCAGTTAGTAAAAGGAACTGCAGTAAGTCTATTGGGAGCTCTTTGGTACTTGTTTTGCTGTGCCTCAGTCTTATGCAGAAAGGCAAACTCCAGCTCTTTTGGTTAGTGCTTTTTGAAATTGGAGCCTCACGGCTTTTAAGAGCTCTGTGAGTAAGTTTGCTGTTCAGTTTAGCTGCTAATGATGGAGCTGATCACAGATGTAACTGGGTGTAACTTCCTGGTAAGTACACGTAGCTCAGTTTGTTGTGACAGTTCATTTCCAAGAATTGTGGAAATAAACTGTGCAGGTAGAGCTGTTACTCCAGAGTGGAGGGAGAAAAAAATCAGCGACAGCTGTGTGCATCTCAGTCAAGAGAACTGGCCTTCGTAGGGATTAGGACCAGGACTGTAAGAAGAATCACCTTCAAGAAGGTGAGGCATAGGCATCCTTGCAAGGAATATACAAGAAAAGTAGTTTGTCTCCACTTGTAATTCTTTATTTCAGTGTATGATGAAGATGGTCTCCCCTCTCAGCTGTACTTGTCATACTGCAACGCCTCTAGAATTTGTCTTTCTCAGATACCCACGGCCACTCACTGATAAATTCCCTACTTTGATGGGATTTTTACTGTTTTAAACCGTCCCACGTTGGAAGAACTACCCACAGACCGTGTCAGGGAATAACCCGTTTTTACTAATAATGTTCTGTTGGTAAGCATTTCTGCAAAAGAGAAACAAATTCGTTAGAAGTTGTGAGTAATCTGTAAACTTCAGTTAACAGTCATGGTTACAAAGCTGTGGCCAAAGCAAAAAGTTACTTGTTATTGGAATACAGTTTTTAGAAATGGATGCCCTAAGGGTGGCATATTGCCTTGTTTAAATATTTGGCTTGTAGGAGCTACCAAAGACCTTATGCTTGACCTAAGCTGGAGGTGGATGGCTTCTGATGAAAGTGGGTATTCCAAACCAGGAGCATACTGGATGTGCATGTATTGTTGGGATAGGTTGCAGAACAGTTTGGGTTGGAAGGGGCCAAACCATAGTTGTGCCTCCTCCCTCTGCCATGGGCAGGGACAGCTCACAACAGACCAGGCTGCTCAAAACCTGGAACACTTCCAGGGATGGAGCATCCACAGTTTCTCTGGGCAACCTACGAACCTACCTCGCAATGGATAACTTCCTCCTTATGTCTAGTCTCAGCCTCTTTCAGCTTGTGACCTTACTGCTTTCTGGGGAAAATGCATTCCATCTTCTCAAAGTTCAAGCATACTGAAGGGTAATGATGCTGTGATCTTTTGGCAAGCCATCTGGACACATGGCCTTTTTATGGAAGAAGGAAATTGTTTTGGATTCTTGGGAAACAAAACACATTTGATTCCTTCTGTAAGTTATTCCTTACCTTTTCCAGCTTCACTAGCAAAGCAGTTCCTCTGCCAGTCATGGATGAAGCCTGGTGGGGATCGCGAGAAGGGCAGCCACTTCAACAGTGCACTGCATACTTTGCTCTGGTAAGACTCAAGCCTTTGTAACAGCACATTAAGACACTGTGGAACCTTTTCTCTTAGTTGCTGGTGTTGCAGAGGAACAACTCCTCTTGGTCATAATCCTCATACTTAGGCAGTTTGGCTTAGCACACTGTTTCTACATCACTGGAAGACAGTGTGTGATGGGAAGAATTCTGCTGGTCACTGGCCATAGAAGCACAGAATCACAGAATGGCCCGGGTTGGAAGGGACCTCAAGGATCATGAGTCTCCAACTCCCCTGCCACAGGGGGGGCCACCAACCTCCCCATTTCATACCAGGCCAGGCTGCCCAGGGCCCCCTCCAACCTGGCCTTGAACACCTCCAGGGGTGGACAGGCATCCACATCCTCTCTGGGCAGCTGTTCCAGCACCTCACCACCCATAGTAAAGAAAGCACGCTTGGACCTTGTGTTAGCTGCACTGTAGCTTGTCAGCGTACATCAGCACATCTACAGATGTGTGTGAAGGCATGTGTGAATGTCTGGACCCAAGCTTCTGGTTTTGTTTTCATAAAACTGAACACAAATCCACTCTCACTAAAGGCGAGGAGAACAGGGCTGAGTCTTAGGTGAGACAGAATCATGGGATGGTGAAAACTGGAAGGGATCTCTGGAAGTCACCTTGTTTCAGTTGCCCTTCTTCATCAGAAGAAAGCAGGCTGCCCTGGGCCAAAAGAGTTTATGACCTTTGGAAGAAGAGGCAGGCAGGTCAAGGAGACTACAAATGTGCATTTATGCTGGGAGGAAATCAGAAGGGCCAAAGCCAAGCTAGAGCTTAACTTGGCCACTAAAGTGACAGACAATAAAAAATGTTTTTGTAAGTACATAAACAACAGAAGGAAGATAAGGAGAGTCTCCATCCTTTATTGGATGTGCAGGGAAGCATGATTATGAGAGATGAGGAGATTGCTGCTGTGCTTAATGCTGCCTTTGGCCTCATTCTTTATTAGTAGGTAATAGTTCTCAAAATAGCCATCCCAGGAGCTAGAAGACAGAGACAGGGAGCAGAAGGAAGCCTTTTGTATCCAAAGGGAAATAGTAAGCCACCTACTGCATTGCTTGAACACACACAGATCTGTGGGGCTGGACAGAAACCCAAGGGTACTGAAGGAGCCTGAAGATACTCAGCATAAGAATGAACCAGGCAATTTTAGGCTACGTGCTACAGGCAGTGCAAAGTTCAAGAGCTTGCTGTGTTATTCTGTGTAATATTTACTAATGAACTAAGCTGGTTTTGGATTCAGTGTCTACCTGGAGCACACAGATGACATCTTGAAAGCTATAGAAGAAATCTCCAGTGTTGGTATTCCTGAGTTGATCAATTCTGCCAAAGATGGATGTTCTTCTACGTATCCCACACTGAGCAGGTAATTACCTCAGTAGACATCAGAACATCACAAGGTACACAGGGACATTTTCTACTTGTTCTATATTTATTTTCATATTTTGTTGTCTGTTATGTAATAATTTCATCTTAGTGCCACTGCAGGCAACTCTGGGCATTCCTAAGTATTTTTGGCAGTCCATAATAGATAAGTAAATAATTATTAGCTTTAAATTGAGGTGATAAATCCTTGTGCATTGATGCAATGTTGAGCTTTTATTTGCAAGCCATTTCACATGGAGAATGAGCTGTTGTCTGTTGTCGTGTGTGCTACTCCTTTACATGCCACTGCAGTGATAGAAAGCACACTAAAAGTCACCTTTGGTGACCTGGGGTGGCTGAAAGCACTCCTGGGTTAATATGTAGTTTGCAAAAGCTCCATACTTGGATTTGGGTGATTCTTGCTGCCAGCACAGCAACTAAGAAATGTTGCTTACATAGGGATAGACAAAATTTGTGTGTTTTTGAGGTACCAAACTCATCTTATGCTATGAACTGCAGACTTGTGCGCTCCCAGGGCTACAAAGAGGAAGAAGGTGTCTGTCTAATTTATACTGGGGAACTGGTAGTGACTATCCAGCATTCTCCATCTGCGTTGAGTGCTTGGGCAGTACCTGCTTATGAGCCCTAGGCTTAATCTCCTGGGATTTCCTACTAAGAAGGATGCCCAATGGGGCAATCTCTGAGTTTCCAAGCTGTTTTAGGGATGAGTTTATCCAGATGCCAGTGGATGGCTTTCAGTTTTGCTCTCTCTTTCTTCACAGACAGACATTCCCAGTTTTCTTCAGAGTAATGATGGCTCAGCTTGAGAGTTCTGTGAAAAGCATCCCAGCTGGGAAACCATCAGACTCAAGTGAGGTAGGAAAACAGATGCATTGGTATCACAGAGGGGAGAAGGACCTAAGCTAAACTGGGTGGTATAATAAAGATGTACAGCTTGTAAAGGAATCTACTGCTGAACGTGGACTGGGAAATGCAGTCAGAGAGGTTCCTTTATCAGCTCAAACTGATACACAGGTTAATATGTGACTAGCATCCTTTTGTTCCTGCTTTCCACCATCTAAAAATCCAGTAAATCTATCAGAAGCTATGAAAACAGGTAGCAATCCACAAACTAATATGCTGTGCAGGTGGTCTGCACACCTGTGTGGCTTCACAAAATTATTTTCCAACCTAAAGCTTCTAAAAACAAAGAAGTGGTATTAATGCCAGAGGAAGATAAATATGAATACAAGTGTGCATCTGGCAGCTGTCTGAATTCTTTATCAAACTCAGCTTAATTCTGGGGATTACTGATGTCCTGGATGGGCCACACAGCATTCTACACGTATCCTTTCTGTGCAGAATTTTTCCTGGCCCCTGGGCAGCCTGACCTGGTGAGGGGCAACCAGCCCACAGCAGTGGGGTTGGAACATGATGAACTTTAAGGTCCCTTCCAACCCAACCATTCTGTGATTCTGTGAACTCTTAGCATTACAGGACGTGGGGGTCCTGATCACGCTGGCATTGCCACTGAGTGCTTTTGCTGTGATAGATCTTCCTGTGGTAAAGCTCTGTCCCTCTGTCTTCAAAATAACTGCACTTTGAGTACAGCAAACACGGTGAGAGCATTCAGCAAAGTGAGAGGAAATGCACATCTTGGGTTACTGTCCCCTTGCATCCCATCAGGTACAACTGGAGAAGCTGCTGAAGTGGAACATTGCTGTGCGGAATTTCCACATCCTCATTAACTTGGTCAAGGTGAGGATCTGTGGTGATGATGATCTGTGATGTCCCTGCTTTTGCCTTGTGATGCCCAGCACATCCCAGTGAACCTGGGTTTATGAGCACATGAGAAAAGTGTGAAGGATGATGTACTGGCAGAACAACCTGGAGGTGGTAAATAAAGGCATTACAACCTGTGTACAAGGGTTTCCATTTTAGCACTCTCTGATTCTTACAGCCTGCACTTCTTAATAACATAGCTGTCACAGAAATGGTAAGTCTGTACAAAGAGAGAAGCAGGCTTTTTCAAGTACAGCTTATGAGTTCTCTTGAATTGAGCTGGATTCTTCTGTAATAGCAGCACTCACTGGGGCCCTACTTGCACTCCGTGTTCTCTCTCAGCACCAGTCTTCTAAGAGCATGAAAGCATAGAGCTAACTCGGTGTTTTTTCTGCAGTCCATAGCAGCACCATGGTAACATCTCAGCACTTGCTGACACCTGTGTGCTCTGTCAGTTCAAATGCTCACAAATTCGTGATAGAATTAGTAACTGGCAAAAAAATGTAAATAAACATGTACAAAAAGGAAACCCTCAGCAGAGCTGAGACCACCTATTCAGATTCTTTCTTTGTTCTCAGACCACAGCTGTGTGATAACTGGTGCCTTCTGCCAGCTGGCACCAAATTAATGCACCAGCTTCACTGTTTCCTGTGAAAGACATTCTTTTGCACACCTCAGTTTTGCTTTGTCTGCTCTATGGCTACTTGCCTATCAGCTGGGCAGGGTCTGTCAGTTTCCAGGCTATTAAGGACTTCAGAATCACTGAGATGATTTTGTGCCATCTGCAAAAGGTCTGCCTCCCTGCTCTCTTCAGATGGCTGAGTGGCCATCCTGCAAAGCACTTCTGTCTGACAACCATTACATTTCATGCACTTGCACCGTGCTCCCTGTCAAAAATTGAGAATGGATTTTGCCTTGAATAGGTGCCACGTGCCAGCAAATGGCATGCAACAGTGAGCTATTTTTAATTGTTTGCTGTGCTTGCATTGTTTCCTTCAGATTTGCAGACTTATCTGACTCTTTAACTCTTGTCCACGTAGGTGTTTGACAGCAGGCCTGTACTCAGCATCTGCCTGAAGGTAAGTAAGAACTCCACTGAAGAGAGCTGCTGAAGCATCAGCTTTTCTGAATAGTTGTTTCCAGTGCAGCAGAGCAGTTACTGCATTCTCTGGAAGGAGCACACGTACCTTCACATTTTTATACCCTTCCACTTACTGTCCTTGCATGGCTCAACCACAGAGAATTTGCTGCAATTGCCAGTACTTGCTGAAGCCCTTCCCCCTCTCTCCTTTTCCCATGGTACTTCAAGGCAGAGTAAACAGCACAACAAGCAGGTCTCCCTTGGAGCCCAGGAAGACCATGCATCTCCCTGCAACTCTCCCTTTTCTGACTAGGATTTCTATAGTGACTCTAATTCTGTTTACTTAGATTCTATTGCCAGTTTGCTGGTAAGACCAGGGTTGTGTGTGAGTATGTGTTTTTAGTCTGCCTTTTCAGTGATTCAAGTGAACCCCTTACTGAGCCTGTATATTTCAGAATAGTCTTCTACTGAGTAAGAGGAGTCTTCAGAGTAGCTTGAAAGAATGTATGGCTGTCTTACCTGACTTCCTGGTGACTCTTTGAGAAGGAATTTAAACTTGCCTTTTAAAATATTTGTCATTTTTGGTAGTATGGCCGTGTCTTTGTAGAAGCATTTCTGAAGTTTGCCATGCCTCTCCTGGACCACAGCTTTAAAAAACATCGGGTAAGTGCTTTGCAAAGAGAGCTGTCTGCTCTCAGTTGGGAAGCGTGCTTGCTGTAACACGTTGGCCTAACACTTGTGACACTTAATGACCAACCTGTCTGATGTCTCTAGCTGTGCTGTGCCTTGCTTCACTAGCCTGTCCAGTGCTCCCTCAGCAAACAATGTTTTCCAGCTTGCCAAGAACCTTTGGCAAAGCTGCATGGCTTTGCTGATAGCAGAAGAAACCCTTTCAAACTCCTTCTCCTTCAAATACCATCACCAGAGAGGTGTCCCTGACAGAGTAGGAAGGTCACATTCAGCAGGTCAGGTTGGTGAGGATTTGCAATCTGGAGGGACAGCGTTTTTGCAAAAAATTCTTGCAACTTTGGGTAGTTCAACATCTGTGGGTGCAGACCAACCTAGGTGCACCACACCATAGACAAGAACAGTCTGAGATCTCTTGCTTTGTTGCAAGGCAATGCCCGTTTGTCAGTGAGACTTGGTTTTTTTGCTTAGCCTCCACATTTCAACCAACTCTCTAAGAAATGACCATTTCTGTAGCAAACTTGAGATCTGTTCTCCAGATATGTAGGGATTTAGGTTATCAGAAAGGATACCTGCTGCACGATAGACAGGGCCTCATAATTCACTCAGTAGAATGGGTTGTTGCCCAGAGCTCATGCTGGAATTGTTTCAAATACCACAATCTGACAGTATTACGTATTTTCCTTCCAGTTCCCCTACTTTAGAAGGTTGTACTTAGGCAAGATGTGACAAGATTATCTTGATCCTAATTGCCCCTAATTGCTTTCATTGATAGGTTATGATGTGTGGTCCTTTAATTGCCACATGCACAGTGCAGTTCTCCTATGGCTCATCCTGTTCACCTGATGATTCCTCATTGTACCTCTAAAAGGTTTCCTTAGTCTAAAACTCTTACATTAATTCTTTCAGTCACTTGTGGGACAAAATGCTTTGACAATTATTTACTGGTCTATGTTTTTATTTCAGGACGATGTGCAGAGCTTGCTGAAAACATTGCAGCTGAGTACCAGACAGCTCCACCACATGTGTGGCCATTCCAAGGTAAGTTCCAATTGTTCTACAAACTCCTCTTGTAAACACGTTTTATTCTTTTCCCTGGTTTTCCAGGGCACGGCCAGGTTCTAATTGCAGTCTTACATGTGTCAGTTATAGCAAAAGCTCTGAGAGGAGGTGAAATAGCCACGGTCAACAGCCAGAAAGCTGAAGTATTTGATTTGGAAGCTGCTTAATTGGATGTCAGATCAGGTTAGCATACCCTATTCAAAAGGAAAGTTATCTTCTGTTGTTGGCATCTGCAAGAGAGTTTCTGAACACACAAGCCAAGACCCTGGAAACCTGGTATAAAGTACAATTGCCAGATTGGTAATGTGTGAGAGAAGCCATGGCAAAGATCACCAGCCTTGTGAGCCAGAACAAGGAGACAACCATACTCAAAATCCCCTCTAGGTGTCGTCTTGGTTTGTTATGTTGATGTTAGAGGAGAGGGCAAATGGAAAGGATTGTGCTGGTGGCATCCAGCCAGTCTGCCAGCCTCTGTGTAGTGAAGTGAGGGAAAGAAGGAAGGAGGACTATCGCCCTGCTTGCAGTGCGGGCAGCCAGTGCTTGTCCCAAGAGAGACAATCGGGGGGAAAAATGCTGTTAGAAAAAACTTTACTTGTGCTGCTTTGTTCCTTCCACGTTCCTCAGAGGCCCAAGAACACATTTCTGACAAAAGCTTTTCCAAGGCAGGTGAAGGGAGAAGACCATAAAGCATGGCTCCACGAGGCAGATTAGATTTGCTAGCAGTTTAGTCCAGAGCTGGCATCAGGAGCAGAAAAGTTCAGCTGAAAAGCAGAACACACCATTGCAGCCTGGCAGAGAACCTGTCCAGTCAGTCTGGTGAACTGGAACCTGGCACAAACCCTGGAGATGCTAAAAAGCAATTCTCGTATTTGAAACTGAAATCCTCATGCCTACTTTAAAGTCTCAGTTCACTGTGTGATCAGGATAACATCACTGCAGTTTCAGTGTTGTATTTGCCTTTGCACTCAGCCAGGATGTCCAAGTGCCGTTTCCTGTGGTCCCTCTTAGCCTCTAAGCACAGTCAGTGAATACTTCTGTCTCACCAGTGTGGTCTGATCAGGTCTCTGTGCCAAATGGTTTGGGGAAAACGAGAGAAGGAGAATTTCTGGGGTCAGATTTTGGCAAATGAGAAGGTGCTTTGTTGAGACTTCAAACTGCCTGCAGGCAGTGGGACAGGTTCCAGTCCCCAGGGAGAACAGTGACATTGGCAGTGTCATTACTGCAGTCGCTCCTGGGTAGGTTCTGATTGGTGCCAATGATTGCCAGCTCCTGCCTGTACTCAGACCAGAGAACAGATTGCTGTTGTTACTCTGGTACTTCTTCTCTGCTGGTAGCAGATGAAGGAAGGCAGTGCCTCCCTACCCTCATGTGTTGAACTCATCCAAGATATGCAGTTAATCTGATTTCAGACTGCAGCTAATGAGAGGATCTGATGCTAGAAGGCTGCAAAGTACTCTCATGAAAGAAAAATATTCTTATGCACAACGTAGTTGTTTATGGCTCTCTGTTTCAGCAATGACTCCGTGCTGTATTGCACATCCAAGCCTTGCAGGAACAGACTGCTCAGACAGGCTTACTCACCCACAGCTAAATCACACACACTACCTGGCATAGCTGCCCTTCCTCAGCTGCTTTGTGCTTACAGCAATTCCATCTCTTCCCTCCTGTTCCAGTCCTCCAAAAGCCTGTCTTTGTTCTGCACAAGATGGCTTTTGAGTTCGTACTGCATCCCTCACATCTAATGTAAAGGAGCTGTGTCAGGCACTGAGCAAGAAGAGATTGCCATTGCAGTGGTTTATTCTACATCTTTCTCATTTCTTCTCTGTGCTTGGCAATCTGATGTGATGAGCTTGCAGCTATCAGCAAGTAGCTGTGTCTCTTCCTAGGCAGGTGGTTTGGTGCTCTGATGGCCATAGCTCTGCTTTTTGCTGTGCATTGGCACTGTGCGGCTGTTCATTGCTGCCCTGCAGAGATGACTGCTATTTCACCAGCAATAGCTTGCTCCATCCCACCTGTGTAGCCATGGCCTGGGTTAGCGCTGTTCCCTGGAGCTGCTACAGCAGAACATATTTTGCCAGTGACATTCTCCACCCAGCCTGGGCTTGTGGAGCCTCAGTTTTACAGGCACTCAGCCTAGGCACAAACCAACCAGACCCACTCTGTGCTGTTTTCAGATTCACCAGGATCTCGGCCTGACCAACCACGTGCCTTTGCTGAAGAAGTCCCTGGAACAGTTTGTGTATCGCGTGAAGGCAATGCTAGCTTTCAACCACTGCCAGGAGGCCTTCTGGGTGGGCATCCTGAAGAACCGAGACCTGCAGGTGAGCACTGCTGTGCTGCATGGGCACCGAGAGCTGGGGGACAGTGCTCACCTTGTGCAGACTGCAGCTAAGAGGCCACGTGAATCATAGAATGAATCACAGAATGGCCTGTGGTGAAAAGGAGCACAGTGCTCACCCAGTTCCAACCCCCTGCTGTGTGCAGGTCACCAACCAGCAGCCCAGGCTGCCCAGAGCCACATCCAGCCTGGCCTTGAATGCCTGCAGGGATGGGGCATCCACAGCCTCCTTGGCAACCTGTTCCAGTGCCTCACCGCCCTGTGTGTGAAGGTGGCTGTTAGAGCTGTAGCAGAGCGGGAAGTACTTGAAGTTGGCCGGGTTCTGCACCTCAGGGTGCCGGCCCGGTGCGGCCCATCGCACTGGTGACTCGTGCTGTTTGCAAATAAGGGCGGGGGTCCCTCTGCTCGCTGCCCCATCGGCTACCGAAACGCTTTCACATCCCGCCCGCTCAGCGCCGCTTTCCTCCCTCCGCTCAGGGAGAAGAAATCCTGTCCCAGGCTACTGCAGCTCCGGAGGAGGACTCGGAGGACTCGGCGGACGGCGGAGACGAGGTAGGGCCGCCCACGGCTCCGCGCCGCCCGGCCGGGCCGCCCGCTGCCTCCTGAGCCCGCTGTCCCGCAGGAGCCGGGCGGCGCGGACAGCGACAGCGGCGGGGCGGGGCGCTGAGCCCGCGGGGGGGCGGGAGGAGGAGGAAGAGGAAGAGGAGGCGGCGCGCATGCGCGGGCGGCGGCGGCGGCCATGTCGGTGCAGGAGGACCCGGTGCAGCGAGAGATCCACCAGGACTGGGCCAACCGCGAGTACATCGAGGTGATCACCAGCTCCATCAAGAAGATCGCCGACTTCCTCAACTCCTTCGGTGAGGGCCGCGGGGTTTGGGGGGGAGGAGGAAGAGGAGGAGGAGGAGGAGGAGGGGGAAGGGTCCGGGCGGGCGGGCGCTGACCGCCGCTCCCGCAGACATGTCGTGCCGCTCCCGCCTGGCCACGCTGAACGAGAAGCTGACGGCGCTGGAGCGCAGGATCGAGTACATCGAGGCGCGGGTGAGCGGGCGGCGGGGCGGGGCGGGGCGCGGCGCGGGCGGGGGCTGAGCGCTCGCTGTTCCCGCAGGTCACCAAGGGCGAGACGCTGACGTAGACGCCGCCGGAGCCCCCCGCGCTCCCCCGCCGGCGGGGCCGCGTTGCCGGGGCCGCGGAGTGCCGCTGGGGGTCCGGCACAGCGCCCGGCGATGCGCATCTCCGTCTCCTCCTCCTCCTCCTCCTCCTCCTCCTCCTGTCCGGGAGCTGAGTGGCAAGAAGCGAGAAGCCGCCCCCCGCACCGCCCCCCCGTTTATCGCAGTTCTTCAGCGGGCATCCAGAGCCGCACGCACACTGCTCTTGTTGAGTGTTTTGTTGGGAGACCGCGGGGTTGGCGGCAGTAAAAGTCTTGTTGCTTCCCAGCAGGCTCGGTACATTATTCTGCAGCTCCTCGTAGTGCCGATGTGACACCCAAATGCCTTGTATTCCCCTTTTAATCCCCCTGCTGCCAGCCCCGACCTCAGCTGGTTGCTCCCTAGAGTGCATTCTACCTTAAGGTTTCCCTGTCTGTGGGAAGCTTTGCTTTCTGCTCTCAAAGCAAGAAGACTCCTCTAAGCCATCTCAAAGCTGCGTAGCCAGCTGTGGGTGCCCGTGGAGGCAGCAAAGGCCAGCTTGGGTGGGATCCTGCCCAGGTGCCTGGCACCCAGCCCAAGGCAGGGGGTTGGACCTATGGTATCCTTAAGATCCCCTCCAACCTTCTCCATTCTGTGACGCAGCTTGCTGTCAGGTCAGGCTGCACATCCCTGCTGCAAGGCTGCCAGCTGACAAGACGTGGGGTGCTGTGCTTGGGTGCGTCAGAGGGTTGACACACTGCTGTCATGCAGCAGGGGCAGGCAGAAGAGCACCCAGCTCTTCTTGGAGAAAGCTGCACTGTGGCCTGTGGATACCAGAAGTCCACCTGTGTGCTGTTTGTGCTCATGGATGGGCTGGAGTGGAGTCTGCAGAGAGCTTTGTGGGGGTGAGGCCCTGAGCAACCGGGTCAGTCTTGGAAGTTGACAGTGCTTCGAGTGCACCTGTGTGGAGCCCAGTAGTGGGAGTTACAGACCTCCAGAGGTCCCTTCCTGCCTAAATTCTCATAGCATTCTTCAGCCTAATGGGGTGGAAGACAGAGTATTGCAGATATCCCTGGATCTAGGGCTGAACCTTGATAACTTCTTGGCTTGAGATCCATTGCTTACTCTGCTTCTCAGCTGACTGTGCACTGTGTCTCTGCCTGCTCTCTGGCACGCTCTGCAGTGGTTCCCCCTTCTGCCAACCTGCTGTTTCCAACACGAGTGGGTGCTGCTGTGTGTCCAGAGCATATTGATGTACATGCGTTTTCCCTGCCACAAGTGTATTGTAGCAGCAGATGAACACATGCTCTGTATCCTCAAAGCACGCTTTCATGTGGCCCTGGGAGAGCTGGGTGCTCAGGCAGCCTTGCACCTCTGGTTGTTAATGCTCACAGTCTTGTCCCAGAGCCCAGCAGAGAAGAACAGTGAGATATACAGACTGAATTCAAAGTTGCAGTCTGATCCAAAGCACATTCTAAGGCACATGAGGTGTGGACCAGGAGCTCTCTAGGTACTTCTTGCTATCAGAGCCGTGGTGGTAGGCACTGTACTTTGAGGAAAGATAAGAAAGAAGGTCTGTAAGAGAAAATAATCTTAAACGCTATTGAATTTAACAGAGAACTGCTGTTTGTCCCTGCTAAATGCCCAGCTCTGCGAGGCTCTGAAGGTGCAAGGAGGTGGTGTCCGCTTCCCTCTGGGTGCCAAGGCCCTGGCAGAAGTGCTCTCCCAAAGAGGGCTTGCCCTGCCGGCTGGGCACAGGGGTGGCAAAGGTTCTGATTCACTGAGCTGTCTGCACCCACTCACATCACTGCACCGCTGTTTGCTCATGAGAATGCTGTCAGGGGTCCATACTTACCACAATCTTGGGCCTTGCATGTGTGGGGGGATGTGATTTTTAAGAGTTTTATTTATTCAGACATGGCATTACATGGGGTTTCTAATTTAGATGAGTGATTAAAGAATATTGCAAAACCAAAGCACATGGTGGTTGCTCTTACTGAAATACAGTAGTCAGAGAGGTCCCAAAATAAACACGGTGCACGCTGTCAGTCTCTGTGCTTGTTGTTGGGGCTCAGCAGCCCTGCACTGCTGTGGCTGGATGTGTTCTTGGCAGCACTGCTGCAGAAGCATTGGAATCACCAGCTGGGACATAGAGCTGCTGGAGCTCTGTCTAAACTAAGGCCAACTTCACACTGACTTCAATGTGAGTAGTAGTGGAGGTGGGTATATGCCTATCCAAAACGGCTCTGGTACTTGTGTTGTGGAATCAAGACTGCAAAACAGGGCCACCGCCTCCCCACCAGCCCACTGCCCACATCCCTCAGGGCCACCTCCCCACAGCTCTTGAACTCCTCCAGGGACGGTGACTCCCCTTGAAGCTGCACCACAAGGCAGAGAAGAACCAAACTGACAGTGGCATGATGGAACTGTCACTTTTATTGGTGGATTGTGGTGACTTTACACAGCAATTGGAGCTGGCACACGGCTGCTCCT
>NW_024884778.1:17171622-17308307 GCF_019232065.1 Centrocercus urophasianus | reverse complement strand
TTTACTTTCACCCATCTGCCATGAGCTGGCAGGCTTCTTTGTCCCCTCGACGTGGAACCCGGGAGCAGCGTCGCCCCTGGGCTGGCCTTCACCGCCTGGACCGGCTCCTGCGGCGTCTTTGGGGCTGGCTGTTGGTCTCTGCAGCCATTTTCTCAGGCTGCCCCTCTGCTGCCATCTCTTGTATGACAACAGAATGTCAGAGAACATAGGCGGGAAGGTTCCACCTCTTCTGCCGTCCCCCCAACATCCGCCTCCAATGTCGTGCGCTGACATCGTACAGCAGGAGGCCTTACTTTGAGAGCAGCCGCTGTACCGCCGGTCACAGAGGTACAGATCTACTTCCATCGCCGCAGCAGCCAAGAATTGCAGCCATCAGTTGCAGCAGCACGTATGTGCCTTCAGTACCTATTGCCGCAAACACGGCCTGTGAGGCAGCACAGGCACGTACCGTGAATACTCAGGCGCTTGCCCGTGTGTGCATCTCATGGAGAACGGCACCAAACTGCTCCCGGCAGAGGGGCCCTGAAGTGGACGATGGACAAAGCCGCGCTTTGGCATCACAGAGCCTGGAGTCGGCCAGGCGTCCCCGGCGAGGGCCCACTGCCTCGACAAGGAGATCCAGAGAGCAGCAGTTCCCTCAGGAGAACTCCTCAGCGGGGGTGGCTCCAGTCTCTGTAAAACCCAAGCCATTTTTAGAGGCCGCCGATCGGTTTGTATAAGATCCGTTGGTCTTGCAGCTCGGAAGGCCAAGGGTATCCTGGGCTCCATCACAAGAGGGGTGGCCAGCAGGGACGGGGAGGTGGTTGTCCCTCTCTCCTCTGCCCTAGGCGGGCCCCATGTGGAGTTGTGCGTCCAGCTCTGCAGCCCCCAGTACAGGAAAGGTGTCGAGCTGTTGGGGAGGGTCCAGCGGAAGGCCACAGAGATGGTCAGAGGGCTGCAGCACCTCCCTGCAAAGACAGGCTGAGGGAGCTGGGCTTGTTCAGCCCGGAGAAGAGGAGGCTGCGAGGAGACCTCATGGCAGCCTCCCAGTATTTGAAGGGAATATATAAACAGGAAGGGAATCCACTTTTTACTCGGCTAGGTAAATAGTGATAGGACGTGGGGGAATGGTTTTAAGCTCAAGGAGGGCAGGTGTAGCTTGGGTGTCAGGGGAAAGTTCTTTACTGAGAGAGCGGTGAGCTGCTGGAACAGGCTGCCCAGAAACGTGTTCGAGACCAGGCTGGATGAGGCCCTGGGCAACCTCCTTTAGTAGCAGACCTGGAGGTTGGCGACCCTGCCTGTGGCAGGAGGGCTGGAAATTGATGATCCTTGGGGTCCCTTCCAACCCAAGCCATTCTACCATTCCGTGATCCTAATTTCCAATTTTCTGCTTTGACAGATGAGAGTGCCGATGCTACAGACATCAAAGGCTCGAGTTGCCTTTTGCTTTTGCAGAGGTGCAGATCAGGAATGTAATGTCCCGGCAGAAACGGCTTCTTGGGTGCTAAGTGAGGACACAACTCGGCCTCTTGGTCTGTGTGAAGCACAAGCAGTACGTTACGGCTCCTGCGCTTCCCCTCTGTCAGCGTATCCCCTACAGCTGCCGATGGCGCACAGCCAGGCTCAGCCCGGGGACGCGGTGCCTTCTGTTTCCCGAGCTCCTGCCAGCAGCAGCCTGGTGGTGCTGGTGGTGCTCTGGGGCCTCCGAGCCCTGCGACTCCAGCTCCGAGACTCGAGCCCGCAGCGCGGGGGGGCCAAAAACCTCGCGTCGGCGTACAGAGCCTCGTCGTGCGGCGCGAACTCGCGATTCGAAGACTCCCAGCGCCTTCCCGACGATCCAAGGCCTCCGAAGCTTCCCGTCCCGCTCTTCTCGGCCGCGACTGCAGCTCCCGGCGGCCTCCTCCCGGCGGCCCTGAGGCGCGGCGCGAGCGGGAGAGCGCGGGGCTCGGTGCGAGAATCCGCGGCCGCCGTGCCGGGCCCGAGCCGGCGTCGGGAAGCCCGCAGCCTCGTGGGAGATCGGCCGAGAGCCTCGGCGGGGGGCTCGCCGCCCCGTGCGTGCTGAGCGAGCCGTGCTTGTCGGCGCGGAGCGAGGCAGGGGGCCGGAGGCCGGGTGTGGGCGCTCTGGGCGGCGCCCGGCGCTCCTTCGCGCGCTCCGCTCCGGCTGCCTCCCGTCCCGGCCTCCCGCGCGGCTGAACGCGCCGAGGGAGAGCGCTTGGAGACGCTTTCTGCTTCCAGGCGGCTCGCTGTGGGCAGCGCTTCTTCGGCAGCACGCGCGTGCAATAACGCGTCCCAGAGCAGGTGGCAAACCCGCTGCCGGCGCGCTGCTTTCCGGCGGAGCGCCGCCCGTAGGCGCTGCGTGGCAGCGTGCCGCGGGGCCCGGAGGATCCCGGCGCGGAACAGAACGCCCTTGTCTTGGAACTCAGCTGATAGCGGGCCTGACGTGTGGCCCTGCTCCAGGAGGGCTGCCCGGTCTTGGAACGACTTTTGAAATGCATGACAGAAGGCACATTGCACTGGGAGTGTTAGTGGAACACACTGGGTGCAGGAAGAGAGCGGCGGGCTGCTTCTCTGGGCAGTTGGACCGACTAAGTAAAGGGTGGCCATCCCGCTTAGGAGCAGCAGCAGCACTGGTATTGCTCGCACAGGAGGCGTGACGCCAGACTTTGGGACAGAGAAGAGTGGCTCACGCGCTCGATGGGCTGCGTCACCCCAAGCCTGGCAGCATCCCCAGAGCAGCAGCAGCCCTCAGACCTGAGGCACTGCCCGAATGCAGGAGGAAAGCCTGGGTCCCGGCCCACCACACAGCCGGCAGCAGCCGCAGGTCTGCCCGCATTTACCAAATGCAGCAGCATCCCCAAGATGGCAGAAAAACACCCCCAGAACGGGGCTGCAGCTGCCAGCCTGGCCTCCGCCACGTTGTGCGTTGGAAACGTTGCGCCTGCTGCAGTCGGGGCCAGAACCCAGCTCAGCCTGAACCGGGCTGGGGGCAGGAAGGAATGGGTTGGGTGCTGGGGAGAAGAGATGCCTGTGGTTGCAGCCCCTAAAGCTGCCCAGCTCGGGAAAGGCAGAGAAGAACCAAACTGACAGTGGCATGATGGAACTGTCACTTTTATTGATGGATTGTGGTGACTTTACATAGCAATTGGAGCTGGCACACGGCTGCTCCTATGGCATCAGTGGGGCAGGCAGTTGATGTTCCGGGCCTGACGTGGAACCCGGGAGCGGCTTCGCCCCTGGGCTGGCCTTCACCGCCTGGACCGGCTCCTGCGGCGACTGCAGCCGACTGCTCAGGAGTGCCTCGAGGACCGAGATGTCCCTTGGCTGGCAGAGGTCGGGGTGCTGCTTTTGGTACTTGGGGCTGCAGCACAGCTGCTCGCATAGCATCCTTGGAGCTCGTTGCATGCATCGTCAACGCGATGTAAACGTGAGCACATTCTCTTCCATTTTATCCTGCGCTGGCTGGACAGGCCTCTGCTCTCAGGCACCTTGGAACTGTGAGCCGACCCCGATGGTGCCTGGCTGGTGATGCTGGAGCTGCTGCTCGTCTGCGATGTCACAGGGCCTTGGAGAGGCCCGTGTCCCTGTTGGGTGTCAGTGCTGGGGCCAGCGCTGTCCACAGTGCTGCTGGAGGCTGTAAGGGAAGGCAGGAAGATGAGTGGGATGGAACTCCAGCCCTGGGGTGGGACAGACTCCCATCGCTCCTGGGCCAAAGGGACTGGAGCAAGATCTCGCCTTGCCCCAGCCCAGCAGCACGGGGCTGTTTGTCTCTTACAGGTGCCCTCTCCAGCACAGGCGTTGCACTCCCAGGCCTTTGTGCTCAGGCTCAAGTAGGAACAGCGCCGATGGGTGCCTCGCGCAGCACAGGAGCTGCAGACGAGCAGCTGCCAGGGCCTGGGGAAAACAACAGGATGTGGCCGTGAGGACAAAGTGAGCTGAGCCAGGGAGCGCCCGGCACGGCTCTGGTGCTCAGTTTATGCTCTCCCAGCCCGTGGTGAGGCTGCGATCCCACGCCGAGCCCCAGAGGGCTGCTGAGGGAACTCACCCCTCTCCTGCTCGGTCCCTGCCGTGGGGGTAACGGCACTCCCTGGCATCGCAGCGCTTGTGCTTGTCTGCCTCTTGTACGTATGAATTGTTGTCCCATATTGGTCCTCTGCCAGAGAAAGGAAGAAATCTGATGAGCAACCAGTGCCTCTGTAGTAAGACGGACCCAGGCCGTTCCTGCTCTTCCAGCCCAACACCGTTTCCAGCTTCTCCATGAAGCTGAGGCCAACGCTCATGGGCGGCAAAGATCCAGGCCTGCTTGGGCCATCCCTGGGCAGGCACAGCTCTTGTGCACTCAGGCCTGGAGAACCAGGAATGGGGTACCAACCTGGATGGGATACGGATCCCCATGGCGTTCATATAGTCAAAAAATTCCTCCTCGTCTTTGCAGTGTGGACAATGCAAAGTAATGCCCGCACACAGGGCCCGTCTCTGCAGCAGAAACAGAACAGGGTGAGTGTGAGCCAGGCCTGGTGCTGCTGAGCACCTGCCGTGCTCATGGGGTGAGGAGAGGGCTCCCACCTGGATGCAAGCCCGGTGGAACCAGGCGTTTTGGCAGGCCGGGCACACCATGGTGCTGTAGGACACGCTGTCCCCCACGGGGTCCATGCAGATGATGCAGGTCGTGTCCTGCGCCAGCGCTGCCTTCAGTGCCTGCTGTGGGCAATGCTCCGTGCAGAAGGACCTGGGGGAAGATGGGAGGGACGGGCAAGGTGAGAAGTGCTGCGAGGAGGGCAGAGGAACGGGAAGGAGCCCCAGGCCTTGGCTCTGGCTCTGCCAGGCTGCTGGGAGGCGTCACGGCGCGCTCCTCGCTTCTTTGGCTGGTGCTGAAGCAGGGCTTGGAGGCTCGCAGGCGATGCCTGGCAGCCCTTACCTGTACTCTCCAAAGTACTGGGTGACGCATTCACCCTTGGAAGCGCAGGAGAGATGGAAGCTGCGGTCGCAGCCCGGCTCTGCGCAGGTGATGAAGGCCCCCAGATTGCCACAGACGAAGCAGAGCTGTAAAGAGCAGAGCATTTCCCATCAGCTGCAGGCTCAGGGCCTACGCAGCGGGCCCCGCACGTCTGTGCAGGGCACGGGATGGGGGCAGGGCTGGCTGACACTCTGCAGAGCTGCCTGCTGAACAGGGCTGGTCTGCAAGAGCAGGGATTTCTCTTGGGGCTGGCTGGAAGGGCCGGGATTGTGTTCTTGAGACCGGGCAAAGCTCAGCCGTGCCTCCGCTGGCACCAAGCTCCCTGTTCCGGTGCGGTGCTCACCGTCTGCTCTGCCTGCACGATTGTGCGTATAATCTCAACCCTGCTTAAATCATCATTTCTCTTCTGTCTTGCTGCTCCTTGAAGAAGGCCACCCACAAACAGCTGTATGGGAAAAGAGCACGATCTTGTTATGGCAGAAAGGAGGGAACCATTGTTTGGAGGATGGTGGAAGGAGCCGTGAAGGAACTCACTGCACAAAACTGGTGGAAATAGATCCCACTGATGATCAGTTTGCGCCCATAGATGTCTTTGTCAGCATCTCCCTGACCACAGAGCACGCAAGCTGGAGAGGAGAGAGGAACAGCAGTGAGCGCCTTGCGGGGCCAGGTGCCCCCGGGGTCTGTCCCAGGGGCTGCTGTGTGCCAGCTGTGCCAGCTGAGGGGCTGGCCAGAGGCCACGGAGGGGAAGGGACACTGCAGGCCCAGCAGTGCCAGCAGGCGGCCACAGCCCAACCACGGCATCCCTCTGCCCAGTGGTGGGGAGCTGTGCGCAGCGATATTTACTTTCACCCATCTGCCATGAGCTGGCAGGCTTCTTTGTCCCCTTGGACATCATGTGCATCAACGGCGAGCACTCGCAGAGTGTCTGTCCCAGCAAAACCAGGCTTTCTCCTCCGCGTGACAACCTAGGGGAGAAGCGGGACGAGGCTGAGTTCTCAGCTCCGGCCCCGAGCGCTGGGGAACCCTCCTCCCTGGGCAGCCTCAGGCAGCCCCTTCCTCCCTGCTCACCTCACCAAGTCGCACTGAGCTCGGCCTGGGCCCCGCAGCCTTGGCTCTGTTCCGCACCCCGCAGGTCACAATGGCCGTTCCGTGCCACCCTCTGTGATGCCATCACACCCCACCGGGGCTGAGGGCACCCAGGCAGCAGGGCGGAGGCTCTTGCAGCCAGCGCAGGGTGAGGGGCCCGGTGCCGGACGCAGCCCCGCTGGAACCCGGCGTGTTGGTGCTGCTGAAGGCACTGGGCGACACGTCCACCCTCCTGGCCCCACCTGAGTGCTGCAGGGCCTGTGGCTCCAGCAGTGTCCCAATCAAGCGTTCTGCTGTTCCCGTGACTTTTTGTTGCTTGCTGCTCATTACCTCTCGCTACAATAAATGACTCGATGCACAGAATCACAGTGTCCCTGTGGTTGGCAAAGACCTCTAAGATCACCAAGATCAGCAGTGGTGAGGTGTGTGTGTGCTGTAATACAAATGAGTACTGCTTGTGTGAGGTTTCTTCTCTGAGTGCTGCAGGGCAAAAACAGCGTGGCTGCCCACCACAACAGTGAGGCTGAGGTGGAGATGCACAGGGGTGAGCCATGACCTCCTGGGATGATAGGTGCACCCAAATACACTCAGGTCACCTAAACCTTCAGGTTTTGGGCTCAGGGTCTCCTTTTTCATTATAGAATCCTTGTCCATCAGGGCTCTGAGCCTCTGTCTTGGATCCAAAGATGTCACTATATTGTTTACATGCTCCTTTGGATGTCCCAGGCTGTCATCTTCATGGTACAGTGTCTTAGTTTTAGTTTTAAGACCCACCATTTCATTTTAAGATGTAGAACCACATTCTGAGGCTCCCAGTGCTTTCCTCAAGAAGAAAACTCCTTTTTTTTTTTTTTTTTTTTGTTTGTTTTGTTTTCTGAGCTCCCAAATCCTCCTCCTAGGAGCCTGAAGTTTAGGGCCAAAAGCCTCCTTTCAGAGAACCAAACACCCAATTTTAGGGATCAAAGCATCATTTGGGGGATCCGCCCCGAGGTGGAGAGTCCAGATACCCGGTTCTAAGGGCTAAGGCTACACGTTGAGGTGCAGACCATAGTACCTGAGGCACAAAGCCTCTTCTCAGTCTCCAAATAGCTTTTTTTGCAGACCCAAAGGCACGGTTGTAGTGCTCTGAGCCTCTTCTGTAGTGCCCAGTGTCTCTCCTGTAAGACCAAATCTGCTGCTTTGAGTTCAGAGAACCATTCTCGGTTCTCATTCTCTTCAGACCCAGCATGTCCTAAGTGGCCTCAAGCCCCCTTTTTGAGGGCCTGAAGTTGCATGTTGGGGGCCAAAGCCTGATTTTTAAGGCTCAAAGTCTCTCTTGGGGATCAAACTGCCATTTTGAGAGCTCAAAGCATCACTCTGGGGCATCCAAAGCTGTTGTTTTATTGCCTAAACCTCCATCTCTGTTTTTAACGGTCAAAGCCTGATTTGCACAACCCTGAGCTTCAGGCTCACGTACTGAGCCAGCGCAGGAGAAGATGCACAAGGAGCAGAGCTGAGCAGCAGATGGGAGGAGATGCACGAGGAGCAGAGCTGAGCAGGAGATGCGTAAGGAGCAGGGCTGAGCAGAGGGCAGGAGGAGATGCCAGGAAATTTCCAGGGCGCTCAGCTGTCTGCCTGTGAGGAGCGCCACCAGTGCCACACACTGTGGAGCCTGGAGAAAAGCTGCCAAAAGCCGAAGCCTGACGGTGGTGGTGGCCCTGTCTCTCTCAGGATCCATGCCGTCTGAAGGGACTGCAAAGATATGGATCCACTGGGGTCTCGCAGCACATTGTGAAGGCCTGAGACAACAGAGGAACAGAGGCGCTATGATAGCCATGTATTTGCAGGACGCCCAGCTCTCCTCACCAGCAGAAGGGAGCAGGGGACAGGCATGTCACCTGCCGGCTGCCCCAACATCCCACTCCCTGGCTCACCCTGGTAGATGTTCTCTCTCTCAGCCTGCTGCTGATCCCTCTTGTGCTGCCCTAAGAGTCCTGGTAACATAAACCCCATCAGCGACCCCGGCTGCTGCCTGTGTGCAGCATGGAGGGCCGGGCACAGGGGAAGCTCAGACTCGTGGCTCACCGATGAACCTCACGGCCTCCCGCCGCAGGGGCTCCTGCGGGCTCTGTAGGTAGAGCAGGCTCTGGCCCAGGTAGTCCTGCGCTGCGCTCTTCCTCCTCTCCACCAGCTGGAGAGAAAAGGGCACGGAGTCAGCGCGGAGCAGAACTGAGCCCGGCCTGGGCTGTGGGAACGCGCGTACCAGGCACTCGCCGATCTGCCAGAACTGCGCCACCTCTGCCAGCCGCTGCAGCCGCCTCCAGCGCAGGAACCGTGTGGCACCAAGGAAGGCTTTCTGGGAGGCCTGCCAAACGGCTGAGATGCCACTGCAGTCCGAGCAGAGGCAGAGCCCGCGATCCTCGCAGCCCCTCCGCAGGGGGGATGCAGCTGCAGGGCTGACGCTGCCGTGGGCTGCAGCACCCCTGTGTTTGGGGGGCACCGCAGGGGCAGCGCCGCCCTCCCCCAGATGAACACACTTCCCACCTTGGCCACGCTCTCTTCCTCGTCGTGCAGGTGCAGATACAGCGGGACCAGGCTCCTGTACACCTCCTTCCGCATCTTCCTCTTCTCTCTGCCCTCCACAAAGCTCAGCGTGTCGAGGAAGAGGTGCATGGAGAGCTGGCGCACCGTGCCGGACTCCTGCGAGGAGGAAGGAAGGAAGGATGTAAATGTCAGCTCCAAGTCTACTGTGAGCAGGGCCAGCTCTGCCAGCGTGGGGACACTGGGGTCACGGCCACATCCCTAGCAAGCTGGGCTCCCTGCTCCCCTTACGTCCTCAAAAAGCACTGGGAGATTGCCGGCCAGCTCCAGAGCCACGAGGCTGAGCTTCCCCCTCTCCAGGAGCCGCAGCAGAGTGCTGAGCACTGGCAGGGCCACGGCGCGGGCGCCGCTGTCTGCATCCTGCAGCTGCTCCATGATGCACGGCAGCAGGCCGAGCATTTTCCTCGCCTGCGGGAAAAACAGCCCAACAGAGACCATTGCTGGGGCAGAACGGCTCCAGCTGCAGCCTCCCTACTGGCTTGTCATCACGGCACGGTGCAGGCAGGCAGGGCGGTCCCACACAGCCCCGGGGCAGCAGGCAGCTGATGGGCAGAGAGCTGCTCCTGCTCACCGCGTCCGGCCTCTTGCTGAGCTCCAGGATGCTCCTGAGCACCAGCTGCTGCGTGCCCACACTCTGGCTCTGCAGACAGGTGTTGAAGAGGCTCACGACGCGGTGCAGCTCTTCACTGGGGTCCACGCCCTCCAGCATCTGCAACACACGCGGCTCTTAGTGCTGAGTCCTACCACCAGCTCGGGGCAAGGACAGCAGGGCACGGCCAGGCCTGGCCCCGAGGGAGGCAGCAGGGTTGCTGTGGAGGTCCCGCAGCCCCACGTTCACTGCTTCTGCAGCTGTTGCTCACCTCAACGAGGAAGACCATGGCCACCATCTCCCAGGAGCACAGCTTGGTGCTAAGCAGCTCAACCAGCTGATGGAAGATGGGGTCACGCAGAGCACCAGGCAGTTCCCTCATCACCCTGGCAGGGATGAGAAGGCACCATCAGCCCTGAGCCAGGCGGGCACAGCTCTCCTGGCCGTGCTCTGCTGCCACAGTGCCCCAGGGGCCACAGGCTGTGTGCTGTGGCAGCACTTTGTCTGAGAGCTGGGGACTCCCCATGACACCACAAGGAAGGGCTCTCACCTGGCCACCACCTGCACGCCCTGGAGGTGGGTGACGGTGCTGAGAAGCGCGTCCCAGCCCCCCTGCTCCTGGATGGCCTCCATCTGCCTCTGGAGGCCCACGCTGCAGAGCAGCACCTTCAAGGCCTGCACCGCGGACCTGCAGGTGGAGAAGGGTGCGAGTCGCATCGGGAGCCCCAGCACCGGGTCCTGGGTGCAGCGGGGGGACGGGGATGTGGCACCTGATGGGAGTGAGCTGGTGCTGCCGGTGCTCCTCCCAGAAGATCTCCACCTCCTGCAGTGTCAGCTCTGTGGTGAAGGACACTTGCAGGAGGAGGGCCAGGAAGAGCTGGGGGAAAATGGCCTCGGCCTCCTTCATGACAAGAGGCAGCTGGAGTATCTCAGGGATGGTCCTCGCTGCCTGCTGAAAGCACCCGGATGCTGTCTTTGTCCCATCCCCCAGGTTTCCAGCCCACCTCAAGAGGTGTGGGAATGGAGGGACAAATGGAGAGGGACACCCCCAGAGCACCAGGCAGGTCTAGGAGTGTGTTCCAGTGCCCCAGGGCAGAAACCAGGCTTGGGAGTGGACAGGGAAGGTTAGCGAGGACTCAGGCTGAGCTGGGTGAGTGAGGAACTCACAGCTAGGGCGAGGACACGTGGCCAGTCCTCGATGGATGGGGATGTGTGTCGCAGAGAATGGTTTGTGAGCACTTGGAGCAGCTCCTGCAGCACCTTCTCCACAGCTGAGGGCTCCGAGAGCATTTCCCTCCACATGGTGACGGTGACACTGCAGGTCCCCAGGGCTGTCAGCGTGGCTGCCCCCGCCTGGCTGACGGCCGTGGGGCGAGGAGGGGAGAGGAGCCCTGAGGGCCGTGGGCCCCGGACCTGGTGCAGGTGGGGGAGCAGCCCAGCAGGCTGCTAACCATCTCCCTCGGGTGTTTGCCGGCCAGCACGAGCAGGGCCCTGCCCAGGCTTTCGAGAGCCGGCTCAGCTTCGATGGAAGGCAGGCTGCCGTAGATCGTCTTCACAATCTTTCGCACCTGGAGGGGGACACGTGAGAATGGAAAGGCACCGGAGCAGGGCTCTGCTGCCGTCCCCTGTGCTGCCTGCTGGCCAAACGCGGTGCCAGGAATGGGGCAGAGCCCCGAGGGCGGGAGCTGTGGCAGCCGCAGGTTCCCACCTGCCCTGGAGGGAAGCGAGCCTCTGCTGCGAGCACGTCCACCATGTGGGCAGCCAGCTCGGTGCTGTGGAGGCTCGGCGCTGTCATGCTCTCAATGGCTGTGAGGAAGATGCTCACCCTTTCAGGGTACTGAAGGTATTTCAGGAACATCTGTGGGAGAAAGGGGAGGAGGGACGACTCATCCCCTGCAGGGCTGCTTGGCTGTGCGGGCGCCTCAGGAGAGCTGGGAGCAGGGGCTGGGCTGGGTGATGCCTGGGGTACAGAGTGTGAGGGCCCCACGGGCACCAGGGCTGCTCGGGGACAGTGCCTGCGCTCTTCCTGTCACTGCAGGCCTGGGTTCTCCTGTGGGCTCAGGGTTTGCTCTTTGTACCTCAAAGATATTTCTGGCTCGGTTCTCTTGGGAAATCTCCTGGTAGAGCAAAATTTGCTGGCACTCCCAAAGTTGTGAGTTCTTGGGATCCTTCTGCCACAGCCACATTCCTGTAGAGGAGCGGACACAATGTCAGTGAGGGGCCTGGGCTCCTGAGGGTCTGCAGGGACCTGGCCCAACACAACTCCTCTCACTCTGGGAGGTGATGAAAATGAAAAGCTGACGGATAGCCTTCATCGCCTCATCTCTGGTCCCCTCATCCTGTGCTGCAGCTCCATGGATGAGGTGTTCAGCCAGCTTCCCCAGCACAGGGAAGCGTTGGTTCTCTGTGCAGTGATGCCGGAGCACCACAGCTCCCATGAAGCAGGAGCACACCTGGGGAGAGAGGCAGCAGAGATGCACAGCTGAGCAGAGCAGCAGGGCCCAGCCCAGCTCTGTGCAAGCCTGGAGACAGGTGGGCTCCAGCTGGCTAGACAGGATGGGGTGCTGGAGCTGTGTGCTCCCTACCTTGGGCAAGGAGCAGGTGTTGCTGAAGGCGAGCAGCCTGCCAATGCACGCCACGGCCCTCTCCTCCACGGCTGCCAGCTGGCACGTGGTGAAGGGCAGCAGGAGCTGTGGAGAGAAAAGCTGCCGGTGTGCCCACAGCACGGGGCGCTCGTCCTTCTTCTTGCTCCCCAGCTGCAGTGGGGGTGGGTGTTTCATCCCTGTCCTGCTGCGGCCCCGCCGCCTTCCCGCCGATCCCCACCCACCCCTCTGACCCCACAAGGGCCGGTCTTGGGCCGGCACCCCTTGCCCGCAGCTGGCCCTGGGGAGATCTCGCGTGGATCCCCCTTTACGGCTTGAACCGTCGCCGCGAATCCCAGCCTTGCCGCAGCCAGACCTCCAAGATGTTCTGCAGCTCCATGAGGACAGAGGTGCCTGCGCTGCCCACCAGCCCCTGCAGCAGGCGGTGCAGGGCTTCCATGGTCTGCAAGGAGGACGGCGGTCAAGGCGGCCGTCCCTGCTGCGTCCTGCTGGCAGCAGAGCGGCATCCCGGCGGTGGTGCCCAGGACGCGTCCCCAGGGCCCAGCCCGTGCGCACCTCCGTGTAGAGCGCAGCGTCCAGGTCCTTCGCGTCCTCGTGGCGAGGGAGGCGGAGGACGCTGCTGAGGCAGGCACGCAGGAGGCCGCTCTTCCGCTCCTCCGGAAGCGGCCACGCGCTGCTGTAAGGGGAGAGAGGGCGGAGGCGCGATGCTCCGCTCGGCACCCTGCGCCCCGCTGCCTGCCCCGCTCAGGGCCCCCGGCCGTGACCGGTGCCACCACGCTGGCCGGCGCTGGGCTGGGCGGTACCTCATGGCGGCGACGGCGCTCATGGCCTGCTGCCGCAGCTCCGTGTCCAGGCGCTCGGCGGGCTCCTCCTGCAGCAGCGCCTGAGGGCACGGTGGGACGGGAAGGGACGGGACGGCGCGGCGCGCCCTGCTTGGCAGACGGAGCCCCGGCACCCCATCCCAGCACCCCTCCCAGCTCCTCGGGCTCCCCAGAGACCCCGCGGTGGGCAGGGCTGTGCCCACCGCCCGGCCCTGCGGTGCTCCCCTTACCTCAATGCACTGCGCCACCTCCAGAGGGCAGACGCACAGCCGGTAATGGGCACCGCAGTCCTCCGCTTCGCAGACAGCACGGACGGAGGCCAGAAAGCTCAGCTTCTGTGACTCTGTCTGAGACAGGGAGAGGAGTTACGGGTGCTGGCATCAGGGCACCAGCTGGGCACTGCCAGGCAGGGGCAGCCAGGGAAGCACAGAGTGCCTGCTACCTGGGGTCTGCGTGTGCAGCAGGCATGGATACAGCTCAGGGGATCCTCCTCCTGTGGTGACATGTCCGAGGCAGAAGGATGCTCACTTGAGCCTGAGAGTCCCTGCGGGGCTCTGGGGGTGCAGAGTGCCCCAGGCCTCTCCAACCTGGCTTTTTCAGGTTGGCTTGGGAGTCTCTGTTGCATCCTGCAGTGAGAGAACAGCGGCAGGTATGGCTGCTGCTCCAGCCTTTCCTTAATGTGGCAAGGCTCACAATGACAGAGCAGGGATGTTCCATCACTGTGCCCTGTCCCAGTCCCACTTAGGACCTGTCCTCTTGCCCAAAACCCCTCCAGCCCTGTGGGTCCCCCACACCACCCAGAAGTTCCAGTATGGGTCTGCAGATGCCCCTGCACATACCGAAGGACTCCCCCTGCCCTAGCTGCCCACAGCCTCCCTTCACACCCCGGCCTCTTGGTGCCAACCCCACTCTGGATTCCCAGATCTCAGTTCTGGTGCCAGGCAGGGCCCAGTCTGCAGAGAGTTGCTTGGCAGGCAGGCTCAGCTGGGCTTCTGCAGAACAGAGCAGCCTGGCAGCCTGCAGTAGCCCCACAGGGCCCAGCAGTGTCGGGGCACTGCTGTGCTGCCTGCCCTGCTGCCGTGCAGAGCATTCCCTTCTCCCCGCTGTGGCCTATGGCCATCCTTGACCCTAGGCAGTTTTGTCTGGAAGAGCGCTCGACTTCGCCCTGTGCCTGTGCCACAGCTGCAGTGTCTGGGTCTGCGAGTCCTGCTCGGGGCTCTCAGCCCATCTGTGGCTGCTGGGTGGTGGGGCACTGCTGAAAGCACTGCTGTCCCAAGCCCCTCTCAGGAGTGCAGCCATCTCCTCCTCATGCCAGCATTGGCGACAGGCAGTCCACCTTTGCTGAGCTCTGTGCCCGCACTGCACACAAGCTGTTTTCAAGCTGTGGACTAGTAAAATGCGATTAATAAAAGGGAAAATGACTGAGAAAGACAACTTTGTGTAATCTGTGGAACAGATCTCCAGCCTGAAACGGCTGAAGAGCTTTGCAATTCTCCTGCAATGATCTGTGAGGTACACAGATCTCCCGATAACATCGAAACACCCTGGAAAAGAGCCCGGCAGCATTTCCCTGCCTCACACTCACCTCCCAGCAGAGCTGAGAGCATAGCGCTGGCACTCAGAAATGCCACTCTGTCCGGCGGTCTTCTGGGAATCCATGGAAGTGGGAGAGCCTTCCCTGCGACTCCTCTTCACCCCTGTGGAGCAAGCAGTAGTGCAAAGGAGCAATGAGGTCTGCCACATCCTGCTGCAGCCCTCAGCCCCAGGTCCTGTCCAGTTCTGACCCCCTGTCCGAGCACACCAGGATTGCTGCGTCCACAGAAGCTCTTGGCAGGTATGTGCGAGCTTGTCTGGATGCACTTCTCTCCAGTTATTTGGTTGCTGAGTTCTGGCACTCTGCGGACGCAGTTCTGAGCGTTCCCTGATTTCTGTCCCTTCTGTGGTTCTTCTTTAGTGCCCTCCTCGTACCTCACCCTGCTTACAGGTTCAGCCACCCGTAACAATCCACCACCACGGGTGTGGGCAGTTTGGCTGCAGAATGGGAAGGTTCTGAGTCCCGCTCTCTGAACACATGTTCCTGTCCCTGGACTATTAATGCCACTGTTTGATGGTTCATAATCCTTTGGTAGTGTCTGAAAGGGAATGCTGCACAGTTCCCAAGGAGCTTCCAACATGTTTCTTATCACCTTAACTGCTTTCCTGATCTGTAAACAGCAGCTCTCAAAAACTAATTGCTCAGCCCATGGAATCCATTGTCCTTCTCCCCTCCCTGCCACAGCCCAGCTGCGCAGGTTGTGCTGGATTTGAGCACACAAGTCGCTCCTGGCCCAGGCTCCAGCCATACAGGGGAATGAGTTAACATGTTCATGTTGCTTCCCACTTTACGCAGACAGGCAGCCTAGCGATGATCTCTTTCATTCATGCAATTCCAATGCTCCCAATTGACCACTGAAGAAGCAGGGCTAGCTGTGCTATGAAGACCCTTTCCCAAACACAGGGTATGCCAGGATGGTAGAGCACAATGCGTTGTGTATCTTAAGTACATCAATCTCTGCCATTAGTACAGTTACTTTCATCTCTAACTGCTGCTGACAGGAGTGCAGTTGTGAAGCAACCATAGCAGAGAGGCTTCACTGAACCCAATAAGGGTTCCTGGTTTGTGGCTGTTCTGTAGCCATCCTGCACACATGTTCTGTTCTAAAGCCAGAGGGTCGTCCCCAGCAAACAAACTGAGGGTAGGATCCAACAACCTCAACCCCAGAGAGGAGCAAACACGGGGCAGAGCAGCAGCAGCTGCCAGGAGGCCTGAGTGCATGGGGCAGGCAGGGCTGGGCTCTTAACAAGCGCTCTTGACCAGAAAACAATGCCAAAAAAAGCAGAACTAGCTATAGACAAAAGCAAAAGCAGACATCGATCTCGCCCAGCTCTGTGTCCCAGCTGCTCCTGCAGTAGTGAGGCCACCCTGTCTCTTTGGAGTGGCAAAAATTGGGTTGAGTCTCCGTTAAGGACAAGCCAAGAACCACCTGCAATAAAGGCTGACCCTGTGGTGCCTTTTCCTTGCAGCTTCCAAAGCACTGCAGGGAACAGGGCAGTCCTGGCCAGCCACAAGGTTTATTTTCCACTAAGGAAGGTGAGGATGTGATTTTTTGCCCCATAATCTCCTCTTGCACGGAGCAAAATGTCCTGGGATGAAGAAAGACCACATGGGACACAAAAAGGGTCAATGCATTTTGAGTGGGTGGGTGGGGTGGGCGTGTTTGGCTCCCTGTTGCACCTGCAGTAATCAGCAGGCTGGGAAGGAGGGCTTAAAAAAGGAGAGAGTTGCCTCTGAGAGGTAGAGGGCTAGTTTCTCAGATTGGATTCAGAAGCATGCAGGTAGTAACGTGGTAATGCCTTCTTGTAAGGCTGTGCTTAGCTTGTTTAATGCTCCGTTTTCTCTACTGCCTCTCATCGTGGCAGAGCAGAAGAAGAAGGAAATTGCCTAACTTCCCAGTTGTTTTTTTTTTCCTTGAGGCTTGCTGGGAATTTGCTAATGGATTTTCACAGGTAAGTCAGTGGAGCTGCGGTTTTAGCTTTGCCCCTGTGAAGGGGGTGTCTGAGCTTTCTGTGCTCTGCAGGGGGGTTTACTGCTGATCTCATGGTCCTTGTAGGAGGTGGCTAAGCAGTGTGAGCCCTGATTGAGCGAGGATCCCTGCTGTGGGGATTGCCAGGAAAAGCTGGGTGACCTTTTCTAAGAGGAGATTGCATTTGTTCTTAAATTCCTTACTTGCATCATTGAATCTTCCCTGGACAGGTGTAGTTCAGAGCCTTGTGTGCAGAACTTGGACTGTTCCAGGCAATGATTACCTGTAACAAAACTCCCTGCTTTTTCTTCTCCAGTGTCTCATTCTCTCTGAGATCCATGGTATGTCCTTGGCCAAGCCTGAAGGGAAAGCTGGGGTTAATGGGGGCATGTCATTCTCCTGTGGCACCTTTCGCAGTGTTCTCACCTGTGGCATGGTAAATAGGTTTAGAAGATGTGTGGGAAGAGAATGCTGAGTGCCTACAGCAGGGCAGGTCTCCTTTTTAGGATGCTGAGCATCAGTGCAGCAGAGGTACTTGATGGACACTTTCATCTGGATGTGAAACCAAGGCCTGTCAACTCTGTGTGTTGGGATCTAATTTGGAGCTGTGAGCAGAAGGGCTGTGTAAGGTAGGACTTTGAGAGCACCCCTCCCAAAGCAGCTTGAAATGTTATAAACTGGGCTCTGCTGGACAAGAATGACATAGCCGTGTGCGGAAGTGCTTGTGGTTATGAGAGGCAATTAGGGCATGTCAATGAATAATGCATGTGCAGCTTAGGAAGGCTGGATGACATCTGTTTTATTTTTGCACCGTTAATTGAGAGTGACTGTAGGACAAAACAGAACAAAGGGAAGGTGGGGAGATTTGGGGCAGATCATTAGGAAGTGGATGCTCACCAGTAATGCTTCCTGTCCGTTAGGCTGTAAAAACCTCAGGAAGAGGTACTGTACAAACGACCTCAACAGCTCCTAATCCACGTAACTCACGGAACACAATTCAGACTGTCAGTGACACGGTCATTAACAGAGAGCAGAGGGTAAAGCCGTTGCTTGCAAATCTAATGGCCTTTCCTGCACTGATACAGTGGCTGCCTTGCACTTCTGAGGCTGAGTGTAGGTTGTGGGATATTCATCAGCTCTACTTGTGCTGGTGCCATGGGGTGCTGGACCCAGATGGAAAATGACCTGGTTCTGCTCATACTCACCATGATTCCGTGCATGAGAAGTCAGGTGGGAAATTATCTGCTTTATGGACCTTATGGATCTTCCCTTGGGTTCTCAAGAGCCAGAGGGACCATGTTGGCCCTGCGATTAGAGGAACTATGTCTGCCTGCAGCTGGGGCCTAGTGAAGGAACAGGAGCTGTGCTCTGCATCCCTCTACTTTGGTCTTCCCAAACATTCAGCTAGGGAAATTTCCCCATGTGTGGATGCCTGCCCAGCTCAGTGCAAAGCCTACTGCAGGTGGGCAGTGGTATTCACTCAAGCAAAGTCTGTAAGGGAAGGGCAGGGGGCATGCTGCTCTCTGTACCTAGCAGGCTTTCACCTGTGGTCAGTAGCCAGCCTCTGGCCCAGGGAACAACCAGGGACTGGACCTCCAGTCCAGTTTGATAGGAACCACAGAATCATGGAATGGCTGAGGTTGGAGGGGACTTTAATGATCATTGAGCTCCAATGCCCTGCTGTGGGCTGGCTGCCTGGGGCACCTCCAGGGATGGGCACCCACAGTTCTGGGCAGCACTGCCAGTGCCTCAGCACTCTGAGCAAAAAAAAATTACCCCTAACATCTCGCCTAAATCCCCCTTCTTGTAGTTTAAAGCCATTCCCTCTTCTCTTTTACTATCAGTCCGTGTAAGAAGTCATTCTCCCTCCTACATGAAAGCTCCCCTCCAGTACTGGAAGGTCACAGTGAGGTCTCCCTGGAGCCTTCTCTTCTCTGTGCTGATTACCCCCATCTCCCTCAGCCTGTCTCCATAGGAGAGGTGCTCCAGCCCGCTGAGCATCTTCGTGGCCTCCTCTGGCCCCGCTCTAACAGCCCCACAGCCCTCCTTTACTGTGGCCCCCAGGCCTGGACGCAGTGCTCCAGGTGGGGCCTCAAGAACGCAAAGCAGAGGTGGAACAATCCCCTCCCTGCCTGCTGCCCCCTGCTGCTGATGCAGCCCAGGATGCTGTCGGCCCTCTGGGCTATGAGCGCACACTGCTGGCTCGTGTGCAGCTTCTCGTCCACCAGGACACCCACGTCCTTCTCTGCAGGGCTGCTCTCAAGTTCTCTCTGTGCTCACATCTGGGATTGCCCCCAGCCCAAAGTACAGCACCTTGCCCTTGTTGAATCTCGTTAGGTTCTCTTGTGCCCACTTCTCATGTTTGTCCAGGTCCCTGTGGATGGCATCCCTTCCTCCTTTTGCATCAGCTGTGCCACTCAGCTCGGTGTCACACACAGATGTGCTGAGGGTGCAGTCGTTCCCGCTGTTGATGTTGCTGATAAAGAAGCACCGAACCCACCCAGAACCATTAGGTTAATTTCCTTGCTTTGGGAGGGCTCACTTTTCACCCTGATCTTTCCCAGCGATGTCCTGCACGGGCAACTTGCTTTTCACAGCAGTGAGTAGCAAACGGTTGGCTTGTGACCGGGGGGAAGAACGGATACGAACAAGGAGCTTTTGTTGGCGGTGAGGCACGGGCACCGCTGCCCAGAGCTGTGGGTGCCCCATCCCCGGAGGTGCCGAAGGGCACGGAGGGGCCCTGGCAGCCTGGGCCGTGGCCGTGGGCAGAGGGGCAGCTCTCGGCGCAGCTCCCCGGGGCCGCTTTCCGCCCCCCGCGCCGGGAGGGAACCTTTCTGCGCCCCGCGGAACCTTTGCGGCGGAGGCGCCTGTTGCTGCCCGGGGGAGCGCGCGACCGGACGCTGTGCGATGCGGCTCCCGAGCGGCGCTTGAGCGCCGAGGCCGGTACGGAGGCGGGCGGCTGCCAGCTCCAGGGCCCCGCAGCGCCCCCGGCCCGCACCCCCCGCCGAGGTGAGAGCCGACGCCGCGCCGGGAGCGGGCCGGAAGGCCGCGGGATGGGTGTGGGTGTGCTGTGTGTGTGGGGGGGGGGGGGTCGAACCGGCGGAGAGCCGCCCGCCCCGCCCCGCGGGCCCGGGGGCGGCGGGGAGCGGGGCCGAGGCTGCAGCCCCCGCCCTGGGCCGAGCCGGCGCGGCTCTCCCCTGGCGGCATCCCCGGCGCGCGGCGCCAGTCGGGGCCTAAGAGGGGGTGGGGCCTCGGGGAGCCCCCGGGAGGCCGCGGCCGCCCCCCGTGCCGCGAGCGGGGCCGTGCGCTGCCCGCGGGGCCGTGACCGGGGCGCGGCCGTAACGGTGCTGCCGCGGTAACGGTGCTGCCGCGGAGCGCGCTGGGGAGCTCCGGGGGGAGGGCCCGGCTGGCTCCCTCGTTTCCTCCGTTGATCCGCCTCGGGGTCGCTCCCGCTGCTTGTGGTCTGAGCGCTCCCGGCTGCGGCACCGGACACGTTCCCCCCGATTCCCAGGTCTGCTGCTCCGTCTGTACGAAACGAAGGCTTCCAAAGTTCTCGGCCGGGGCTGTCTGTGTGCAGCTGTGGAATCTTTGTCGCTGAAAAAGTCTTCAAAAGACGGGAGCTCTTTTTATGCTGGCGAGGTGTTAGCGTGCACCTCTGCTCGTCTTTGTAATCTTGCCTTATTGTAGCGGTGGGTGTTCTCAGAGTTACCCAAGTGCTATGTTTGGTGAATACTCGTTCAGCCCATGGGATCCGAGCCGGAGGTTCCGTCCCTCCCCGGCTCCAGGAACGGGCCGTAAAGCCCTCTGTCTGCTTCGATACAAAGTCAATTAGTTCAGAATAAACAGCCTTTGTTTTGGTAGTGCTGCTCTAGGGGCAGTAGCGTCCAGCAGAGGGATGAAAACAAAACAGCCTGCTCTGCCCATGCTGGGCGTCTGAGCGAGCTCCGACATGGCCTGTTTGTTGAGCAAGGGTGCTTTCTTTCCCGGGTAGGAAGGTGTATATCTTAAGTACACAGAGTGAACAGTGCAGCCTTTTATCTCATGGTCCTCTCAGCACCAGCATGAGGGGCTTGTTTGTTAATGGAGGGTGCTGAATGTGAGATTCTTAAGGAAAACACGCTCGCCGTTTTAAGGAAGAGCTGATGTGGATGTAGTGTGCAATCTTTTCTGTCTCCAACCAAATGCCACTTTCTCCACTGATGTCAATTGAGTATTTGGCCCCTGTGTTCCCCTTGTTCTACACCTCAGTTATCGATAACTTCTGCGTCTCATTACATGTCCAAATTCCAGTTTTGGTACTGGAGAGCAGTGCAGCTCCTCAGCTGGAACACGGTGTGCTCTGAGAAGAACCGAACCATGTGCTTTCTGCCTTGGTGAGGATCTGAAAGGTTATAATCCGATCGAGAAATTGTAGTAGGCTGTGATAGCACCCTCTGGAATCCAAGTTGGTGTCATGGTGTTAATCCTGGCCAGGAGGGACTGCACGTGTGCACAGCCCACAGCAGTGGGTTCAGCTTTTCTTTCTTCCCTTGGAGATGAAACCCCCTGAAGACAAAGATTCAGCTCTGTGCCCCTGCCCCAGGCTGTGTTGGACAAGGATCAGCCTTTCCTTGACGTCAGGTCACAACGTCCGCTGCTGCAGTTGGACCACTGCTTTGTGTCCTTCTGCATGCAGTCCCAGCGCTCACACCTCTCCTCCCATAGCAGCACCTCTGACCTGAGTGTATGGAGTGCCCCACTGAACTCTCTGTCTTTGCTGTTGCGGGGCATCAAAGCTGCCTGTGATGTTCCCAACAGAGGTGAAAGGAAGGGATGGCTGCTCACAATGGGGCCGTGCTCCTGCTGATGGAGCCAAGCGTGCTGTTAGCCCACGTCGCTGCCAGGGCGCACTGCTGACTCACGTTCAGCGTGCTGCCCACCATTCGTGCTGCTTTGTGAGCACGTATGGAGGCACGTTGTATGCACATGCACACGGCTATGCAGCTCCAAAGAGAGCCTCAGTCATGCATGCACTTGTGCAGATAAACACGCATGCATCAAACAACATGTTTTGCACCTCTGAACGGCAGCTTGACTGTCCTCCCTGGATTCCAGGTGGTGTTGGTGTGCGGGGGCACAGCAGCAGGTCATCCCTGGCTGGCCATGCCACCAGGACAGCCTGTGCTTTGATTTTCTCAAAATGGCATTGTTTCAAATGCTTCTGTGCCACGTGATCGGGTCAGTGGGACAGGAGGAAGGAGCAGCTGTGTGAGTACCGAGCAGTTTGACCGAGCGCAAAGCCGGAATGGAAGCGCGTTGTGATAGAGAAGGTGTTTTCAAATAATGCTGTCCATGGGTATGAATTAAATGGGATGTATTGCAGCAAGTAGCAGTGCTTCAACCATCCTGCCTTTAAAGCAAGCAGCTGGTGCCTCCTCATTCTGAGTTGTTAGTGCTGACTGATGCTCAGCTGCAGTAACCAGCTAATGCTGGCGGCATGCACCTGCTGGCAGGTTAAGCACATCTGAAGTTGAAATAAGTTCTGGAAAACCAGGAATCATGGAATGGCTTGGGTTGAAAAGGACTATAATGATCATTTAGCTTAAACCCCTCTGCTGTGTGCAGGGTCACCAACCAGCAGCCCAGGCTGCCCAGAGCCACATCCAGCCTGGCCTTGAATGCCTGCAGGGATGGGGCATCCACAGCCTCCTTGGCAACCTGTTCCAGTGCCTCACCGCCCTCTGGGTGAAAAACTTCCTCCTAAAGAAGGTGTGGAAAAACACGTTTTCAGCCATGTGAATCTAAATTGTACCAAATTGTTGATCTGACGAATTCCTCAAAGCATGGAAAATAGGTTTTTAGAGCTCCTTGAAGGTCAGGCACGCTATTGACTCAGTTTTATGTCTGACGTTAAAGAGCAGAATGTCAGCTTAGTCCAGTGAGCGAGACTCATTCAGCGCTATTGTAATCATGGAGCAGCAGTGATAATTTGAATTTTGTTCTTGCTCAGTCAGTGTGACACCTGAGTTGGGGTCAGCCTGACACCTCTGAAAGCCTTGCGGTGATTTGAAGGTAGCCAGAATGGCCTCGAAGGAGGAAAAAATACAAGGTATGGCACCACTTAGATGTGATACCGGCACTTTCAGCGTGCTCACGTTGGCATGCAGGTGGTCAGGGCTGTGTTCCAGAGCTGCCATTCCGGAGGTGTGTCTGTGAACTGGAGTGTGGAAGCAGCAAAAGGATGAATGGATCTACGCTGGTGTAGCTCTGCATACCCACGAGCTTTCTGGTGTCACAGATGCATCCAAGCCTGTGCTGAATTACGAGGGCTGTGATGAAGGCCTAACATGCAAAGCAATGCGCGTTACGTAAGGAGAGACTTCAGAGAGACGCTGAACTTCTGAACACAATTAAAGATGCTTTGTAGTGTTTGGCATGTAATAAGTGGACGGCTTTACTCTGGCATTCTCAGTGGAGAGCTGACTTGATCTAATTAAGAAGGAACTGGAGCTCCACGAGGACAGAGTTGATTAACAGCCACAGCAGAACCTTTCCATTGCTCGGCCAGGTGGGTAACGGAGTGCCCAGTCTGCAGGGCCAGCTGGGGCTGGGAAACCCCAGTCCTGCCTCATACATCCTTTTCTCTAAGCTTTTAGCTTGTGAAGAAAGCTTTTATCTATCTATCTATCTATCTATCTATCTATCTATTTATTTCAGAGTTATTGAATCTGGAATAAGCAGGTTGTAAAAGCATGTTCATTCAATGCAGATTGCTCGAGCTGCGTGGCACCCGAAGGCCAATAGATAAAACAAAAAGCCCCCCATGGTCCTGACAAAGCCAGGAATGGGAACTGGGGATGGAGATGCTCAGGCTGCTGAGTCAGACTAGAAAATGGGTATTACCCAAAAAGGATTTGCTTGAGGGCTGGTGGCAGAATTTGTTCAAAAAGAGCAAATTAAAGGAAAGTGCTCCATGGCTGATGAGTGCCCGTGCTCCAGAAGATCAAAGCATTGTGATTAGAGCTGTTGTATCACATGTGTGTACATGTGGGCTTGGTGTGATGCTTGTATGATGGAGCACCTCTCCTATGAAGAAAGGTTGAGGGAACTGGGCTCGTTTAGCTTGGAAAGGAGAAGGCTGCGGGGAGACCTCATTGTGGCCTTCCAGTACTTGAAGGGAGCGGATAAACAGGAGGGGGAATGGATGTTGGTGGATAGTGATAGGGCAAGGGGAATGGTGTTAAACTGAGACAGGGGAGGTTTAGGTTGGATATGAGGAGGAAGTTTTTCACCCAGAGGGCGGTGAGGCACTGGAACAGGTTGCCAAGGAGGCTGTGGATGCCCCATCCCTGCAGGCATTCAAGGCCAGGCTGGATGTGGCTCTGGGCAGCCTGGGCTGCTGGTTGGTGACCTGCACACAGCAGGGGGTTGAAATGAGGTGATCACTGTGCTCCTTTTCAGCCCAGGCCATTCTGTGATTCCGTGATATCCCATTCCTCCCCTGAGGAGGGGTGTTGCTGCAGCCCAAAGGATAGGGCTGTGTGTGTGATTGGTGCCACACACCTGCCCCACAAGGAGTAGGTGTGCAGGCAGCGTGAATGGAGGGTTGTTGAGGGGTTTCTGTTATGTCTAGTGCTTTGCAGTATTGTCATAAATGATTCAAATGAAGGAAAAAGGCAGAGATTTGAGCAACCATAGAATGGTTTGGGTTGGAAGGGACCTTTAAGGTCATGTAGTTCCAACCCCCTGCTGTAGGCAGGGACACCACCCATGGGACCGGTTGTTCACAGCCCCATCCAGCCTGGTGTTGAGTGCTTCCAGAGAGCGCACAACTTCACTTGGCAACCTTTTCCAGTGTTTCACCACCCTTTAGAATTAGAATTTCTTCCTAATATCTAGTCTAAATCTACCCTCTTCCAGTTTAAAACCATTTTCCCTCATCCGTCTCTACTTGCCCTCATAAAAACTCTTTCCTATGGGCCCCCTTCAGGTCCAGGAAGGCAGCTACAAGGTCTCCTCGGAGCTGAACAGCCCCAGCTCTCTCAGCCTGTCCCCATGGGGGCGGTGCTCCTGTCCTACTGGGAGAAGTCTCCCTCTGAGTGCATTTCCCCAGCAGAAGCTGCTTGCACCCCACTGCTGCTCACACTGTAGTCTTAGAAAGCAGGGAAGTTCTCACATTCTGTTCTTTGCACTCTTAAGCCATACTGGGCAGCAGGGCTTGCAGATAAAGCCCTTCTATTGAGGGAGGCTGTTTAGATGTTAGTCTGAATTTCCTTGCCTTGTGGCAGAAGTCTCTCGCTGCCCGCACAGTCATCTCATCTGAGCCATTTTGCTGACAAAAAGAAGCCTGTAAAGGAGCCAGAAGTTGCTCTAAGTGAACAGCTCCCTTACTTAAAGCCTTACAGTGGGAGAACACAAGGGAAGTTTAAACTCATGGCTTCTTTTTCTCTTCATAACCATTGGGAACAGGAATGGTTCTGAAAAGTGATGAAAGGTTCTGAAAGTAATGGCTCTTGTATTTCTGAGCCTGCTACTCTGCTCCTTCAGTTTTTAAACCATTAAGAGTATAAAATTTGTTAAAATACACTGTCTTGTGCTTTGAGTGGTGCCTGTAGTCTGTCGGGTCTCGCTGCTTTAACTGCAGCTGTTACTGTGGAAGAATGCACCACAAGCACTGCAGGAGAGGAGATGGGAATGAAGAGGCTGGATGAGGCTGTGAGCAACGTGGTCTGGTGGGAGGCGTCCCTGCCTACAGCAAGGGCTTTGGAACGGCATGATTTTAAAGGTCCTTTCCAACCCAAACCTTTCTACAGTTCTATGGTTTAACTAACTTAATAAGAAAAGTCTCAACTTCTCCTTACAGAAAAGGGTCTTTTTGGCGCATGAAGCTGTTGGCTCTTGCCTTTACTTTTGACTGCCTTTAGGTTTCACATTAGCAAGGTTGTGTTCTGTTACTCGCTAGCCAGCAGAAGCCCAAACTCAAGCCCTTTTTAGGCTTTTGGAAGTCTTTCACAGGTTCTGAGTTTTGTTTTCTTTGTGGGTGGCTTTTTAATTTCTGTTTAGTGCTGTAGGAAATCAAAATGCACACGAGAAGAAGATGGAGCAGAGAGGAAACAAAGTGTTTGGCTGTTGCTCTGAATTCCTATCTGTTTCATGCTGCTGCTGCCCAATTCTCCCTCAGCTCCGCCTCTTATTGTTTATGCCAGGGAAGGTTGGGGGAGAGCAGAGTTGATCCTCCAGGGGTCTGGGGGTGGTTTTGGGTTGGGGGAAGGACTGTGGAACTTGGGAGGTAAGGATGCCAGTCTGTATGCTTCATTTTGCTTTGATGTGCATCCTCTCCCAGACTGGTGGCTTTCTCATAGCTGCTGAGGGGACCTCTCCTCTCCTCACCCCCATATCCACTTGTCTGTGCCATTTAGTGTGAGGTTGTAACGTGTGGAAGGAGTCACCTATGGAACTGGACAGCAGGAGTAGTTTTCTTTCAGGTTTCTGGAGCTGTAACCTCACCCCAGCATAAGAAGAGCTGTGCTGCCTGGAGCACTCTGGGGGAAGCTTGGCAGTGGATGAACCAAGCACAGAGTTTGCAGGGAACTTGAATGGAAGGCACTGCATACAGTATGGCCAGAACTCCATGGTGGCCCTTGGTTGTGTAGGATGGATTGGGGGCCCTGCTGTTATAGGTTCTGAAGCAGGGAAAGCATCATGTGCAAAGAGCCCTGGGTTTGAAGCGTGCAATGAGGTGTAGGGTAGATTGAGATCGAAGCAGAAGTTTCTGAACAAGAATGAAATGAGATATTGATACCCCAAGGGAGATCTTGGGAAGACGTTGATGTTCTAGGACAGCCCAGGAGTATCTACTCATCTCAGGTGTAATTATGCAGAACACGAAAACAAAGAAAGGCTGAGAGTTGAAGGGAGTGATTTTCCTTCATTCAGATACTAAAAATTAGCCCCTGGTCTCAGGCTGAGGGCGTGATGGGCAAAGCACAGTCCTCCTTGTGAGGTTGCAGCACTTACCCACTTGTTCTCTGCTGCAGGGATGGTGCAGGCTGCCTCGCTTCCCTTTGTCCCCGTACACAGCTCTGCCTCTCCTAGTCCTACAGCAGTGCCAGGGGAGAGGAGCTGCGCTGCCCTGCAGGCCCTTCTGGGCTGCCTGCAGTCCCTGGCTCACGACAGCTGAGCTGCCTGCTCCCTGGAATAGAGCTTTATCCCTTCTTTGCCCCTTTAATGCTAGTACCCGCATGGAATTGCCCTGACCTGTTGATAGAAGCGATCATTAAATACTATAAATCATTAAGGACTTACGTGAGGAGGTTTGATGGTAGTTTACTTTGTGACTGGGGTGGTTAAGAGTATTTGCTGTGTCTCTAGTTGATGGGGTGAGCATAGGATTTTTGTTGCCATACCATATTATTCCAGCTTATTTATGCTTATTGTTTATTATTTGCATCAGTGGATGTCGAAAGCAAAAGAAACAGCATTTGTGGTGTAACGTAATTGTCCGGAGATTTAGATTACTCTTGCACTGTGAGTGCTTAACACTGCAGTGAGCTGCTTCTCCTTTGCAGGAGCAGTGTGGGAGCTGTGTTCCTTCCTTGGAAGAAGTGCTGGGGTACAGGGAGCCTTGGTGCAGCTCAGTGCAGCTCCTGGGTGTAGGATGAGTGAGAGGTCGGGGGGTTGGCAGGGGCTGTTGGGCTGCAGATTTCTTCCACAAGGCTTGGGATGTTGCCCCAGAGGAGGCTGTATCAGACTTCGTTCCCATCGTTCCTGGGACGTGGTCTTGTTACCTGTGGAGGAGAGCTTTGTGGGCAAGCTGTGTGCTTTGGATGCCCTAATTATGTAATTTTTTTAATTTTGGAAGCTATGAGGCAGCACGCTGGGAGCTTTGCAGTAGGCAGCCTGAAGCCGGGTCTGCTGTGACTGCGCATCCTGTTCTCAAGGAGCATGAGCAGGGAGGCCCTTCCTCTTGTTCTGAGCTTGTTTATGCTCTAAGGACAGTAGTTAACTGCTTGAAAATGAGACCCAGATAATGAGTAAGTGAGTAGAGAACAGTGAGGAAATAGGTGATCTGCTTGATCGTGTGGGCTCTGAATACTTTTTTCTGACTCTCCCTTGAAAAAGAAACAACCCAGTTGTTTAGAGGTGCCTTTTGTTTCCTCCACTACTTGCCACGACGCTCGTGAAAAAGAGCTCGCGCAGAAGAGGAGGTCTTATATTTCAACTAAATCAATGCTTCTGGTCAGCAAAATGCCTCTTTTAACAGGGTGAGGTACAAAGCTGTTATCCCCCACTGTTAGCATGCAACCTCTGTATGCACCCATATGCTGTCATTGCCGTGAGCAGGTGCGGCCTCTTGACAGACTTCAGTTTCTGCCATTTGCCTTTAATAAAGAGGGACTAGGAAAGAAATTCAGTGAGTTTTACAGCATTGCCAGTAAATCTGCTCTGGAAGTGCCCCATCACTTTTGGTTGTACACAAATACCCATCGAGAGGAAAGGGTTACTGCTGAAATGTCAGGGTTCTGCCCAGTGAATGATGACCAACAATTCCTACAATTTGCCAAGTGAGTAGTTTGAGGGAAATGAATTTGCAGCCTTGATTCGGTTACTAATTAATAACTCATTAGTGAGGAAAACTAAAAGCAGGACAAGATATTCTCCTCCCAGTACACTTCACAGGGGTTAGCAGCAGGTGGGCATGAGGGGGTTAGGCTGTGGTGTCCCTCTGCAGCACCACCCAGCGAGCTCCCATGGATGAAGTGAGGGCTTGGGAAGGCCGCTCAGCTGAGACCTGTGCTTCTTGGAAGAAGCAGTGCACTAAAGGTATTTCCTCCCGAGGTCACAGGTGGATGCTGTGCATTTTGGAACAGTGTTTGGGCTGAATTCGGTGTGAATGTCTGTACAGCAGTGTCTGTTCAGCGCCAGCCAGAGCTACAAAAGACATTCCCAGTGTTCATCAGCATTAAGTCATTCTGTGAGCTTGACAGACAGCTGCACTTGTACTCCTTCAGAGCTGTGTCCAGTAGCCAGCAGCTACTTGTGTACCTCGCTGCCGTGGTGCTCGTTTACCAGAGCCCCTTCTCAGTTGAGCCTTCCTGTCATAGCACTGGATATACGTTTATGGGGGTTCATAAGGGTAATTAATGCTTGACATCTTTTTGTTGGGAGTGGGCGCTTGTCGCTGTTACCAGTATGGTGTGGTGACTCCCAGGTCATCTTTGCGTTAGCAGTATTTGTGAGGCTCTTTTGACAAACTTGTTTGGCTTTTAAGGCTCTACTGAAAGGAATTTCAAGTGTCCAGAGTCATATCCTCAAAATTTGGAGGAAAGCAAGTGGCTCGGCTGTGGCTAAAGACAAAAGCATGGAAGGCTCTTTCATCCAGTTGGTTGCAAGCAGGAGGGAAACAGATGCTAGGTTGGGTCTGTGCAGGGTAGGAAGGTACCTGATTTATTTTGATACGTTCAGTGGGAAGGGTGAAGATGAAAGTGTTTGATCTCAGAACCAGCAGAAAAGTGCCCTCTGTGAGTGGCACTGACTGTAAATCCTCCCGGCCCTCTGCCAGCAGGACGTTCTGCTGGAAGGAATGGCTCTGGAAGAAACCCATGCTGCTGACAGTTCTGAATCCTCTAATGGATTTTTAATCTACTGTGGTAGCCAGTAAAAATAAGTTTGCTGTCTGATTGCTTTGCAGACAGGAGCATTTTGGGTCTGCCATATGCTTATTGTCATCTTTATTTCATGAGAGCTCAAAACTGTGTATTTCCATTCCTTCCTGCTTTGGGAGTTTTTCTTTTTTTGCTTGTGTTCAACTTACTTTGGTAAACTGTAGGTGGCATAAGTAATACTTTCTGCTCTGTAGCGTAATGATTGCTGGAGGTGGGGCTGCGAATAAAGAGGGACAAACCTGTTTTGAAGTCTTTTTCTAAAAACTGCTTAAACCAGAAACCTAGTTTTGAGTCCAGTGCTGGAGAGGAAGAAGGACGAGGCACGGGAAACGAGCTCCCAGCCCTCTGCAAGCCTCAGTGGTGAACTGCTGACAGCTGAGCACAGGCAGGGCTGGGTTGTGGTTAGCTCTGCGTAGTGGTGTGCAGTGGGACTGGCATCTGCCTCAGAGGGGCTGCTGGTTGCCCTGGACCACTGGTGATGGGAACACATTTCCTGAGCGGAGACGCAGTCGCAGACAGTGAATCATTCCCCAGTAATGAAGCGTGCTTCTCTGCTGGGCAAAAAAAAGAGTGTGGGTAGGGCGGTGCTGAGAAAGTGGAATAGATCAACTCGGCCCTCAGCATTGAGAAAACACGCAGTTTTCCTCTTTCTGAAGCAAGAAAGTGTTACTTATGAGCTGTGTGAGGCGCTTTCCCTGGGACGCTCTTCAAGTAGGTGAGCCATAATGTTATCATATCACGACATCCAGAGCCATAGATTGACCTTGTAGAGTGGCAGCGACTGAGCTTTCTTTGAGAAGGGGTCAGCTCTTTGCCTTCCCTTCTCTGTTCCACTGCTGTAATTTATTACATAACTTCTTTACCACTTATGTGTAATAAGAGCCTGAAGTCCTAGAGGGATCTTTCTATAGTCTGGACCTTCCTTGCTTGTCAAAATTGGCCAACCTATTGCTACCTTTCTGTGTTCACAGGGACAAGGCTTTGGCATTGCTTTCCCATCAGCTGACTTTTGAAATCTTGTTTCTTGGGATTCCAGACTGGGCGGTCCTTCATGCTGGTTCATCCAGGTTCATCTTTTCTGTGCAATAAGTTTGGAATCTTGGTGTGCCACATCTCTCTGTTGAGTCTTCCCAGTCTTTGCTCAGGATGTTGTTCCTTTCTTCGATGCTGATTGGTTTCTGTAGCTGTAGGTGCTGTGGGCAAAGCATGTGAAATCTGACTTGCAAGTAGCTTTTATGCTGAAATGCTGTTTGCTTTGAAAATAAAACTGTGATCTTTAAACTAAAACAAGGGAGGTTTAGGTTGGATATTAGGAGGAAGTTTTTCCCCAGAGGGTGGTGAGGCCCTGGAACAGGTTGCCCAAGGAGGCTGTGGATGCCCCATCCCTGCAGGCATTCAAGGCCAGGCTGGATGTGGCTCTGGGCAGCCTGGGCTGCTGGTTGGTGACCTGCACACAGCAGGGGGTTGAAATGAGGTGATCATTGTGGTCCTTTTCAACCCAGGCCATTCTGTGATTCTATGATCTGGGGAGGGAGGGATGTTTCCTATTCCTAACCTTTCTTCTAGGAAGGAACACAAACGCCATCTATGCAGACACTGACAGTGCCGAAAATATGACTCTGTGAAATAAGCTTTTTTTACTCAGTTATGACGTTAACACAGAGAAATATCAGTAACTGTTAGGACTGATCACTGCTGCTTACCTCAGATGGTCAGGTTTTGTGGAGTGCAGCACTACGCACTCCCCTCCATAGGGTGGTCAGCTGAGGAGGGCATTTCCCCTCCCCAGGAGTTTTGAAGGAGTTTATTTTTAGGGAGCCAATGTCGACTTCAGAGTAACTAAATAATTTATTTTAATGAAATGCAATCACCCTTTTCGTAGCGAATGGCTATCCATACATGCATATGTACAAATAGAGCTTGTTGCTTCATTCTGCCTTTGTCCAGTGCTCCTTCTGAAGTCCATGTGGAAGTGAGCACTGCCATCTCCTGAAGAATATCCCTTTTACTTCTTCCAGGGCTGCCAGGGGCTGGCCCTGCCGTGTGTCACAGCCCGGAGCAGTGGCTGGCAGGGCCTGTGCCACCAGCCCATGTTGTGTAATGCCAGCGTGTCTCGTTGGGGATGGTGGTGAGAGCAGCCTTATGTAATGCTCATTGTCACATTCCCGTTCCAGCACTGTCGTGTCAGCAGAAGGGAAGGATTAGCTCTCCCTTTTCTTTGTCTCTTCATTTTTTTCCTCGCTTTCTCCCACCCTTTCTCGAGAGAGGCTTTTGTTGTTGGGGAACATGCGGTTTCGTGCTGCGTTCAGCATCGCCGTGCTTTGTAGGAAGGAAAATTTTATCCTAGAGGGCAAGACTTGCAGGTCTCCCGAAACTGATGGATGGGAGAGTTTTCTAAGACACTGTTTCTCTCAGTTTCTGCTTCCCACAAATCACAGTGGGCTCCTAAATGCACGCATCAAATGTGGGTTCAGGCTGGTGTGCCACATGGGTGGGAGAGGAGCACCTGCCATCCCCAGAGGGCTGCTCTGCACCAAGCAGATGCCCTCCCCTTTGTGATTCTGCAGCTCCTTGCCTTTCTTGGCTGTTACTGAGTTCCACTGCGGTTTGAACAAGAGGAAAAGGAGAATTGCTTTCTTCCTTTCCAGCGAGCTGTGTGTGGCCACCAGGCATCTGTGAGTCACAGGTGAGAACTCAATCGCTGCAAAGGGGGAAGGGGCTATAATCAAAGTAATCATCTGAGGATGGCTTTACATCCAGTTTGGTTCAAAAGTAAGTGAAAGAATAAGAAAATGGATCTGCTAGGCTAGTATTGGCCAGTAATACTGCTGGCTCAGGTTTATTTCCTGCTAGGTTGAGGTGTTACTTGCAAACTGTTAAAAGGTTTTAAATCTTATACAATATGTTAACATCAAGCTGTTAGAAATCCACATCTGGGTGCTTTATCTTTGGCTGAGGGCTGCCTAGGAAGTACCCAAACTTTTCACCCAGAGGTGGTGAGGCACTGGAACAGGTTGCCAAGGAGGCTGTGGATGCCCCATCCCTGCAGGCATTCAGGGCCAGGCTGGATGTGGCTCTGGGCAGCCTGGGCTGCTGGTTGGTGACCTGCACACAGCAGGGGGTTGGGACTGGATGAGCACTGTGCTCCTTTGCAACCCAGGCCATTCTGTGATTCAAACTTTGCTAGCACGGGACCCAGCAGAAAGATGATTCCCCACCCCAAAGAGCCTAGGGCTGCTCCCAGTTTGAAGTGCTAATGTGCTCTGCGTGCGTAAGAGGAATCTTATGGCCACAAACAATAAAAGAAAAACAAAAACAAAAAAGGAGGGAGGGGAGGGGAAATGGTTAATACCATGAAATCTGTGGTGCAGCGGAAGGCAGAGGGCTTTATGCAATGCTGACGTTGAAATACCTGTTTTTATTAAACTGCCCGTGCAGATCCCTCTGTGATCTGCTGCTGTGCTCCGTTCTGTGGCCAGTCACTGCGGTGCCCACTGATGTCTTGGTTGCAAAACAGGCTTTGAGGGACAAATCTTGATGAGTCCCAGATACTGGACGTGGCTGGAGGTTGGGGAGGTGATGGAATCCTCTTTACTCCTCAGCACCGCAGCGGTATTAGCGTTAAACCTTCCTCTCAACTTCAGACAGAAGAAATGGTGCTGCTATTGCTGTGTAGAGAGGGAGAAACACCGAGAGGACAGGAGTGTGTCTGAACTCGTCAGCCTGTGAAGCTTCCTAGGCTGTAGCCAGGCCTCGCTCACTGTCACCACATGGCACTCACCACCCAAAGTGTTCTACCTTCAAAAGCAAAGCCCAAAAGCTGCTACACTCTGCCGAGAGATGGGATATGGTGGATGAGAGAGGCTGTCTGAATCCTAATTTGATGTTCAGCTGATCGGACGCCTTGGCTTCCTGGAGGGGGATAGACACCACAGATCTTTTCTCCTCCCTGGAGAAGGCAGAGGATGTGTTCACACGTGATATGCTGTGGGCGTCGTGGCAATGGGTAATTCCCTTGAAATCCCAGGTAGCAGCAAGGCACCAGTACAGCTCATCTCCTGAATGGCACAGGAATGCATGCAGCCTTGTAATGGCAGGTTTGAGTACAACCCGGCTGTTTCTAAGGGCAAAATGCTTGTTTTCCTCAGGGCTCTGTATCAGCTGCGAGGAGACACCAAAGCTTTTGAAAAGCAAAGCTCAGCTACTGTTTTGAAATGTGCATCAAATTTAGGAAACTTCTAATTGCTTCATGTCTGCAGTGCTTGTTTTGTACCACGTGTGTAAGAGTGAGGACTTCAGCTGTCTGCCTGGTGGTGGAGTGCTACCAGGACCTCGTAGTGAAACACTTCCTATTTCAGTGTGAATTCCCCCAAAGCCTGCTCTTCCCTTGTGTTTGTTTTCTTCTTTCTCACCCATGCTTTCAGCATTATTGAGAAGCCTAAGAGAGGCAAAGCAGAAACTGATGACTTCAGCTGGAATAATTCAGCATACGTGTCAAATTTGCAGCCTTGCTTCGGGAGCCTTGAGTTGTCTTTAACCTTCAGACTTCCAGCATCCTTTGCTTTACATTCCTTGTGATGCTTTCTTTATTTTCCTTTAAAGAGTGTATTTCTTCTCATTCATCCATGGTAATTCTTTGTGCATGGAGGAGCACCCAGATAGGCATCACTGTCCAGAAGCAGCGGTGTGTGATCTGGATAAACTTGTGAATCTGCAATTCCCACTAATCCATCCCTCCTTTATGATTGCTTTTCTTCTTGCCCCCCTTTACAGAGGAGCACGCAGCCTTTACAAATGGGGATCCTGGTTGTTTTCTGCCTGTGCTGTCATTAAGGTAATGCTATCCCTGCTCCGGGGGCTGAGAGGCAGCTGCAGGCTGTGGGGAGCAGTGGGTATGGCTGGGACACGAGGTGGTTGCCACCTGCATCCTGCAGTGATGCTTGCAATGGTTGGGGATCAACGTAGCACAGCAGTGGGGAATTCTGAGTCCAGTCCTTTTTTTCTTGTGCTTGTCTGTCTCTTGTCTGGACTGCAGCATTCTGAAATTGTTCACATAACGTATTTATTTTTGCATCTTTGTATAATCAGACATAAATACCAGAACCCTCCTGCTGTGCACATGTCAAAGATACCAAGAAAGAGATGCTTTCTGAATGATTAGTCGGTATTGATTCTAGAAGGCTGGGCCTGCACCGTGGTACATTGCCTGTGGCATCTGCCTTCCATGCAGGTTTTTGTGCAGTCTGATGTAATTATCTAAAAGATTACTAGGACATCCAGGCTTTTCCATTGGTAGCAGTGCTAACGTTTGGAGCTGTGGTGCTCATAGGTTGGGTTTTTTGGGGCTCCTAACGTACCCCTTTGTTTCCTGTTGTCACAGGGCTGCCTCACGGTGGAACATGAGCAGGTAATGCACAAGGAGCACCGCTGGGAGTCATGTCAGACGAGTCAATCTCAGGGAGTGATCCGGACCTGGACCCGGACTTGGAGCAGGAGGATATGGAAGAGGAGGAGGAGGAAGATGAGGAGGCGATGGAGGAGGACAATGATGGGGATGATGAGGAGGACCTACTTGATGAGAGTGGTAAGTGGATGGGGCAGTGAATCTGTGCATACTTCTGTTACACAAAGCTGGTGTTGCTAAGTTTGGTGAGCGACGTCTTGGTAGGTAGTGCGAGGGATAGACTATGGATAGATAGTCTGGGGACTGGTAGGGGGACCTGCATATCTGGGTGGTTAGTTTAAATGGGATTTGATGCAGGTAAAAGTTGGTCTTCTGGCCCACAGAATCTCCTTATGAACTACAAGCATAGCCTGTAAGGAGGTTGGAATTTTTTAAATGGCTGTGTGTTCTAGGAAAGCAATTATCTAAAGATATGGATACATCCGTTTACAATTCCATGTGTTATTAAAAGGATCTAGAAGAATTAAATATATTTACATCACTGCTTTTTGCCCACAAGTAAACAGTTGAATGAATGTTGTTGGCAGTTATCCCATCTTCATCAACAGGGAACCATTCTTTTCTGACAGCTGCAGCGTTTCTTCACTACATGAAGAATGGCACCGCTGACAAAGTCGTCACCTTCTGTGCTCACGTAGTTGTAGTGGCCCCAGTCTCATCTTCAGTTAGGACCTGCATAGCTGTTTGTGGACCTCTGCTCTGGAAAGTACCTTTTAAGCAAGGTTTTGGTTCATGACCCGATCTCAGCAGCGTTTGGTGGCAGGGCATGGAGCAGTGCGTGGCAGGTGGGAATTCCATGTGCTGTCTTTGCCACCGACTCCTTGTCATTAAACCATGTCCCAGCCCTGTTGGCATGCCATTATACACTCGATGATCAATCTTCAGTTATTTCAGTTGTGATTTAAATTCAGAGTGTACAGGTTTTTAAATGTACTACTGAGCATAGGCCTCTTTTTCTTAGCATAGAATATGTTAAATACAGGCACTACTGTCTTGTCCCAGTTCCAAAAATATTACTGGTTTTTAAGTACTTTGTCCTTGAGTCCTTTTATTCCTTCTTGGCACTTGAAGATGCTCTTGTGATTTAAAATGTTGAGATAAGGTTCATACGAATGAGTTTTATTCCTGTTTTTTGTCGCATGGTGCCTTTCTCATGAGAAATCAGCAGTGGAAGTGTTAACTGTGGTGAGAAGCGAGGTGATTGCAGGGCTGCAGATGGCTCAGAGGCTGGCAGTGACCTTGTCACTTCATTCACAGGAGCATGCACCCAGCAGAGCCTGAGGAGCTGTGACATTTTAGGAAAACTTCTACTAGCAGAGGAGTGGCTCTGTTCAGTGTCCACCAGAACACTGTACACCATGCTTGTATTTTATATTCCTTCAGCGACTGACAGAACAATGGAAGTAATGAGGAGTAAGAGGAGCTTGCATGCTGATAATGCAGAGTGGTGTTGTATTTATTTATTAGGCAAAGGAGAAAACTACCGAACGCAGTCTGAGCGAAGCTAGATTGCCTCTGAGATTTTGGATTTTTTCGGCTTTAATTTTGCCTGACAGAATGTTAGAGTGCTGTTATCTGGACTGTGAAGTATAGCTAACTTCAAATTCAAGAGGATCGCTTTGTGGATGTGGTACTAAGGAGCGTGGTTTAGGGATGGGCCTTGGTAGGTTGGGTTGGTGGTTGGACTTGGTGATCTCGAAGGTCTTTCACAGCCTAAGTGATTCTGTGACTGTTTCATTTTTATCTGTCTGTAGTCCTCGTTGTGCAGTTGACCCCCGTTCATGCAAATCCTCCTGGAGCAGTTACGTGTAATTCCTAAGAAGGAAGGAAGAAGTCTGATGTTTGTACCATGAAACTTGATAAAGTCTTGGTTTTAATAATTCCTGTTAAAGCTTTGTTCTCCCCGTTCCCAGCAGGGCTGTTCTCCTCCCTCCTGGTGTTGTGGTCATCCTGCAGATGTCCCATAAGGGATCCTGGGGGAATCCTTCCCCTGTGGGGTGGCTCTTGCACATTTCAAGCAGTGAAAGATTCTACAGATTAATAGTTTTTTCCCTGTTATTTCCTCAAAAGGGCACCAGGCTGCATGTTTTCCCCAAACTGAAAATGATTCTTGTTTTAAATAGTTGTGATGCAACAATTATAAAACTAATAATTTTACAGTTGTCTTGCAAAATAGTGACTGCATGAAGGCTTGAATTACTCTTACTATAATGCTCTGCTGTTCACTCTTTCTGAATATCTTCTAATTATTCTGGAAATCATTATCTCTTACTCATACATATTGCTGTTCTGCTATTAATAGTTTGGCAAGTTGGTTGCGTTCTTGCCTCAGAAACTTTTTTAATGATAATTCAAAGGAAAAATTGTTAAGAGCTGATTGTTTCAGGTGTCTGAAAGGTGCCTTAAGTGCAGGCATTTGGATGCTGTTCTGGCAGCTCTGGTTGTGTTGACATTGCAGGTGTGTGGTGCAGCAGATGGGGATTGAAATCAGTGCTCCTGGAGTACAGCAAGAGACAGCTTTCCAGTGTCATCCTATTACTGCAGCTCTTCATATACAGATACACCAGACCAGGCAGCACCAAATAATAGCACACTAGATGCTCTGACTGGGATGTTACAACATTCACACCCTTAGCTTCGCGTCCTGCCCTGTGTTGCCTGCTGTTCCTGTCCCATGCTGTGCCGTGTCCTCTTCCTTTCCCCAGGCCTGGGGAGCGCTGGCTCTGTCGCACCTACATTTGACCAACAGAGGGCAGGAGGAGGTGGAGGCAGTGTGCACTCCTTCCCATCTCAGAAGGATCACCTCTGCCTTCCTTGCTGAAGGGCTGGTGCAGAATGTACTGCCCTGCCTAGGGACGTGAAGAGGGCAATGAAGGAGAGGCTCAGTTGGTGCTGGTACAGAGTGCATCCAGCCTCTCTAGAGGGTGATGGCACTGACGTCTCCTCTTGAGAGGAGACCAGAGGGACTGGACCCACTGAAAGGTTGGTGAAGGGGAAAGAAAGACCCCCTCTTCCTCATTCAAACCCCTTAAAACCACTCAGCTCTGCCTGTCACATTTAATAATGTCACGGCTTCAGATAGAGTCACCTCTTATTTGTGTAGCGTGCTCCAGAATGCTTTCTGTTTGTCTGCTTTCTGTTTGAACTTGGGCGTGCCACCTGACAGTCATAGTTTTGGGTCTCCCAAGATGCCAAAGCAGGAGTACTTCACTTGAGAGACAGCCGCTGAGGAGGCAGGTTTGTAAAGGTCTTTGCTTTCCTTGGGCTCCTGCAAAAGGAATGCCTTTCTGGTTAAAAGGGTGCTGCCGTGCTTGGAATTTATGCTTGGTGGTTGAGGAGTAAAAACATCTGCATAAAATTACAGCAAAAATGGATTTTGTTGAGCATGATGTTCCTTTGTGGCCCTTTGGAGCTCATAGTGGTGGTGTGTGCAGGTGGTGTGTGTACAATTACACTGCAGGTGGAAAAAAAAGAGAAGGAGCTACAACCAGAAGGCAACACACCTGCAATTTTGCATGAATCTGATGGTATTTTTATAGGAGCAAATGGAGACAAGTCCCAGCAACCTGAATTCTTTTTGCCTTGACTGCACAGCATGTTCTGCTGGGAAACGCTGGTTCCCTTCCAGCCCAAGCCATTCTGTGATCTGGAAAATTACCTTAAGGAATTGAATTTTAAACACTGCTGCAGTGTGTGTACGTGTGCCAACAATGGGTCCCCCCAGGTGTGGATCCTGCAGTCTAATTGGCAAATGCCCAGTTGGGTGCTGAGGGAAGTGGTGGCTGACGTCATTCATTTGTTTCCTTCTTGGTGGACTTTCCTACCTCGATTCCTTCGTTTTGGTTACCCCTGACTGGATGCAGCTCCCTCTGGAATCTGCCCACGACTATTTGTGAGGAAGCTGGAAGTTTCTGTTCTGGGGAACCAAACCTCAACGGTGACATTGCTTGGCCCTGATCTGAGAAACCAAACCTGGATGTCTGCGTGCGCTTTGTTTTTAAACAACCAGGGAGATTTTAGTGCTGACAGTGAGTTCTTGTAGGCTGTGTGCTGCACTCGTGGTTGGACGCACAGGGGAAGTGTGTGCGATCCCAGAGAGGTACAGAAGTAATTGCCAAAGGAATCAACTTGTGAACTTATATCCTGCATACTGGTGTGGTTCTGAACCTTATGGAATTGCTATCAGAAGCTGCATTACCTTATCAGTGGTTCAGCTGAGAACATTGAACGTTTCATCATAAGGGTGTTAGCCCATGGCGCAGCCCCACGGCAGCTGCAGGTGCTCCGCGCGTTTCTCCGGTGACTTGCTGTAACTAAAACTAAGCTTTTTTCTAATACTTTCTCACTCCCTGAAAGGGGCAGGAGCACCTCTGAGGTTGCTTTTTGTCTGCTAAGCATGCACTCTCTGCCTCTGCAAGCCTTACATTCGAGAGTTACGTTAATTTCCTAAGAGCCAGAAAGTTAGGAGCTGACTGTCCTCTATGCTTCCGCAATCCAGCTGAATAAAATACAAAAGATTTAATTGATATCAAAGGTGAAAAGGGGCTGGATGCTGCCATTTGCAGTTTTAGCAATCCCAGCTGTTGAGTAATGCAGAGAGGTTACGCTGAAACCGCAGGGAAGGTTTCGTGTCCCAGGAAGGCAAAGTTCCACTGGCTTCCCTGGGAGCTTTGCTTCACTGGGAGCAGGGTTCCCATTGCTGCCTGTCTCTCAGCCCTGTGAGCACTCAGCCAGGAGAAAGGACGCTGTGCGCTCAGCACAGAGCTTTGTGCCAGCTGCTGCCTCTGCCCCGTCTCCTCTGCTCGCCCTCAGCAGGAGAAGCTCAGGTGGAAGGTGCCAGTGTCTCCTGGCCCCCTTGCAGGCTCTCTGACGGCAGCTGCCTTTTGGAGAGGGTGGCACCGAGTCCGGTGACGTCAGAACGTTGCATAACCCTCTGGAATGACTTCGCTGCTTTCAAAGGAGGCGATGACGCCAGAGCCCTGCATCCTCCTGACCCGCCGGCTGCGCGCCGCTGCCTGATCCCGTCAGATGATGCTGTTAGGACTCAGCGTGTGCTCCCCCCCGCTTTCCGTTCTCCTTCCCTTCGAGCTATTGCGTATGCAGGAGCACAAAATAGAAATGCTGCCGTGCCCACGTCCGTGGCTCTGCGCTGCGTCTGTGGGGTTTTTTTAACCACTCGCCGTGTGCTGAGTGCTCTTAAAGCTGCACAAGCATGGGAGCAGCACCTGGCTGCGGGGTGTGGGTGAGCAAGCAGTTATTAGCTGAGCGCAGAGTGACTGCAAGGCTTCCTGTTGGAGCAGAGGGTCCTGCTGCTTCCTGCTTTTCTGATAGGCTTGGCAGGATTGGAGGTTTGTGTCTCATTGGCCGCAATGTGTCTCATTTGGGAGGCAGAGGATCTCAGAGGGACAGCACATGGTCAGTCTTTGTACCTTTTCCCCATGTTGTTTTCAGTGGTCAACTTTGTACCGCGTGTAGTCATTGCTGAGAGGTGCCGTGCTCCTCCTGCAACTTCTGAAAGCACGATAGAATCACAAGGAAGCTAATTAGCAAATTTGTACTGCAGTATTTTCCCTCTCGAACAAGGAAGGAATGGCAGAGTCGCTTTGCCAAGGTTGCATGGTAAAGCCACACTGAAAATCCCCTGCCTTGCGTTTTATGCAACGCTCCCTTTATTTTCAGATGTACCAGGCAGGGAGAAACACTTCTCTGTTTGTTCTGTGTTGGAGTTTAAACTATGCAAGAACTTACTTTCTTTTTTTCTTTTAATTTGTCTGGCATGGTACTGCTTTTAATGACTGGCTCAATAAAACTTGTGTAGCTGTCTGTTGCTTAAACACTGTTGTTGGCCAAGAAGTGGCAGCAGATTTGGAAGGAGAAGGGACTGTTTTAATTAACTGACATCTGTTCTTTGGATATTGAAACAAAGCATCACGTTGCAGTTATTAGCTCGATTTTGTTTGGTTGCTCTAGGCTTTGTAGAAACCTGCAGCAGTGAGCTTCCACCAGCGTGCGTCCTCATTCAACTCAGTTTTTCGGTGCAGTACTCAGCAGTTTGTGCTACAGATGTTGAGAATGTCTTATGTTTTCTTCAGCTTGCAGTTCAGCCAGTGAGCAGAGAAAAACCTCTGAGTTAGGAGTACAAGGGCTTTAATTGTCATTTACAAATAAGCAAACAGGAATGATGCAGCAGAAAGCTGCAAGGTAAAATCTTTTGGGGTTAGGTGAAAAAACTGCTGGTCTCTGTAAAAACAAATTTTGCAGTTAAAACAGCTGTAAGGTAACCTTTGTGCGTGTAAAACACACTGCTGAAAGTAGTTTTGAAGTGACACTGTGTACTTTTGGTTGGGATTCATGTTAACGTTGGGCTTAAGTGGAAGTGAAATGAAGGTGTACAAAATCCTCTTGTTCCAGTGCACAGTGCCATCTGCAGCAGCAGCAACGTAGGAAGAGATGTGAATCAGTTTCTTGAGGGTAAGTGGAAGACAAATGCTGGGATTGTGTCCCAGTGGGCAGTGGAAAGCACGTGAATCACAGGCTTTGGCAGGGTGATCAGTGTGTGTGATATGCATCCCTGGAGTCGTTAGATGGTATGCTTCTCGTGGCTGCTTTGCTGCAGTTCGGGTAGACAGTCTGAATGCTTGGGACTCGGGCCTGAAGCAGTGCGTGTTTTGTCACAGCAATCCTCTGAAAAGCGTCTGTGGAATGCACAGCTTCATCACTTCATGTCACTGATGGTTGTGTAGGTTGCTCCTGAAGTAATGCCTCCTATTTATTTCCCTAGAAACTACAACGGATGCAATGCGCACAGTAATGCTGTTTGATAAAGCCAACTCTCAGCTACAGTAGATTATTTTTCAACACAGTCGTCACCTCTGTCTCTGCGTTTTGGGCAGTGATGAACGAAAGCCTGCACACCACACTCAGAACAGTCTACACTAGTGCAGGTGACGCAGTCTGGCCGTTGCCACTGCTGAAACTGCCCACCCACTGCCTCGCTGTGCTCGTGTCCACCGTTTGATCTCCACAAACACTCAGCAAGTATCAGTGAATGTCAGTGGGTGCCATATTTTCTGCACAGAGGAACTCAGTGACCCACCTTTGCTTCGTACACGTTTCCACGTCAGACGCTGTTTTCTCAGGCTGCCCCTCTGCTGCCATCTCTTGTACAGCAACGTCGTGGAATAGAGTGGGAAGGTTTAACCATATTGCCACCCCACCAACATCCACCTCTGACACTGTGGGCAAACAGAATAAAATCAGAGGCATTAATTTTGGAGCAAACCTTATAGATTTTTGTTGTATCATGTACAAACCCAAGCTGCCCCTCACGATTTAGGGATATTCGGGTTTCTTGTGAAGAATGACCTTAGGTAGCAAGGACAATAAACCAAGATTTGTATGAATTTAAGTACAGTGTGACAATACAGATTGGATTTCACACCGTGCAGCTCACTCCAAAACTCATTATATTGATGAGTTTTCCATAGTGACCTCAATACATTCAGCATTTTATTTTTTATATTGCAACACGTAGTGGGAATTGGTGGTGATGGGCTGATGGCTGGACTAGGAAAAAGATCTGCAGATCTTTTCTAGCTGTAACGATTCTCTGGTTTGCTAAGGAGCAAGTGATTCAACTTTGGGTGATGAGAGGGAGATTATTCTTCTCCATGGCAAGGCTAGCCTCATAGAAAGCTGTTCAGTAGATGGACTTAACAGTAAGGTGACCAACAGGGAGGACGCTGCTCTGTGACCTGGCTGCTGCTGGCGGTGTAGGCTGCAGGATTGGGGCTGCAGGAATGCGTGCTTCCCACAGCGATGGCCTCACCAGTAGGGCTGCTATGTGTTGATAAGTTCCTTTCCATCTTGCACGGTAAGGTAAAGAAGGAAACTCCCTTTTTATTCCTTTGTGGTAAAGGACAGGTGCAGGTCACGTTTTCCATGATACGCTGAGCTTTCGTTTCCGCTGTGCTTTGTGAGTGTAACAGACGTGCCCTGGAAAGCACCCAGCTGTATTTACACAAACAGTTGCCTTGAAGTCTCGCTTCCTGGTTTCAGAAATCCACTGGGCAGATGCAGAGCTTGTGCTTGGTTACCCCTTCCAGCCCTGCAGTGTCATGTGCTTTTCCCAGTTGATCGGTCCCTCCTCTGCCCTTTGCCAAACACGGTGTGTTCCTTTGTGCCAAAGTGCTTGAACTGGTGACAAAGAGGGAAGCCTATCTGGGTAATAAGCCTCCCTTAAGATACTTTTTTCTCTCTTTTAACTAACTTCATAATCTTTTTCTTTGGTAAAATGTAGCCAGCTCTAGTTATGAAAATGGCATGTTGGTTTTTTTTAATGACATACTCTGAAGCACTGCAGATATTTTGCTGGTAGCAAGCATTCTCTGTGCTCCACCACCCCGAGTGGTGGCTCTCACAAGAGATGGTTTCATCAACGGTGAGTCTCATAACAAGGAGTGCCTGTGCTGTGCCATGGCTGCTTGCACACCTGTAGCCCGAACAGGAGTTTGCCTGCTAGTTGTCCCAAGCAAAGAGCTGGCTTTGAGAGCAAGCTGCCTTCATCACACGTCCATCATCCCCAGGTTGAATTTGCTCCTGTCTGTGGCTCTGTTTGTGCAAGGACGCACAAAGAAGTCAGTAGCTCTGAGGAGGACTGGGCAGGACCTACGGATCTTTGGGTTTTGGCCACAGCGCAGTGCAGATGGGTGGTAGCGAGGAAGGCACGGCACGCTCAGAGCTAAATGTGCCCTGCAAATTCTGCTTGATCATTTCCTTATAAACTTGGAACTTTCTTTCCTAGCCCTTTCGCTGCCCTGTGAGCGTTGTGCAGGCAGGCAGTGCTGTAGGCGTTACTGGTTCAGTGAGACCAATGGGATGCTCTTTTCCCAGTTGTTGAGCAAACGGGTTCGAACTGCTCGGGTTTGATTGTGCCGGTTTCTCGGAAGCCAGCAGGCACAGTGCAAGCAGTTCACCATGCCGCAGATACAGAGATTGCTGTCAGAGCCAGAGGGCTGTGCGCTGCTGCACCCCAGCCCCCCCCCTTGGTGCTGTGCAGCAGGGAAGCGCAGCGGCGATCCATCCCTCTGGCCCCTGCCCAGACCGTCCTGTTGTCTGTTGGGATTCCCCTTGTGCGGGGCCCCGCCAGAGCCCTGCGGTTATGTAAGGATTTTCATTTTATTCCCAGGCTCGATCCCTGCCACTAGTTGAACCGGATCGCGGGCTGCGTGAGTGGGACCCCGATCCCAGCAGCGCGCAGCCCCGCAGCACCAGGCGGGGGAGAGGAGCCAGCCGTTCCCTGCGCTCACCCAGCGCGCCTCCCTGCGCCTTCCAGCCCTCCAAACCTCTTTTCCCAGGCACATCCCGCAGCCAGGTGGGCAGCGGTGCCCAGTGCAGCAGCAGCTCCCCCGGGCAGGGCTGTGTTGCCTGACGCTCAGCTGGGGAGGAGACGGTGACAGGTTTTATTTAGGCTGAACACGAGGCGTATTTAACCAGTTATATAACAGTGACCCCGCTCCGCCTCGGCTGAGTTCAGGGAGGATGTCTGCATGCTGAGTCCCGGCTCGGTGGGTTCGTGCACCGGGAGCTATTTACCAAAGTTATTTTCAGAAATCTTAAGTACAGGTTTCCCCGCCTGTACCCTGGACTGCTTTATCAGGAGGCATTTCCCACTTGCCAGCTGAGCAGCCAGTGAGAGCGGATCTGGGGCTGCAGGCAGAGATAAGGAGTTGTTGGGAGTGCCTGGAAACTTTCATACAGAAGACCCTGAGCCCAGAATAGCTGCGGGCAGCAGTCAGCGCGCCGGGCAGCATGTTGCTCCTGGATGAGTCGCAGCAGTTCCCAGGTAGGACCAAGGGGTTTGGTTTCCTTCTGCTTTCCTTGCCCTCCTGCTTTCCTGCAGAACACCCCTCTCTGTGTGCTGGGAGCAGCAGTTTCCTAACTCTCAGGCAGCGGTGGAAATAGTTGAATTTTCAGAGTCTTGCAGTGCTTGTTGCTTTGCCGGAGGGGATACGAGAAGGAAACTTTCCTTGTGCTTATAATTCTGAAGACCGAAGTGATGTGACATGCTGAGTCTGGCTGTTCTTGTTTCTGCTGTTGTATCACAGCACTGCAGAAGTAGTACTTAGTGAGAGAGGAGGCAGTTGTTGATCATCAGTATTGTTTTGTATCAGCGTATCTCCCCCACCCCCTCAGATCCATGCATGCTTTCCCCAGCATCTCACCCCCATGAAGTGCCTGGTGCCTTGCTGGACAGAGCAGGGCTGCCCACCCCTATCGCCTCCTTGGTGCCAGTGGGCTTAAGGGCTGCTTTGCTCCTTTTTCTTCCCTCCACCCATTGGAACGCTCTGGTGAGACCCTCACACCAGTACACACTTTGAGGATAGCTGCCCCTTGGGTTGGTTGCTGTGTGTCGAAAGAAGAAACTTTGGATTTGAAGAACTTTCCTTAAATGTGTGATGTAATGTGTTACTGTGTGAGATCAGGTCCTTGCAGGAGCCACCTCACAGGGAGATACTGGTTCCAGCCCCATTTGTTGTACAAGTTTGAGACGCTGGTCTTCAAGAGGAGTTTTGATGGAAATAAACCATGCAGTGTTTGTTGTCCGTTAGTGGAGAGGTGTGGATTCTAGCAAAGAATGCATCTTTTCTGCTTTCTCATCTCTCTGGTAGTGGTGGCAGGGCAAGGAGGCCAGTTGTGGGAGAGTGCCAGGTGAGAGGAGAAAGGAATCACGCTGCAAAGTAAGTTTGGATAAATGAAGAATCTGGGTGAGACAAGTGGCTTATGTAACTCAGTCTGGATAATAGGTATATAAAGAGAGGAAGGGGGTGGGAGGGGAGGATGCTTTTGGAAGTGAGACTGTAGGTCATATGAACAGGGGAGAAGAGAAGGTTAGAGGCCCTTCAAATTTTTTGGAGGGTGGAGAGAGATTTTGGAGACATAAAAGAGCAGTAGTGCAGGTGAGCTGAGCCTTCGTTGTGCAGCATTGTGCTTGTCAAGTTAGAGTGCCTGGGGTGAGGTGTGTCACAGCGTGCTGCCAATGGGAAAGTGCCTCTGTTTGAGGGAGTGCTGTAACTGATGGGGAATGGCTGTGCATGAGCTGATGGCTCTTGCTTCAGAAGAGCCCTATCCCCTCCACATAGACCCACATCCTCCCTTCTGACCAGTGGGGTAGCAGTAACGTGAGCAGCCCCAGGGCAAGGACTGGTGCTTGCTGTCTTCAGCCTGTAATGAGCTTTGGCATGCTTTGGGCAGGGGTGTCCTTGTGACGCTGTGTGAGTGCCCCAAACAACTTGGCAGCTCTTGGTCAGACTGCTGTAGCAGCACACAAAGCAGTGCTGGCATTCTGAAAGGAAGAGCCAGAAACAGCTCGTTCTTCCAGTGATGCTGTTTCATCCTGCTCTTATTAGCTTTCTCCAGCACTCAGTCACTGCTCTGGCTGCTCTGGGTGGGAGAGGTGCCAGAGGAATGCGGTGGCACACAGGCTCAAACTCAACAATTTGCATTTTTCTCCCAAGCGATGCCTCCCTCATTAAACAAAGCCCGTAAAAATTCCTCCAAAACTACTTGAGGAAGCGGAGCAGAAAGGGGCAATGCAGCTGAAGTTCTCTTACAGTTTGAAAACCAAACAAACCAAAAGCACCACTTTTGCTTTTAAAGCATGAAAACGCATTTCAGGGGAGGAAGAGAAGCACACAGGTACCAAGGGATGACGCTTTGTGCTGGGATTATTTCCCACTCAGCTCCTTTGAGTTAGGAGCAGCAGATGCCTCTCCCCGCCTCCCTTTGACCAGGTGCTGAATGAGGGCTCAGGGAAGAGATGGAAGTTCAGAGAGTGAGCTGGTGCTCACTGTTTGCTGGTTAGGTGGCCTTGGCAGCGTGTGGCAGCAGTAATCCCTTCTGCATTGTTTCCCCTTGCACTGAGGGTACCCTGGCAGAAAGCTAACGCCACAACTGCCAGCTACCTAGTGTAAACTAATGCTTATGTAATCATTGCATAATACAGAGTGCCTGCTCCCTCGCTCGTCCTCTTTTCTTAGTCCCTGAAATTTGTGCCTAAGAAGAGGAATGGCAGCAGCCGGCCGGACCCACTGTGCTGGGAACACGCTAGCCCCCATCTGCATCTATTTTCTGAATCTGTGTGTGTGCTGGGGGGTGGAAGTCAGCTTTTCTACGTAAATGAGTGTTTATCCACCTTAAAAGGAAAACAAAACAAAACACAACCACTGTTCTTTTTTAGAGTTTGGAACTGTTATGAAAACAAGCGAGGTCTGAGGGTGAAATCCGGTTCCTCGTGATTTGGATGCCTTTGGTTATTTTTTCTGAACGTGGCTGGCAAAGCTCTATCCTGGGTTACTAGTTAACTGGGCTAACCAGGGCGGGGAGGGCCAGCCCTCCTACACGCAGCTCGCTGAACGCTTTCCAGCTCTGGAGACGCTTCCCGGCTGCGGCGCGGTAGGTTTATGTAACTCATCCCCTGCGTAAAGGACAAATGCAGCCCAGCCCTGCTGCACCGCTGGGTGCTGGGTGCATTTCCTGGCTTTGTTTCCCTGCCCCTCTGCTGAGAGAGGGAGGGAGGGCTCGAAAGGAGGGGGCATTTGTAGGTAGGAGGATTTCTCCTGGGAAAAGTATCTTAAGTATCTTGGGCCGTGCGTGGAGGAGGGATGTGGGGCAGTGCCCTGTGCTCCTGCAGCGCTATGGAAACGTCCCCTGGTGCTCTGCATCCCTGCTGGGGCTGCTACCTGTGCCCTGCTGGCGTTGTGTAAGTGCTCCTGGGGTTTTATGTAACCCGGCCACGGCTGGTACGCGGGCCTGGTTCTGCTTGCATAATCCCTGGGTTAGAAGATATATTGTCTGTCACCAGAGTTGGCTGCAGAAGGTTCCAGCCTGCCTCACAGCGCTCCCAGCTCTCCCTCTCCCTCTGGCTTTCGGGTTCTTCCTTTCTCCTGCCCTTCACTTCTGCTGCCTGTGGGTTCCTTCAGGCAGGGAAAGTTTTACTGTGCAGCATAACCTTGTGGTAACCGATACACCAAAGGGCCGCTGATGAAAAAAAACAGAAGGGCAGTGCTGCCTTATCTGTTACACTTATCCATTCGTTGCAGCTCCATCCTTCCAAGAGGAGCCTGGAGGTGGGTTTGGCTGCTGTATGCTCTCCTGGTCAAGCTCCTACCATGTTTCCTCTGCCAGGATTTACCCAGAGCCCTTCCCACAAGCCCAGGGCAGCCCCTGACCTGCAGGCTGTGTGTTTCATAGAGTCCTGAATCTGCAGCACCATCACTTTACAGACACGTTTTGTTTGCAGATAATGGAAAATGCACTACTCGGATTTGTAACAGCACTGATTGCCATGCCGACATGACAGCCCGTGTCTGGTTAGCAACACACCAGTGACAGTGCTGGGGTGGTTAGCCCTAACTCAGTCAGCAATGGGAATTGAAGATGCTGGAGCTGATGTGGATAACCCAGAGAGCACCTTCCAGCTGCAGGGCTGGGCAGAATGCTGTGCTCATGTTTTGACTGTGAGACTTAGCAGGACAACAAGCGCTGGCAGCCATGGTGAGGTGGTGGGACCGAGCCTGCATCTCCCCGTATCCTCAGCCTTGGTAAGGCAAGGGGAGCCCTGGTGTCACCCAGCACAGACATACGCCGTAGTGGTGCTGGGTGCTGGCCCTGCTCGGCCGGAGAGGAGCGAGGGGTCAGTGGGTGCTGCACGGGGCCTGGGGGTAGGTGTGCCGGCTTATGTAATGCCAGCACTTACATAATTAGCGCTTTGTTAAGCGGTTGTGGCTGGGAGGGGCATCCTGCCGCCGCTGAAGACTGAGAGCAATGATTTTCCGAGCAGAACAAAGTCTTGTTGCTAATTAGCTGCCCTGATAGCAGCTGGGGGGGTGGCTGTGCCCCAGCCCCCTGAGAGCCACTTCCCTGCTGCAGGGTGGGCTTTCTGGTGTGCGCCAAGCCCTTGGAGGGCTCATGGTTCCGTGCGGGTCTTGTGAGCTTTCTGGTAGGTAGGGCTTCAGGAAGTGGGCCCAGGCTTCCTCTGCGCCTTCTTTTACAGGGGTTTCATCATTGTCCTGCCTCCAGCTGGGTGTACTGGGGTGTTCTATAGCACTGCCTCCATATGAGGTGTGCTTTGAGAACACCACCTTGCATGGCATGCACACAACATGCACCAGTAACGTACACAAAAAAATTCTGCAAATACTTCATTTATCTTCTGCTTCAGCTGAATACAGATAATCCCCCACAGTCCTCTGCCACCCTCCAAGACAATTGCTGTGCTGCAGCTGAACCCCATTGCCTCCACACCCCCTGTGCCCGGCACAGGGAGGGCAGCAGACTGACTCACAGTATCTTGCAGTGTGTCAGTGCCAGTGCTTTGCAGAGCCGCTGCTCTAGCCTTTGGCTCTGTTGTAGTTCAGTGTGTCAGTGACTGCAGCTGGAGCTGTACAATTAGGCTTCCTTGTGCCATCGCTTGGTGCTCCTCCCACTGTTGCTCTGGCAGCTCAGTGCTGGCTGTAGTAGTATGAGCCAGTACTAGCTGGTCTCTGATTGCCCACAGACTGCAGGAAACAGGATAACTGCTCTTTGCTCTTTGTGCAGGGCAGGAGAGAGCTCCCACAGCAGAAACGGATGGCTCTCTGCTCTGCACACAGCTGCTATCCTCGCCGTGCATGCATGTCTCGGTCCTTAGGGCAGGAATAATGCCCGCACTCAGCAAAACATTACTAGTTAGTACCCTGAGTATATCCCTAGTGAAATGACTTTAAAAATAAACAAGGGGCTGTTTTCAGCAATCCGCTGTCCCTGGAGCCGTGCTGGCGGAGGACTGCCATCCCAGGAGAGCTGAACCTAGCTGGCTCTGTTAATATCAGTGTGGCACAAAGGAGCAACCAGCTCCCTCAGTGTGGTGAGAGCTGAGGCGCCTCCTGCACCTTCCTGTGCAGCAGCCTCAGGTGGGGACCCTCAGGTCTGATCCTGAATGGCATTTCCTGTGAGTTTTTGACTGTTTTACAGACCCATTGGGATTTATTTGTATAGATGCGTGGCCTCACTGAAGCTCTGGCACTATTTTTCACACACCTCAGTGCCAGGGGAAGACTTTTGTCAGTTACAGCAATCTCGCGCTCCCCTAAAAAACAAGGTGCTCAATGCTTCAGGAACCTTGCATAACAGTGTTTAGTGCCTTGCAAAACCTGAGGTGCTGGAGAATATTTTGTAGGCTGCATGCCATGCCGTTTTGTGAGAATAAACATTGAGAATATTATGCAGGAAGGAGTTGGTGAGCTGAGTTCTTCAGGCCTAGGTGCAATAGGAAATGCCCTGCGGTGGGGCAGATCTCTTCTGTTACGTATCATGAGTCATGGTGTTCAGGGGCAGCCCTGACAGTCATCCCACCCGGGGGCAGATGCACAGAGCTGTCACGACTGTGTTCCTTACAGACTTCTCAGTGGTGCTAGCGGAGGAGCCTGGCGTGTGCCCTGCTCTGTGTACAGCTGGGGGTGGTGGGTGCTGCTGCTCCGTGAGCCGGGAAAGTCGGCAGCCCCAACCTGCAGCATGAACCAGAGCTGTGACCAGGCCTGTGGGTTGTGACAGCGCAGTCCTGGCTCCGTGCAGGTGTCTGTGCAAGGAGCAGGGCACAGCTGGGTGCTGCTGAGCTGCAAGAACCCCCAAGGTTCAGAGCTGGATGCGCGGCTGCAGTGATGTCATTCCCACTGCCCTTGGGAACACCCAGCACGGAACAGCTTCTCAATACAGACCAGCAACAGAGCAACCTCTGCTTGCAGCTGCACCCTGTCAGGTAGGAGCTATGGCATGGCTGGAAGAGGAAGCGGAGCGCTTCCCTTGCCCAATTGGTGGGACTTTGTGCTCCTCCTGCCTCACCAAGATGCCCTGGGCAGAGTGAGATGGCAGCAGTGTAGCCATGGCAGTGTTTGCCTCCAGATAGTCACTGCTTTAATGACTCATCCCCGAGAATGCGGTCACGTGTGCAATCTCCCTGTTTCCCTTTGCCCTATTTCATCTGATCCTTTGATCTAGTTATGTAACCTTGGGTCCAGGTCCAGAAGGATCTCTGAGGAGTTGCAGGTAATGTGGGTTTGCTTCCAGCACAGAACCCCCTGACCTTGCCTGCAGCAGAATTACTGCTATGGTAGCAGCGAACCCCTTTGCCTTTAGTGCTCACATGTGACATTTCTTCCATTCATCGCATAAGCTGTGGCTGCCTGCTTAGCTAGCACACGTACAATTTGCTGGCACTGCCATTCCCAGGGATGCTGAGCTGCTCATGCTAGTTTTAGCCTGTTGTGGCTGTTGCTGGCACTGGGCAGGGGCACTGGAATGTCTGGAGTGAAGCTACAGAGTTGGCCCAAGGCACGTCAGGTCCTTGTCACCTCAATTTTAATAGGTGATACTGATGGTAAAATTAATTTAAATAGATGTGTTACACTGGAGGCCAAAGAGGTGCCTGTAGTGCTGTACTGAGGCGTCCTTGGCTCCAGCTCTCTGCTCTGTGAGAAGGGGTGCTCTGTATCTCCAGGTACCAAGGCATTACAAAATGATGCTTGATGGTTCAGTGTTACTTCTGCATTTTTTTCTGCTGATGTCTTTTTCCCCTCTTTCCTTCAGAGTTCTGTCCAAGAGTTGTTGCAGTGCAGTCATTAGCTCATACACATGCTGTGAGCAAGAAAGCTGATGGAGAGATGAGGTTTGGGGTGTCTCCTCCGACACAAGGGGACAAGGTGCTTCAAAGAAGCTACTACAAGGCTTGTCAAAAACAGTTTACTTCAAGGGAAGCTTTCAAACAGAAAACACTTCCATTCTGTGCTCTGCAGACTTTGTCACTTGGCAGCCTGTTGAAGAGCCAGATGACGTGGAACACAATGTCATTTTGCGTAGGACTTTGAGACTGAAGTCAGGCACTAAAGCAAGCCTGAAAATAGGAGAAGGCAGGGGAAAAGGAGTCTATAGTCTGTAACACAGAAAGAGGATTGTCACTTTGTGGTTTCTCGAAAGAGCTTGCCAGAAAGTAGCATTTAAATCATGAGAGTGGAGTCTGGTGATGAAAGTATGGGGCTTCCTGATGGGCCATGACCCAGTGTTTGAAGCAGATAGCAGTGTGTCTTAGCTTGGAAGATAGTTACACAGGTGTCATGTAAATGGAAGCTCTGTGTGGACTGAAGCAATCTTACCCTATTTTTTGTAAGGACACTTCAGGGCCGTGCTGAGTAGGATAGTCATGGCTTTTACTGGAAAACAGACCCTTCAGCATATGATTTCTTAACACTCCGAGTGGCACTGTTAGGAAGGACTCCAGATTTGGCACGAGTGGATTCCCATACAGCTGAAATCCTGATGGGTGCTCTTGTAAAAACCAAGAGATGGCTTGGCACAGCTGTTCTCATGCCGTTACCACCTTGTCTCTGCAGACCAACCCCAGGAAGCTGTGTTCAGCAGTGACCATGTTGAGCACGCAGAGGATGGAGAATGGCAGCGCTCTACTTCAACTACCTCATCGCAGAGTGAGCGGGCAGAGCGACTCTTGCAGAACCAGCACAAGAGCCTGGCCTCTGGGGACACCAAAAAGAAGAGGGCTCAGAAACCGTCTCACATGCGGAGAAACATAAGGTGAGCGTCAACAGGACAAGAAGTAGAGTCCTGTATATTGCCATATTGTATCATGAATGGCCTGGGTTGAAAAGGACCACAATGCTCATCCAGTTCCAGCCCCCTGCTGTGTGCAGGTCGCCAACCAGCAGCCCAGGCTGCCCAGAGCCACATCCAGCCTGGCCTTGAATGCCTGCAGGGATGGGGCATCCACAGCCTCCTTGGGCAGCCTGTTCCAGTGCCTCACCGCCCTCTGGGTGAAAAACTTCCTCCTCATATCCAACCTAAACCTTCCCTTGTCTCACTTTAACACCATTCCCCCTTGTCCTCTCACCATCCACCCTCACACACAGCCGTTCCCCTCCTGTTTATCCGCTCCCTTCAAGTACTGGAAGGCCACAATGAGGTCTCCCCAGAGCCTTCTCTTCTCCAAGCCAAACAAGCCCAGTTCCCTCAACCTTTCTTCATAGGAGAGGTGCTCCAGCCCTCTGATCATCTTAGTGGCCCTCCTCTGGACTCCTTTGGGTAAAGAGGGAGTTTTGTAAAAGCAGATGGCTTTTTTTTCCAAAGCCTTTGGATTTCAGCAGTGGCAGCAGTGTGTTTTCAGTCTGGAGCGCTGCATATGGGTGCAGATTCATTTGGTATTTCAGAAGAGTGAATATCTAATTATGGAACGGATTGCAAAAATCAGCTGTTGGCTGCTGTTTATTTAGACATTTAATTAAAAAATAGCACCATCATTAAGTAAATACCCAGTTTCAGATGTGTACGTGTGATTTGTTGCTGATGATTGTGTTGTAAACAGCCTAAAATACAGTCCTACCTCTGTCCTGGAACACACTCACTGTGACAGGTGAATGAAATGCTGGAAATCCATTTCACCTGAATTTTACGAAGTAGCAACTGATTGCTTGAGTTACCACTTACACTGTGGGATAGGCTGTGAGCTGGTAATTCACCATTACATTTTGTTCAGAGGAGTCATAGTGGAGCGGGGATTCCTGTGGCAACAACAAGTGGCTCTTCTGCCTGTATGGTGCTGGTGATCTTGGGTGTGTGTTTCACCTGGTGCAGGCGGAGTTCCTTGAAGCTGAAGCAGTGAGCACAGAGTACGCTTGGAAGCCTGAGACTTGCATAGGATGGAGAAGCTGTCCCTGCAGTGGCTGCCCACTGGGGGCTGGATTTTGCCACTGCTTGGGCTCTACCTCTTCTCTGGCAAAAGAGCCCTCATTTCCAGGGCTGCAAATTGGAAACTGAGAGTGGAACTGAAAAGAGGAAAGCGACTTTCAGAAGTATGGCAATTACCTGGTGGTAAAAGTGGCTTTGAGAGCGGCCTTTGGAACAGTGGTGTGAAAGCCCTGAGAGGTCCTGCTTCCTGAAAACACTGAAGCAGATGGAAGTCACGACGACAACTTTTTGTGGGGGAACTGATGCCTTTTTTCCTCATACTTTGTGCCCTATCTATTTGTAAACTGGATGGCAGTAAATAATGCTCTTTGAAATACTGCTGGTCTCTGGTAACCTAGCTTAAGTGTATTCTTACCCACTCATGTTTTTTCCTCCTTTTGTTACTTCTTTCAAACTCTTATCCTTGAGTATCGTTGCCTGCAGCTGGGAAGCAGTCTTGAAAGAGCTGTAGCACTGTCTGTAGCTTTTGGCTGTGGTGTTTGTAGTCACTAGCTGACACACGACTTGGAGCTGGTCGGTCTGTTAAGCCAGCTGGACAGCTGTTTGATTTTGTTGGAAGCAAACTGAGTGTAACCAGGCTGTTTCTCCATTTGCTTGTGTGTTCAGAAAGCTATTGCGTGAGGACCAACTAGAGGCTGTGACAAAGGCAGCCCAACAGGAAGAGTTGGAGAGAAGGAAGCGTCTAGAGCAGCAACGGAAGGATTACCCAGCCACTATCCCAACCGTGTCCCCCGAGTTCCTTCCTGGTAAGCAGTGGGAGATGCCACCTGAAGCAAGAGTTTTAAGGATAGGCATTTCGTTCCACTTGTGAGCTAGTTGTGGAGCCAGATGCTGTGGCTGCATGGTAGAAGGTGGCAGAAAACTTTGCTTGAAGGTATTTTGGCTGGTTAACTGTGTAAGCAGGGTAGTGGAACAGGTCTCTCTTGTCTTTCCGACTGCTCTGGAAGCATAAACAAACTGACTTGACAGAAAGGCCGTGTCCTTGCTCTAGATCATGTTTGTTCTGTGAGTGGTCTGGTAATGCGTGGATCTGGTACTGGGACAGCAGAACAGAACACTGGGTGTATGTGTGTTCATGTAGCCTTATCCTTTCTAGCATGTTTCAACAAGCAGCAAAATAATAGGCAGTATAAATGGCAAAGTATTCTCTTCTCGCAATGGGAGTGACCTCAGTTCCTGGCAGATAACCCTGTGTCAGGATGCAGTTCGACGATATGTCGTCTTGCATCATCTTCTAACCTGGATCACTGAAGTGGTTTTATAGCACAGCCCCTCAGACTGCTGTGCAGGGGCAGAGGAGTGCAGCTGGGCAGCCTGTCAGGGGACTGGGAGTTCTCGGGTTGGCTTTACCTCTTGGGAAAATGTATAATGTCTCTGAAGTTCAAGAGTTTAAAGTGTTTTGCTTTAAAAAAGAAAAAGAGGAACGGGAGCTTAGAACACTTTAACTTGTGAGGAATAGGTTGCAGCCCCAGATGAATATGGTTGCTTACTGAGTCACTGCAGCAGTTCTTATCTGGCCCTGTTGATCTTGCCTCTCTCACCACGTGGGAATACTTGAACATACCAAAAAATGGTCTCGATCATCAAAAGTTGTTTATTATCATAAAGGATATAATTATTACAGTGTCTCTACTAACAGGCAGAGGCAGTTATTATGCCTTCTGCAGTTGGTGCTTCTCTGCTGGATGAAAAATAAGATTGGAATGAAGAAAAATGAAATGCTTTTGTTTCTGAGACAGAAACAAAGGGGGAAGGGGGTGACTTCAGCATGTGTATGGTCAGTGTGCCCCAGCCACGGCGTGCAATGAAGAGCATGCCATGAGCAATGGGTTATTGTTTAGGTATACTGAGAAAGAAGGCGACTGTGACCCAGGAAGCTGAGTCATAGCAGTATTTTAGACAGTGAGAGTCTGTTATGGAAAATTCCAGGACTAAGTTATTGGAGCAAAAATGGAAGGAAATACTGTCTGGTTTCTGAACAGTTTTGTCTCCTTCTCCGTTGTTATGAATTACTTATTGTCATGTTTGTAGAGGACATCATTTTCAGAGCAGCAGAGGCTACCCAGCTCCCCCCTCAGGTCCTTGCTGAGGAAGTGATCTGCCTAGACAGTACCAGCAGCGGCAGTGAAGATGATACTAAAGGAAAAAATAGCATTAAAGATGGTAAGTGACCAACAGTCTCACCCTTGTCTTCTCACAGCAGTGCCATTTATTCAGCCACAAACTTCCCGTGTTTCTCTAGTCAGATGTTCCAGTAGGGAATTACTTTGGATTTTTGTAGGTCTGTTTGTTTCCAAATACATGGCCAATTTTTGCCTTTGAGTCCTAAATTGACACTTCTAGCCTGGCCCATCAGGCACTGTTGCAAGCTTGTATTTATTTCTGCTGTATAAATGCTCCTCATTTTGCTCAGTGCTCTGCTGAAGAATGCTTACATGAGATGTGGCATCATCTGCATCTGAGTATTCAGATCTACAGCTGAAAGCAGTTGTGTCCCTTGTCCCAGATGGGTCTCGCCTGATTGCTTTATACCACCCCAGTACTTCTGCCTGCACTCTTTGGCAGTCATTAGCACATCAACAGATAGCAGTGCTTGTCGGGATTTGGGAAGGAGAATGTAAAACACATACAGGAACTACTTCATGTTCTGCATGGCCCAGCTCAATGAGTATTCTCTAAAGCAACGGGAAACTCAGGGAAGCCCCAGTTTTTATACGCTAGCCTGAGAGGCCTCCTGTAGGCCTGTGTCCTGCCTGCTTGCTCAGGGTAGGTCACTGGGCCAGGGCAGCGTTGCAGAACACGGTGGCCTTATTTTCCCCGTATGAGTTTTTTTCCAAGCGTAACTAACACTGACGTCACGTTAACCTTTGCCCTTATCTCTCCTGTTCTGTGTACAGAAGTGATTGAGCTGAGTTCAGGAGAGGATGATGCCCTCCAAATTGTGGACAGCAGTGACTCTGGCAACGAAGGGGAGGAAGATGGCAGCGAAGAGAGCAGCGGCTCTCATGTGAATGATGCCTTAAATCAGTCAGATGCTCTGGGGCAAGTCATTGTCAACATCAACCATCCACCAAACGAGGAAGACATTTTCCTGGCTCCCCAACTTGCACATGCAGTGAAACCTCATCAGGTAGGCTCTGTTAGACTTGGGAGTGCAAGAAATTCAGGCAGACCAGCTCTGCTATTGCAGCCGAATTTCTTTGGTGATATCTGTGACCAGTCTGGTTGCAGTGGTTGCAGCTGTGGACAGTCAGATGATGAGGAGAAACTGAAAGAAGGCCTGGGTTATGTGTAACTGTTGTAATTTGTCTGCTGTTACCATTTGATAACAAAAGCCCTTTGCTTTTATTTCAAGGGCCCGTGCTCATATTCGTAGAATCGTAGAATCTCCAAGGTTGGAAAAGACCTCCAGGATCGTCTAGTCCAACCGTCCACCTACCACCAATAAAACTCAATAAAAACATAAATAAATTGTTTTTTCTTTATTCTGGCTATACTTGTAACAAAATTCCTTCAGCTCTCAAAGGCAAAATATTTTATTAAGATCAGAGTTCATTGGGAAAGCAAAGTTGTTTCTTATTGGGGTGTAGCCGTATCTGGAACAGATGGGAGAGTTTTCTTTACCTATTAGATGAGCATTTTAAAAAATGAAATTGTGTCTACAAACAAACTAACCAGTCCCAATTCAGTTTTTCTGCTTTTCTCTCTAGATTGGTGGGATCCGATTCCTGTATGACAACTTGGTCGAGTCCTTGGAGAGATTTAAAACCAGCAGCGGGTTTGGGTGTATTTTAGCACATAGCATGGGCCTGGGCAAGACCATACAGGTCATCTCTTTCTTGGATGTACTTTTTCGGCACACGGAGGCAAAGACTGTTCTTGCCATTGTACCTGTAAGTGGTCCTTGTGAAGAGCTTAATGATCACCTTCCCTGCTCTGCTTCTCTCTTTGTGTAGAGGTTCATTAGTTTCCCATCTTACATCATGCTCTGTCATGCCCTTGCTGCTCTTTTCCCCATTTAGTTCCTCATGTCCCTGATTATGCGTGCTCCTGTCTGGGCACAGCAGGGAGATGTTCCATGCTCTCATCTCTGCTGTTAAAATCCTGAGCAGCTCAGCTGGGTTCTCAATCCTTCCATGGCTAACTTTTTCAGGTGAATACGCTCCAAAACTGGCTAGCAGAATTCAACATGTGGCTCCCAGCACCTGAAAACCTTCCTGCTGATTATAACTCCAAGGAGGTCCAGCCTCGCACTTTCAAAGTCCACATCCTGAATGATGAACACAAGTAGGTGCCTGTAGAAGCCCTTTTGAACTGTTAGACTGTCTTGAGGAACTGTTAGGAGAAGAATTACTGTTGCAGACTGCTATGTTTGGGCTAATTCTGTCAACTGTCAACTCCTGGATCCTTCCCACTCTGCTTTTCTTGTGTAATGCTGCTATGAGGGGAGGATTTTGGTAATTAAAAGAGATTTACAGAGATTTGCTATTGTGGATTGTTTGTATCTTGTACTTTCTTCTCACTCTGCTTACTCATCTTTCTTTTCTTCCTTTCGTGCTGAGATCAGAAACTCAGTTGTCAAAGATAAGAGCTAATTCTGCAGAGAGGAACAGAAATGCTATTGTTTGTTTCTGGCTGTACCTTGCTAGCCCTGTCAGAGTCCTGGGACTTTTGAGATGTCCCCTTGTACCATGCATCTCTTGTATTTTAAATGTTTGGGTTTTTGCCCTGGGAATTTTCACACACTGAAGGATTCCTCTGCCCTACACTGTGACTTTCTATCAATTGTGTTGTCCTTGAGAGATTCTGGCAATTGATGCAAAGAATCCTTTTCCAGGAAGGAGCAATAGCACTTACAGCCTGCTGTGGAGTGTATTTTTGGCCTGTGCATCTCTGCTTCTTTCTAAGGCATTTGTCTTGCATGTATCAGGACAGGGTAGTGGTCGTTGGGAGCTCCCAGCTGTGTTCATACAGTCACGTGTTTTCATCCTCACCTCCTGAGTGCAGTGTGCTATGAAGCTGCTGGTACTGCTCCAGCCATGTATCTACTATTGGATGAGCTTCTGTAGGCTCTGGGGAGCTTGGATGAGGACAGTGTATCTGAACCAATTCTAAGGTGGGTAGCAGGGAAGGGAGAGTGGAAGGACACTGGAATTGGAAGAGACAAAAAGGTGTAAACTTAATAAAGGGTCACAACCGTGTGCATTAGCACCTGATTGCTTTTGTGGAGGCCCTCTTCTCAACGGCTCTTTTAGAAGGATACTCTCAACTTTTATATGCTTTTGTGCATGACAGACTTCTGCAACCCAGTTCCTGGAAGGATTTTTCAATCTCAGCCCATGACCTGTGGCATGCCAAAAGGCCTTTCTTCATTTCCTGTATACCAAATTGTCTCTTCAACAAAAATAAACAAATAAATAAATTGAATAAGTGAATAAAACGCCACCACCACCAAAAAAAACAGTGCTGCAGCAACTTCTTTATATTCCTCTGTCTAGTTTGATGCTAAAAAGTACTCTAATTAACTTAATTAAGATCAAGTCTTTCTCGGCAGGCTCCAATCCAGTGGTTCAAGTTGAAAGTGGAGACAATGCTTACAGCCTGTTCTGTTTGTTGGTTTGTTTTGCAGGACTACGGCTGCACGTGCAAAGGTGGTGAATGACTGGGTGATAGAGGGTGGTGTGCTGCTGATGGGATACGAGATGTACCGCCTCCTTTCACTGAAGAAGTCCTTTGCCACTGGAAGGAAGAAGAAAACAAAGAAGCAAACTGGACCTGTCATTATTGACTTGGATGAAGAAGACCGGCAGCAAGAGCTTCTGAAAGGTGGGAAGTCAGGAGAGAGTGTGTGTTCCTGTTGTCCAGCTGGCTACCAGCTCTGGCAGTACAGGGAAACAACCTACAAATTGCTTATTTCTGGGAGCTAGTAGTGTGAATAATAGTCAGCCCTAGCCATTGGCAGTAGTTAGTTTGTTCCTTGTAGGCAGTCAAATCAGGGCGCTCTTTTCACAGTCGATGTATTTGTGATCACCTGCTTCCTGCCTGTAATCCAAGGGCTGTTAGGTCTATTCACTATGTTTGGCTAGAAGCCACAGCCCTCCGTATCAGAACATGTCTGGAATGGGGTGTTCTCTTCTAGCATCCCTGACATGATCAGGCTTTGCTGGGCAGGATTGCATCTTTGAAGAGAGTGCATTGTTCAGCCCTGGGTGAGTCTCTCATTCTGCAAGTAAGAGTGAAAGACAGTACCCTGAGCTTGGAGATGCCTTGTGTGAACTTTGGTGTATGACCCAAGACACCCAGCCTGATGTGATGCAGTCCATTTGAGCAGTAGTCAAGGGGCAGCCATGTTTGGTCGTGACCACATCATGCTGAATGGGAGCCGGTGTTACTTCCTTAGTCAGCCTTGTTCCGTGCCACCCGTGAATATCAGTTTTTGTCTTTCAGAGCTGCCCCTCCTTTTCTTTTGTGAAGTTGGTGACGGTGTAAAGGCAGAACTTCATCTTGCTTGTCTCAAACTAACGCTTAACGTTCCTTGTCCTCAGGGATTGAGAAAGCGTTGTCTCGCCCCGGCCCAGATGTGGTCATTTGTGATGAGGGGCACCGCATCAAGAACTGCCATGCCAGCACCTCGCAGGCCCTGAAGAACATCCGCTCCCGGCGGCGGGTGGTGCTGACTGGCTACCCGCTGCAGAACAACCTCATTGAGTACTGGTGCATGGTAGACTTTGTCCGACCCGACTTCCTAGGCTCGCGGCAGGAATTCAGCAACATGTTTGAACGCCCCATCCTGAATGGGCAGTGTATTGACAGCACCCCCCAGGACGTGCGTCTCATGAGGTATCGCAGCCATGTCCTGCATAGCCTGCTGGAGGGCTTTGTGCAGCGGTGAGTCCACGGGGAGCTGCTGCTAGTCTGCTCCATGCAGCTCGGTCACCCCAAGCCAACCTGCTTGATGGCTGAGTTTATGCTGTACAACTCATTGTGCTGTCTTCCTGGGCTTGAGTTTTATCCTTGCCAGTCTCCGTTGGGGGGACCTTAAGCATACAGAGAAAACCAGAGATGTTCTTAAGTCAGTAGCTCTTATTTCTCTCAGAACCTCTGTCAACTGCAGGGTGTTTTTATGGCTCTGTTTTGCCTTGGGGATGGAAGTAAAGTTAGTTTGTGTTGGTACTGAACACACATGTAATGGAGAACAGCATGTCTAACTGTACAGATTAACCTCAAGCTTATTTTGATGTCTTAATTTGGATGTGCAGTCTTTGATATCCTTTATATAAGGATAAGGATCTGAAAGTGTTTCGTGAACAATCAGTTACAAAAAAAGTGACGGTGCCTCTGCCAACCTGGAGACAAATTGGCTTTGTTTCTTGGTCAAGGGTTCTGAGGTGCTGGATCAGTGATTTGGATGGAGTGTCTTAGTTACTGGCAGAGCTAAAAAGAAACCTTAGATCTCAATTCTGTTTTTCAACTGCCAAGAAAAAAAAAAAACCAAGACTTCCATCACACTCCTAACACTGTGACCTGTGCTGGAAGATTGCAACATTTGAGATCTCTGTAATTGTGCTTGCTGTTAGTATTTGGCTGCAGGGAGAGTATCTCATGAGTGTCATGCATTAGAGAAGCATGCAGCCAGGTGGGCAGGAAGTCAAGATCATGCCCTGCAGGCAGCCACAGAGATTGGGAAATTCCCTTCCCTGTATTTATCTCTCTTTCTTTATTGTCTCCGCAGGCGGGGGCACAATGTGCTGAAGGTTCAGCTCCCCTCTAAGGAAGAGCATGTCATTTTGGTTCGTCTGTCAAAGATCCAGAGGGCCCTTTATACGGAGTTCATGAACCGCTTCCGAGATGCAGGCAACAGCGGCTGGCTGGGACTGAACCCACTCAAAGCCTTCTGTGTCTGCTGTAAGGTAGGTTTTGACAGGAGTTGCGAAAAAAAAAATAATACATATATGCAAGGGAAAGGCAAGAATATGGATCAAAACAGGAGACAGAAGTGTGGTTGGCCAGGTCCATCCTCCCCCCCCAGTGTTCTCAGCGGTGATCCAGCAAAATTGTTATCTTCCCTTACAGACCTGGCATGCAGGATTGCTAAACATTGTGTTCAAATCTGGGGAAGAAACCTGTAGCTGTCAGCTGAACCAGTGCTGGGCTGATAGCGTGACTGGTTGCCTGCCTCAGTGCAAATAGCTTCCTCCGTGTTTGTGCTGTGAGAGTCAGAGTGGCACTGTGTTTTATTCAGAGGGAAAAAATTGGCAGCTTTACAGTCAGGAGAGCCTTGGCTAAGACAGCTTGTACCTTGTGTTGTGGCAGAATCGTGTTTTCTATTTTTGCTCTCTTAATGCAGTCAGGCTGGTTTTCTCTTCAGTGCCTTGCAGTTCCGCGTGGGGACGGTGATGAGATTATCAAACTATTAATTCTGTCCTTTGAATAACTCTAGGAGCTTTCAGTTCCCAAACATTGCAAGGTAGCAGGCTGGCACAGGCCTAACCATTGTCTTTTCTTACCTCTTCAGATCTGGAACCATCCTGATGTCTTGTATGAAGCTCTGCAAAAGGAGAATTTAGCAAACGAGCAGGACTTGGATGTGGATGACCTTGGCACAGCAAGCACTAATTCCCGCTGCCAGCCTCAAGGAGTTAAAGTCAAAACTGAGAGTAATGCTTTGGCATCACCAGTTGGAGAAGCCACCAACAGCAAGTTCCTCCAGAGCGTTGGCTTCAACCCCTTTCAGGAGAGAGCAAATCAGGTTGTTACTTATGAGTGGGTGAGTACCACTGCTGGATGATTCTATATTTGGCAAATTGCAGGACACGTAGACCAGGCACTTACTCTTAAAAGCTGTGCCTGTTTTCATTAGGATGGTTTTTCTGAAGCAGAGCAAAGAAAAGACTCTCCTGTTTGAAAGCTAAGCATTTATCATCCATTTTCTCTGCCACAGAGCATCTTGATGAGCCTGAGTGCATGGCACTGGGGGGGACTTTTGTGACGCTTGTGTGACTGGAGCACGGGCAATATACTTAATTGTTTTTATTGGACCAAAAAGGCTATGGACTTTGTTATTCTGAAGAGATGTCAGGCTGAGATTTAGTCTAGATAAGATGGTGGTAAATCTGGCAGGATGCAGAGGAGAGATTTGGTGATAGGGCATGAATTGTGAGAGGTTAGGAAGATGCTCCTTCATGCATCCTCCCTTTGGAGCTTTTGGAATGGGAGGCAGCAGCAGCAGTTGGAAAAAGCATTGTCACCTGGACTGACTGGATGAATATATCCTCTCTGGAATTATTTGTTTAGGTAGATAATCTGTACTCAAGGTGAGATAAACAGAGCATCAACAACTCCACCTGTAATGTCTCTCATTTCTTGATAGGCCAAAGACATCTTGTGTGATTACCAGACGGGAGTCTTGGAAAACTCACCCAAAATGGTGTTACTGTTCCACCTAGTTGAGGAGAGCGTGAAGCTTGGAGACAAGATCTTGGTCTTCAGGTAAGCAAAGTATCAGTGGCTGATCCTACAATCACTAAATGCTCAAGTTGTTGAGCACCTTCTGGTGCCAGCAGGTTGTTACCTGGGGCAAATGGTGTGGCAGTTTCCCTTTTCTCCTTTGCTGTATTAGATCCTTTTTCTTTTTTTTACCTTCACATCTTTTATGCTTCTGCCTATATGCAGTTTACAAGCAAGAGGTGGGCTGCAGCAGGCAGGGTTTGATACCATCAGTGCTGGGTTCGTTGGGGAAGAGCTCTGATGTACCACTTCTGCTGCTGAGGCTTTCTCCTGAATGCAGTTCTTGGTTTTTCAGCCAGAGCCTGTCCACTTTGTCTGTCATTGAAGAGTTTTTGGCAAAGAGACCAATGCCAAATCCTCCAGGCTCAGACGGAGGAGTTCACAACTGGGTCCGAAACATCAGCTATTACAGTAGGTGCAACCAAACCTCCTCTCCTTTGCTGTAATACTGTTTGATCTTTTGTGATGGACTAATTCCTGAGTGTCTTCCACCACCATCCTGTAGTATTGCCTGACTCCGTAAATGCTCTTCTGAAGCAATCTTCTGATTAAGTCTTTTTCTTGGGAAGTTGCTTGGGAAGACAGTGTCAGTTCAGTCCTCGGGGCTGGGAATTCCTCCTTCCCTCTTTCTCAGCTTTAAATCTTGTTCTGGCATGGGTTGTTGCTTTGTGTGGCTACTTCACAGGCTGAGGCTAAGAGGAATGGTGGATATGATGTTCCTGATTTTTGCAGAGCTGCTAGAAGCAAACTGCTGCACAGGAGCAGGGCCTTGACAACCCCTCTGCACTCCTTCAGTCCAGTGTTCTCTGTGCTTTGATCCAGTCAATGAGGTTTTGCCAAAGCCTTTCACAATTTCCTTCCTCTTGGCTCCTTGAGCTTCCAGTCCACATGAGGATTTTCCTGCTGCACTTGCTTGCCTAATACAAAGCCTTTATGTGTTAGGTGTGTTGTAGCACTCCCAGTCTTGGCCATGCCAAGCTTGAGTAATGTTTTGGTTGATCTTCCAATTGAACAAAGCCCAGCCTGGCTGGCTGCATTGCACCTACCTGACTGGGCAAATCAGAGGTACAGAGTGGTCCAGTTGAGGTCCAGGAGTGCATGAATGCATAGAATTGAGTAGAAACCAGAGCCAAAGCTGAGTGGTTGGAAAGCAAGTTTGTTCTGCTGGGATTCCCCCAAAAGCAGTGCTTTTAAATGCATCTTTAATTTCCTTCTCAGGACTGGATGGCAGCACCTCTGCCTCAGAAAGGGAACGACTGATTAACCAGTTCAATGATCCCAGTAATGCTTCTGTTTGGCTCTTCCTTTTGTCCACACGGTAAGCTGGCTGCAGAATGACGTGGTGGAGGACTTGCATTGCTCCTCCGTATGCGTGTGGGTTTTCAGTTCTTAGCTTCCTTTGTAAGCTGCTCTCAAGAATGTATGGGACGATAGTACCAGCTCCTTCTGAATTCCCTAGAGGTGTCAAATTTTACCCTTAGTCCTCTGCAAACCATTAATGGAAGTCTTGAAAACCAGATAGAGGGTTGAAGTTGCCTGTAAAACTGTAGGGAAATGTCCATGGACGCATCGTGGTCGTGGCGGCCGTCCCTGCCCCGAAGCTTTAAATGTTGGCCGAGGCAGCGATTGCAAATTTTGCCTTTCATTTCCAGTGCTGGGTGTTTGGGCGTCAACCTGATTGGTGCAAACAGAGTGGTGGTGTTTGATGCTTCTTGGAACCCATGCCACGACGCCCAGGCTGTGTGCCGAGTGTACCGCTACGGGCAGAAGAAGCCGTGCCACATCTACAGATTGGTGTCTGATTACACCCTGGAGAAGAAGATCTATGACCGTCAGATCTCCAAGCAGGGCATGTCAGGTAGGCATGGACATAAGGCTGCGTTTGGCTGTTCCTCCTTTCGGCTCCTCCAAGTCTCGTTTCTATGTTTTCATAACTTATTTTAAAGGTTGAGAACCAAACAGCCGAAGAAGTTGGCAAAAGGACATCATTCTAAGGCAGAGTTTGATGTTTGAGTCAACAGCGATTTGAGACCCTGCAAGAAAATCAGGGCAGAGCAGTGAGAGTTGTAGAACCAGCATCCTGCAGCAGAGTTGTGCTCTGCAGTGCCATTTACATTCCTTGTTGCTTTCTTGGTTGTAGGAGAGACCAGGAGCTTGAGGGGTGGTGATCCTTCTCCCCACGTGCCTGGGCATTATTTTTTTAAGTAGCTCTGTACCTCCGTTTCTCTGGCAGCAAGAAAGCAAAAAATAGCAAAATAAAAGTACACACTGATATTTTTGACTGATAGAAGTTACTCAGGAGCCAAGAATAACGAATTAATTCCCGTTTTAACCTGCCCTCATACCAAAAGGTCTTTTTGTGCTGGTTTGTGCCAGCTGTCAAGCTGCCCTTGTAGCGTATGCAGCTGAGGGCTGTAGTGACCCAAAGAGAGTTCTGCTGCCTATGTTCTGCTTTGTCTCAACTATCTGTGCCAGAGGCAGCAGCTCAGTGCTGCCTTTCCCTTGAGGCAGAGTCTCCTGGTGGCTGGCCTGGCTCCCAGGAGAGTCCTGGGTATGGGTGTTTTCTCTGTGCTCCACATTCAGGAGAAAACGTCCACGCAAAACTCTCAGGCTCTTGCAAGGGATGGACTGTGGCTGCTTTTCTCAGCTTTTGACTCAAGAGTTCTGTGGATTTCAGCACCCTATTGAACCTTTTTAGTGGCATTTTGCTGGGCCAAGTGTTGATGTTGCCACCTTTATGTCCCTAACCTGCTCTGTTTTCAGCCTTAGAACGTGGAGGTTGTGAGATGGGACACCATTTATATTTAGCTTCATGTTCCTGCGTGCCTGCGTTGCAGTGCTGTGTGATTTGAGGATAAGACATTTGTCAATCTGACTTGGTCTAACAGACTCATCTCCCAACATGAGGCCTTAACATTTACACAAGGCCTCTGAGGAATATTCAGTTGCAAAGAGGGGAGCTCTGTTAGGACAGGAGTGTAGAAAGGGGAGCAATGTCCATCTCTTCCCTCCTCAGCTCACACTGTTTCCCTCCCTCTTCCAGATCGGGTGGTGGATGACCTGAACCCCGTGCTGAACTTCACCCGACGGGAGGTGGAAAATCTGCTGCACTTCGTGGAAGAGGAATCTGACCTTGCTCAGCTCTCCCTCAATCCAGGCAAGATGAAGGAGTCAGTTCTACAGTTAGCCTGTCTCAAGTATCCTCACCTCATCACCAAGGTATAAGACCAGCCTGCTGCTTTTCTAGTACATCACTGTGTAGGCTAGAGGGGGTCTGTTGGAGTTTGGCTGTGTGATGGGGATGTGGTGGCAAGAAGAACACATCAGTATGCTGGTTGGGATAGAAAAAAATTCCTCCAGAGGGGGTCCTAAGAGACCTGCCCTTTGGTGCAATATCTTTTACACATTGTGAGCCACCTCTGTCCTGGACAGGTTCAGGGGCAGGTGGTAGGGGTGTCTCTTATTTCAACCGGAAAGGAGGCAGTGGCACGTCCTGATTTGCTGCCAGCTCTCTTTCTGAGGTGATTTTAAAACAATGCAGGGGAAAGCCAGCACTTGGCTCTGCTGGGGAGAGCTCTGCTGGTAGGATGGTGCTGCAGAGTGGACCTGTGGCCGGGTGTTGGGCTCTGGTGCTACGGGACACCTCAGCAGGCTCTGTACTTGCACTCTTAACTTGGCTTAAGTGACTCTCAGTCAGTCTTCAGGCCGTGAAGCTTGGTTGCTTCTGCAGCGTGTCCCCAGATACGCTGCGCTCTGATCAGCTCTGCCTCCGCTCCCCTCGTCCCTCACACTGGGATGGGGACGGGATGGCTGCCGTGCAGGGTGTGTTGGTTCCCTCTTGTGGTGAGTTGGTGACAAAAGCTCTGTGCTGTGGGGCTGCAGGAGCCTTTTCAGCATGAGTCACTGCTGATTGACCGGAAAGAGCACAAGCTGACCAAGGCAGAGAAGAAAGCAGCCAAGAAGAGCTACGAGGAGGAAAAGCGAGCATCCGTCCCGTACACTCGGCCGTCCTACGCACAATATTACCCAGCCAGTGACCAGAGCCTGACGAGCATCCCTGCCTTCAGCCAGAGGAACTGGTAAGTGTTTGCATCTTTCCCTTCTTCCTGTTTTGTAGATGAGAAATGAAGGCACAGAGGACATTAGCCTTGTCGGTGGGGGCACTGCACTTTCCTCTCTCCTCTCACCAGGCGACCAGCCCTCAAAGGCGAGGACAAGCCAGTGGCAAGTGTCCGCCCAGTTCAATCCACTCCCATTCCTATGATGCCTCGGCATGTCCCCTTGGGCAGTGCAGGATCCACCTCAAGTTCCAACCCTGCTGTCAACTTCCCCATCAACTATCTACAGCGAGCCGGTGTCCTTGTGCAGAAGATTGTCACAACCACAGGTGAGTTGCTGCTGCTCACAGGCGATTGAGCTGTGATGACCACAGTGAGTTGAGGAGCAGGGTGAACTGCTGATGCCCACGTGGGCTGTGGGTGAACAGATGTTAGAGCAACTGGTGCCACCACTTTGCGTTTGAACAGTTCTCCAGTATGTGGAGGACTTTGCATGCAGGTGTCTAAGCGGTGCATGCTTGGTGGGTTACTGGGTTTGAACTCTGTGAGAGACCAGTGAACACTTCTTCTAGACAGGAGTCACCAGCTGTCTTTGCTGGGATGGGAGATGTTGTACCAGAGTACCAGGGCTTTGCTTCCTCGAAGCCTGTGCTGCCTTCTGCACTGCTCAGAAATACACCTAGGGCTTGCTTCTAGCATGGCAGAGAGAGGAGTCAATTGCACTGCAAGCAAAGGGGTTTGTTCCCCTCTCCCAGCTGTGGCTGGCACATGTTTTCACAGTCACTGTTTGTTTTCTTCCTCCACTCCCAGATATTGTGATTCCTGGTACAAACACATCCACTGATGTACAGGCAAGAATCAGTGCTGGTGAGAGCATCCACATCATCCGAGGGACAAAAGGTAAGTCCTTCTGCTTTAGAAAGATTTCTGGGTGAGGAGTTGGCCAGTGCTAATTAGCAAAGACGTAAAGGCATCAGTCAGGCCCTTGAGAGGAAAGAAACAAGAAGAGGAGATCTGGACTTCACAGTGCTCTGTGCAGCCTGTGGCGTGCTCTTGTAGCTGACACTTTGGGATGTTGCAGCTATGACTGTGTCTGCCCCTGAGAGGAGCTGTTGGACGTTGTTGCTGAGCGTCTCGTTCTCACAGTACCCACTGCGTGTAGTGGGGCAGCCAAACACTTTTCCCAGTATTCCCAGGGCAAACTTAGCACCCTGAGTATGAGGTTCCACGTTTCCCACTGGGAGTGGGTGAGCTCCAACCCAGGAATGCTGAAGAAGAGAGTATGAGGAACGAGAAAGAGGCCAGAAGCCCCCCACTGATCACCCCGCTTGTTCTGTGGGCCTGGCCTTCTACAGCACTGCTGTCGTGTTCCTGCCCGGGCAGCTTCTCTGCTCAGTGGTTGGAGTCCTCAGCTGAGACCAAGAGCTGGGAATGAAGTGTTCTCCCTCTGTTCCAGGGACGTACATCCGGACCAGCGATGGGCGGATTTTTGCTATCCGGACCACTGGGAAGCCAAAGGGCAACGAAGACCGTCGGACAGCTGCCTCAGGTAGGGCTTGTGAGCGCTCTGCAAGGCTTGCTCATCTGCTTCCACGCTCGAGTGTATGGAGCCTGCTGTTCCCTGACATTCAGAGCTCACCCCACAGCCTCCCCACGATATTCTTGCCTTTTCTGCCTCTCGGCTCCCAGCTTTCTCTCCGAGGCTGTCCTTCTCACCTACTCCATCTCCTTGTTTGCAGGCTCCCAGAGCTCTTCGCTGGAATCCACAAGCAACGGCAGACACAGTGCCTCATCCCCACAGCTCCCCAGCGCAGAGGAGCTCACTCGGCCCATATCCCCCGACAGCCCCGAGATCATCAGCGAGCTGCAGCAGTATGCGGAGGCGGCGGCAGCCCGGGAGTCCCGGCACAGCTCCCCCAGCACCACCGCAGCACAGGGCCACCCGTCCCGCACCGTCAGTGCGCCCGGCGTAGCAGCTCGAGGAGCTGAGCAGCGCGCGGGGATTCACTGCGTGGCCGACTCCGTGTCTTCAGCCCTGCCGGTCACCAGCCAGCACGTCGATGCCCGCTCCGTGTTGGACTTACGGGGCAACAAGCGCAAGTCGAGCTCGCCGTCGACTCCGGAGGAGCAAACCCGCAGGCAGCAGAAGAAACGCCAGCTGCCGTCGTCCGTGCAGCCGTACGAACACGGGTACCCCGTCTCCGGTGGGTTCGCCATGCCTCCTGTCTCTTTAAACCACAACTTAACCCATCCGTTTGCCTCCCAGCCAGGAAACTCCTTGTACATGGTCGCTGGCTCCTCTTACTACCAGCTGCCCAATTTACTCCCAGACCCTCATCTGGTGTTCCCTGTGACTACTGACCCTCTGCTGACAGCCGGCACCGCCAGCTCTTCTGCTGCTACCTCAGCCACCGCCAGCGTCCCCTCATTCATGCTAAGCCCTTCTCTGACGGGGGTGCTGCCCAGTTACTCGCTTCCCTTCACGCAGTCCCTCCTGCCCGAGCCCAGGATGTTCGCTCCTTTCCCAGCCCCCGTCCTGCCCAGCAGCCTTCCCAGGAGCGTGGCATCCGCCTACCCTGGCTTCGTGTCCCCTCATTCGGGCTACCCGGCCGGGGGCTTCCTTCGCTCCCAGGTGCCTCAGTTTGAACCCCAGGAGGTCCCAGAGGTGGGATGCAGCTCTAATGACGAGGACAAAGACGACGATGTTATAGAGATCACAGGGAAATAACGGGCCCGGCTCCCACTCGGTCTCAGCTCCACCGGGAGACAAAAGTTGCAGGACCTCTGTGGGAGTCAGGATTCCCCCCTCCCCCCCCCCACCCCAGGCAGTGGGGTGGAGAAGGATGCGAAGGGTGTGGCGTGGGGTTGGTTTTTTTCTTTTTGTTCTGTTCTGTTGTGTTTTTGGGTTTTTTTAGCCATCGAGGATCTGAATTGTACTGAGGGGCTGGGAGACGGTGGGGGACATAGGGTGGACCTGAAGGCCGGGGGAGCACAAGCCAGGGCTGGAGGGAAGCGGCGATGCAAACCATAGGAGTGCCTCCCTCCCTCCCACGCCCTGTCTGTCTGTCTGTCTCTGTTCTGTCTTGTCCGAAGGGGGAGGCGGCTCGGTGCCCGTCGCTGCCCTTCTCAGCCCGGAGGCGCGGTGCTGGCGGGCGCTCTCCCTCTCACACGAACTGCCTTATCCGTGAGCTTCCCTCCCCACGGGAGGTGGGGGCCAGGGGGAGGCTCCAGCGGAGGTCGGGGGGTGGGGGGGTGAAGCGTTTTTACTGGGGGAGCGTGGGGGGGTGGGGGGGAAACTTTCCTGTCATGGTGGTTGTAGGGGGGGGGATTGATTTTAAAAAAAAAAAAAACAACAACAAAAAATGAACAACAAAAAACAAACCAGACACAAAATCACCCCACAAACAATCTGTCGTCCTTTTCAAATTCACTGCTAAGCAGCACGAGGGCTCCAGGCCCTTCTGGGGCTGCCAACAGAGGTAGGTCCATCCCACAGTGCCCACTGTGGGGCTGCTGCAGTGGGCTCAGCCCCAGGCAGGACAGGGGGCTGCGCCCAGCTGGTGGCTCTGTGATGGAGCCACTTCCCCCCGCCCTGCACAGAATCTCTACCTTAATTTATTACATGAAGGCGTCATATTTATTGCTTGGGGGACTCTCTCTTTCTAAATTAATTTCCGTATGAACGCAAAAGAAAGAAATCCGTGAAGCTCTGGCCTCCATCACACCTGGAGGCTTGTCAGGCTGTCTGGCAGGGGAGCAGCTGGAGCATAGAGCAGGTTGGCTGTGGTTTCATAGCTTCCCTTCATCACGCCGCATCCCACGGGGGCTGCAGAGCAGCTGGAGGGACAAGGAACCCCTTGGTGCTCTCAGGAGCTGCTGTGCTCCTTCCGAGTGAGGAGAGTGGATGGGGAGGAAGGAGAGGCAGCTCTGCAGGGCTCGGGCGAGCCCTGAGGGCTCTCGGAGTGGAGAATGCCTGGTCGGTGCTCGCTGGGAGCAGGCAGGGCAGTGCAGGATGCGCTGCCATCCTCCGGCAGGGCTGCGCGCGCTGGAGACGCGGTATGGAAACAATAAAAGAACTGTTGCGGGGCTTTCCTAGTGTCCTTCTCTGTTCAATGGCCGTTGTCTGTCAAACATAACCACACCGTTCGTAGAAGCCTTAGATCAACAGTTTAGCTATGCAAGTTACTTTAATTATTATTCTTTTTTTTTTTAAGACAAACATTAAAATAGTGCTTTCTTCTTTAACATATCCTAGGAGTTGAAAACCGAGGGGTTCTGAGCAAACTGCTGGACAACTTGTCTTTGGATGCACCATGGAAATAAAAATCAAACCCCCCCACAAAAGTAACAAAGCAAATTAACTGATGGTGTTCATGCAAGTTCCTCCAAAGCCGTGACAGTGCTGCGTTGTGAGTCATGCCCTCCCGTGCTCTGGGTGTCCGCCTGCGCACAGCCCTGTGCCGCTGATGGTTACCAGCGTGCCCCGCTGCCCGCCGCGTCCCCGTGAGGCTGTGGTTGCCGGTGGATTTGGGGATGGGTCGTAGCAAAGGGTGGTCCTAGGGGGGAGAGTGGGAGCGGAGTGGCAGCGGAGCCCCTCCGCAGCCGGCCTTCCTCATGGTCCCTGCGCTGAGATGTGTCCCCAAGGTGTCCCCGCTTGGCCCCGTGCCACTGCAGGTGATGGAACTTAGAACGGCTCTGCAGGCGGCCTCCCTGCAGCTCACCAGGTGCCTGCCCCGCTCCCAGGCACCCTTTGGATGCAATGGGGTCCCCCCCTGAAGAGGGTCTGTGTCCCCATGCCCATCAGAGCCTGGCCCAGGGGGGGTGGCCATCAGCGCTGCCTGCAGAGATGCAGGGACAGCACTTGTGCATCTCTTCCCTCCTCCTCCCAGCACCGTGGGGTTATGCAGGCTGTTCTTAAGCGGAGGGACCTCTATGAGCCCTGCAGCACCTCTCCCAGGGATCCCCACCCTACATCCCTTCCCTCAGCATGTGGTTCTGCTGCAGGGCTCCTGTCCTGGCCCTGAGCCTGGAGCGGTGCTTTCCCACCCGGTTCAGCACTCTCTTTATTTTTGCTGCTGACTTTCTGTCTCCCAGCGACCGGTGGAAGCAGTGGGGCTGGGGGTGATGCTGGGGACAGCCCTGCAGGGCTCTGCCTGGAGTCTCACAGACCCTAAGGAAGAGCTTGGGGTGGTGGGGCAGAGTCCCAGAGGCAGGGTGGGCTCTGCAGGGTGCTGGGGGGCGGCTGCGGATGCGCACACAAAGCAGAGGGTTCCAGCAAGCAGAGGGGTGTTTGCTAGAAATGATGTATTGTGGCTTAGAGACAGCAGCGAACAGCTGAGCACCACCAGAACATCACTCTTGGTTGAGGGGTCAAAAGAGGCAAAGTGCAGCAACACCTTTGCAGCTGGTGTTGCTCGCCACACTTGGATGAATTGTGTTCATGCAGGGGAGGTGGGCTGGGGGTGTTGGTCACAAAGGCAATGTAATGTGATGCTGTGGGGATGGTGGCTCCGGGCAGCAACAGAGGATGCGCTCCCTTTGCTGGGACAGTGGCTCAGCGCCAGAGCCCGCAGCGCAGCCATGCGTGCGTGGAGCCTGAGTGAATCCATCAATAAGTCTCACTTTGGTTTTCCTGTTTTTTGGGGGTTCTTCTTTTGTTTTTTAACTACCGCCTTAGTTTGTGGTTGGTCTTTTGTGGTTGGAAGGAGGAGCACCCAGCAAGGTGGGTGGGTCGGTGCCCCACGCATGATCTCGTGCTTCCCTCTGCTCTCTGTCCAACTGGCTGTACTTGCCTGAGCTCCCAGAGCAGAGACTTGGAACAATTTGTTGTTTATATGATGTATTTATTTTTACTTGTGTTTCATGTCATTTTTTTTTTTTTTAATAATAAATTGTAAGTTGGTAAAACTGCCTGTTGTCTCTCTGACTCTGGAATCCATAAAAGCAACGAGGGCTGGGATGGGAGAGGCGGGCACCCCTCAGCCCACCGGGATGGTGCTGGATGTGGGCACTGCGCCCACCGCAGGTCCAGGTGCCGCCAGGTGCTGGGAACCACACGCAAGAATGGCTGCTTTCCATCCTCAACCGCTTGTCTTCCTTATTGCTGCTAAGAACTGCCCAGGGAAGAATGGGAATCAACTCCTCAGGGCACACAAGCTTTGCGTCCAGGAGCTGTGCCAAGGCGGACAGTCCCAGCACGGTGTGAGGTAGTCGTATTGGAGAGGTTCTGTGCCCCTACAGCCTCCAGGGCTGCCGGCGCACACGGCCGCTCTTGCCCTCGGGGGCGCGGTGCTGCCACTTCTGCTGCCAGGCCTTCTGCCGCTGCCGCTCCCGGAGCCGCAGTGCGGTGCAGTAAGCATCGAGGCCGCCGCTGCCCGGTGCCCCCAGCACCCGCGGCTCTGTCCACGTGCTCTCGGCCCCTTTACCGCGGCGGTGCTGCAGCTCCGTGGCCTCGTGCCGGATGACGTGCAGGCTGTAGCGAGTGAGGGGCCAGGAGAAGGAGCGCTCCACGGCCCGGCACTCATAGGTGCCGGCGTCCTCCCAGCCCAGCTGGCGGATCAGCAGCCCCTGCTCCAGCACCACCACGCGTCTGCCGCTCCTCACCTGGGCACGGGCACAGTCAGGCCCTGCTGTCCTCCTCGCCTTCACCCCCTCCCCGCTGCCCTCATACCTCGCTCAGCCCCAGCCCCTCTCCACGCCGCGCCAGCCACCGCACTGCTGTCTGCGGGGAGCGCGCCTGGCACTCCAGGAACGTGGAGTTCTTCTCCACACCAAACACCGGCTGCTCCACGGCCGCCATCCCTACGTGGGAATGGGATGGGGTCAGCCCCAGCGCCGCGCTCCCCGATGGCAGAGGGTGCCATCAGTGCCCCGCTGCCCACCAGTCCCAGCAATGGCGCTCACCCTCTGCTGTGTCCTGGCACTGGCTGAGCACATCGGCCTTCAGCACGTCTTGGCAGCGGGCGCGCCTGTGGGACAGTGGATGGGGATGTGCTGGCACCTCTTTCCAGACCAGGGCTTGCAGGGAACACGAGGTGACCTCATGGCATGCTCACCGCTTCTCCGTGAGCAGCAGAGAGGTGCAGGCACTGCCATCCCACGTGCAGTAGGGGTCTCTGGCCAGGCAGCAGTCCATGCAGGTCTGCCCATAGAGCTCACAGCGGGACAGGGAGAGCTGCAGCAGCCCCTGTGTGCTGCTCACCAGCAGCTCCTGCTGCTCGGGCACATCACAGTGGTCAGTGGGGCAGGGCCTTGGCACACCTGGGAGTGAAGGGCTGGGGCCAGATGCCCTGTCCCTTGGAGTAGAAGCACGAGGACTCACCCGCTTTGGTGACAGCTTCATGTCCAGGATGGGTGAAGGCACCTGGAGGGTGAAGGAAGGCAGTGAGGCCTTGCTAGACGCCGGGCAGTCGTTCCCAGTGAGCGCCTCCATACCTCAGTGACGCTGATCTCCTCCAGGCTCACAGCCTCAGCACCCGCCTCACCGGGCAGCCCCACCTTCAGCACCTTCCCATCATCTGCCAACACAGAAAGGTGTTGTGGGGTGGGGGTCTGACGCTGTGCACACACCCTTTGCCTGGCTCCATTCCCCATCCCCAGCGCCGTGCCGAGCCCCGACCTGTGCCAAGGAAGAGCACATCGTAGTGGCGGCCCTCAGCCTCCAGCCGGTGCACCAGCAGCTGCCGCAGGCGGTAGGGAACGTTGGCACGGAGCAGGACGGGCCGGCGGCCCAGCGGGTGGATGGGCTCCCACATCAGCTGGTGGGCGCGCACAAAGCTGATCACCTCATCGGGGAAGTCCTTGGTGGAGCGCAGCAGTGGGTCGTACGTCTCACTGGGGCACTGCAGGGAACACCGAGGGACGTGTCACAGCTGGGATGGACCCTCCTGATGCCACCTGCTGCCCGTGTCCATACCGTGCCAGGGCGGGGGTAGGGGACGCGGGCCTTGTACTGCACCCAGCGGTGGTCGAAGCCCTCCTTGTGCGCGAAGGGGCCGCTGAAGGCTGCTCTGACTGCAGCCATGGAGTAGACGCAGACGGCGGAGCCGCTGAACACAGCACTGCAGGGCAGCTGTCAGTGTAGCAGGGTTGAGGGCTGGGGAGGCTCATGGATGCCCCGTGCGCAGGAGTGGGCTCACCTGGATGCTGTGAAGAGGCCGAAGACGAGGGGGTTCTGGGGGTCTCGCGTTTGGAGGAGGAAAACGTCCTCTGTGGGGAGAGAGAGGGGAGTGGCAGGGCGCTGGGTGCAGGATAGCAGCAGCCCCAGGAGGGAGGCACTCACCCAACTGGTCAAAGTGTGTCTGCGTGCCCTGGGGCCCGGGGATGGAGCACAACAGGCGGGCCTTGAGGAACGTGCTCCAGCGGTTGATGAGGCCACGCTTCCCTCCAACGTCGTTCTGATGAGCAAACAGCGCTACGCACACCTGCATCCACCCACCCAGCCCAGCACCAGCACTGGCATGTGGTCCTAGCCCCAGCCCCAGTCCCTGCACTGCCTGGGTGCCCAGGGATGGGGATGCGCTCATGGCTCTGCAGCAGAGCACTGGCAGAGGTGGGGGGCCGTGCTCCTGCTCGCAGGGGATTTGGGGACTGGAGAGACCTCGGGTGACCATCAAATCGAGCCCCACAGCAGGGATGGGGACTGCAGCTGGGGAAGCCAAACGCCCACCTGGCTTCACACTGACCTTGCAGACCCGGGCCACCCTGGCGTGGATGTGCCGCCGCTCCCACTGCCCGCCCTCCAGGGCCGTCTCACGGAAGAAGACGTAGACCTTGTCGTCATGCGGGTTGTGGGTGTCGGGGATGGCGAAGGCGCCGATGAACGTGGGCTCTGCGAGCAGCAACATGGCATTGCCCCACGCCCACAGCACCCCGTGGGGCCACCAGCCAGGCCCGGAGCCCTCGTACCATGTAGCCAGTGGTCCTGGTGCTGCTCCGTGCGGATGTAGCCCCGCTCAGCCCCGCTGACCTCGGTGCGGAAGAAGGCGGCACTGTTGCCCATGAAATCACTGGAGGTGCCCGAGTACAGCTGCCCATCTGTGGGGCAGTGTGGGCATGGAGCAGCTGGGATTCGCCACAGACCCCCCACAGCCCCCGGTACTCCGCTCTTACCGACCAGCAGTGCAGCAAAGGGCTGCCGGGGGCTGTAGGGGCACCGTCCTCGCCCCGACTGCAGGGAATGGCTCAGCAGCCGCATCACGGGGATCCCAGGACCCTGCAGAGAACGGGGGGAGAGGGGCGGTCGGTCTGCAGCAGGGCTGCACTGCCACCAGGCACTGCCACAGGGAGTCCCCACCTGCCCGCGGGCTCCCAGCTGCACGAAGGCACAGATGGGCTGATAGGCGCCGGTCCCACAGGCCAGCACGTGGCTGCTGTTGTAGGGCTGCAGGAGGCGGATGAAGTTGGCGCACTCGGTCTGCTCAAGGGGAGACAGCTGTTAGTGGCACGCTCACGGTGCTGGGGCTCAGCTCTCAGTGCCCAGAAGCCACACGCAGGTTTTCCCAGCCCCACTCACCTCCACGTCCTTGCCTGCCAGCTGGCAGTGCTCTACCTGTGCTCTGGGTGCCGGCCAGGAGATCTGCAACCACACAACCGTGGGCTGTGATGGGGATGTGGTGCCAGATGCCGGCGCTGCCCGGCACGCACCCACTGCCCCACGCTGACCTTCTCAGGCTCCCTGCCCGGCTGCTCCAGGTGCAGCAGGACGATGTGGTTCTTGGCTCCTACCATCAGCCAGGTCCTGTCCTCATCCAGCAGCAGCGCCTGGGAGCCCGGCGTGTCCCCTGGGGCCAGCAGCCACCGGGAGCTGTTGGACTTCAGCAGCTCTGAGGGCACAGGGTGGGAGGAAGGGCGGCATTGAGGGGACCCCCCACCCCCCCCAGCGTGAGGCCAAGCACGCGGGTGGGAGCGAGGCGCTGGGGACCCGGCTGTGCACACTGCAGTGTTAAGTGCATGGGACGTGGGCACCGGCGCGTCCGCAGCAGCTGGGAGGAAGCGAGCGGAGTGGCCCTGACGTAGTGCAGGGTAGCGCACAGGGCCAGGCAGGGGCTGCCATGTGCTTCCCACCGAGAGAATGGGGTGAGCAGCTGGATTCCTGTCCCTGCTTCCACTGCGCAGCGGCTGTGGCGATGGGTGAGACACATCCTCTGCTTTGTGCCATTATCTCCCAAGGACAGGGTGTTTTTCCTCCCCCCCTCCCATCTATCTCCTGAGCCTCAGCATCCTCGATGTGAGCTGACCCCGCTTCCTGGGGTCACCACCTGCCCCACAGCACGCCCCTCAGCCTGGGGGGCTCTGCACCTCCATCCCCTCGCTGGTAAGGTTGAAGCCCCACTCTGCAGCCCCACACCGTGCAGCGCTGCTGCAGGAACACAAACTGTCCCAGTGTGACCCACACCCACCTCTCTCCGTGCCCATCCTTCCTGTGCTCCCATGGCATCACTGCTGTCATTTCCTTCTGCAAACTGCTCACGTTTCCCCCCCTCACCAGCTCTCTCTCTCTCCCATGCTGAGCCCCGACGTGAGGCTCTCAAAGGCCCTTTCATTTTATTTATATTTTTTTTTTCCTAGGGTTTTTAAACCTAAACTTCTGGAGCCTCTGTGTCCTTGAACCTGCTGCCCCTCGCTGTCCGTGAGTCACATCCCGTGCCATTGTTCCATTGTTCCCCAGCCCTCCCGATGCTGGGAGCTTCCTCTGCTGCCTCTGCCCATGGCTGCGGCCCCATGGATCCCCCACCCCACGGAACCACATCCCCGGGAGTGGAAACACCTCGGATGGGGACCGCGTGCAGGAGGTGGGACAGAAGTCGGTGGGGGCCTCCAGGGGACGTAGCCACGTGTGGGGATGCCACAGCCCTGTGCCCCCCACCCTGCGCTCCCACCTCCAGCCTCTCACCTCTGTACGCGACACGAAGACGCGGGCTGTGCTCTCTCCACGTCCCGGCACTGTACGGCCGCAGCAGCAGCACCCAGAGCAGGGCTGCAGCCAACGGGGCCATCGCTGCGGGCACGGGGCCTCCGCCCGAAGGGGAGAAGCTGCGCTGCGCTGCGCTCTGCCCCAGTGGCGACCTGCGTGAGCCCAGCCCGGGCCGGGTGGCAGCCGGGGGTGGCACCTTCCTACAGACACCACGCTTCTCCCGGGGGCTCAGTGCAGGCGGAGCGTCCTCGGATGGAAACAGCTGCGGGCGATGAATCCAGGGTTAAGCTAAACACTGCCGACAGCTTCAAATAATCAACTCCTGCGAGAGGGGCTGCTGCCGAGGGCAGGCGCCGAGCGAGGGATGCTGGCAGCACTTTTTGCCGTGCCACGAACGGGGCAGGAGCCCAAACGCTGCGGGGGGAAGGGCGCCGGCAGAGCTCCGTCCCCAGGGACGGAGGAGGGCCGAGCGAGCCCGCAGCCACCCCCGCCACGTGCCGGCCCACAAACCCCGATTGTCTCGTGGCTAATCCAGAGCCCCGCGGGCTGCGCTTCTTGGGTTACAGCGGGGCCGGCAGCTGGGGAAGAGCTGGGGATGGGGCTGCGGGATGCGGCAGAGCCGGGCAGCAGTGCGGGCAGGCGGTGATGGGGCGGCCATGCCTCGTTCCCGTGCGTTTGCCACCCCGTGGCTCAGCCTATGTCACTGTGTGCTGCCAGCACCACGCGTGCCCACGGCTGCATCTGTACGTTGGGTTGCCCCACGCATCCGCCCTGCCCGTGCCTCTGTCCCCCGGGGGCCGCTTGATGGATGCCTCACAGCTGCTCCATCAGGCAGAGGCAGCTGTCGTCCCTGTCCTGCTGACCCAGGGCCGCTGGAAGGGATGGATGTTCACAGAGCTGGACCCCGAAAGCAGAGCGCTGTGCCATGCCAAGCCCTTGGGACCATGGTTTGCACACAGCCAGCAGCCCCAAAGAGTGAAGTTCCCTCAGCCTGGAGATCTCCAGGGGCACGGCCACGTTCCCAGCACCATCCACACCCTGGTGCAATGTGTGGGCCGAACACAGCCCTCATCCCTTGACCGAAATGGCGACACCTGATACAGCACCTCCTCCTCCATTTTCAGAGCTGGCTGAGCGCGTGGGGGCTAAAATGTGAGCAGGGCTCTCAGGGTGAGATGGGGCCCCCGGGCACCCCCAGGCCACACCTCAGACCCTCAGCTGCCAAGGCGTTGCGCAGAGTCCCCCCATGGCTCACAAACCACAATTCTCTCATTCCCAGCCCCTGTCCCCGCAGTGCTGCACTGTGCAGGAGCATTGCCCAGCACACGGCTTCAAACCATGCCTGGGGTTTGGGGGAGCATTTCACATCACTGGGGTTTCCTGTTTAATTCTCAACCAAAGGAACCAAAGGAGCGATGGAGCCCTGCCTCGCATCCTTGTGGAATTTGGGGAGATTAGATTAGGGATGAATTCTTCCCATATTTCCCTATAGCGCTGCTTTCAAACTGCTTTCAGGCTGACCTCCCTATCTCTGGCTCATAAACCGTCGGGGTGTTTGTTTCTCTGCCACATTCAATGCTCTCAGATCTGCAGGAGAAATCTGTACACCGCACCAAGACACACTGCTGTGTGCTGAGCGTCACAGCAGCTTGAGCATCACACCAACCTGTCCCAGAACACCAGCCACCCCAGTGCTCCCATTTTGGGCTACCAGCCATCCCAGTGCCCCCACCCTAAGCACACCGCAGTGCCTTGCCCCGCCGCACCAACCCCGACCCCGACGGCACGAAGCTCACTCAGAGCCACGGCGCTCGAAGGCACAAAGCGCACGCAGCCCGACCCGGAGCGGGACCGTCCCGCACCCAACAGAGCTCTGCGGGTCCGGCTCCGGGGCACGGCGCTCCCCCCGGGCCGCCCGGCTCAGGACGATTCCCGCATCGTTCCGTTACTCACCCTGGAGCCGCGGAGCCGCCGTCCGCCGATGGCAGCACCTGGGGCTCTGGGAGGGGCCGGGGGCTGCGCCCATTCCGTCCGTCCGTCCGTCCGTCCGTCCCGCTCAGCCCCGCGGTGCGGGCAGCTGTTGCCACCTAGCGGTGCGGGGCTCCGAAACGCTCCCGCAGCTCCACGGAGTGCAGGGGCAACGCGGGAACCCATCGGGAGCGGCTGACGGAAGCGGTCCGCACGTCGGAGCCGTGATACGAGCGTCGGAGCCGGGAGAGGGGCTGTGCCAGCTGCGTCTGCGGGGTTGGGCAGGGAAGACTTTCCCCGGCCGGGTTGATCCCGAGGAATGCGGGCAGCTCCGGGATCCCCGTGTCTGCACCGTGCCAAAAGGGCGCCGTCCGAGCGCGGCGTGCTCACCACGCGCCTGTCGGGATTTGCTCTGGCTGGGTTGGCGATGGAGCGCCCGCGCTCTGCTCGGGGGTGGCCGTGACGCCAGGGTGGCCGCTGCCCCCGCTGCTGCCCCCGCCTCTGAGCCCCTCCGGGGCGGCCCTCGCTTCTCGCATCGCTGGGACAACGAACCTCCCGCAGCCGGGCTGCTCCTCTCCTCCCCTCATCCACCCAACGCGATGCCAGGGGGAATAACGCAGTACAAGGAATGTCGGGCCCGTGGGTGCCCCACTGCCGGGTTTTCCACCAGGGCAGCTCCCAGCCTTCCCCAGCTCCATTTGGGAGCAGCTCCATTTGGGAGCAGCCCATCCTTCCATTGTGCGGCTGCAGGGCTCCATCCCCTAGGGGTGCAGTGCTCTCATTTCCCCTCTTCCTTGCCGACAGGATGCCGAGGTGCATCGAGCAGCTGGAAATCCTCCCGAGAAGGAAAGGGAGATGGCCAGACTCAGAGCTTCTGCATGGCCGCAGTGTGGCTCTCAGCTTCATTCCAGCCAACCCTGGGGTCTGCAGCAGCTCAAACCCCATCGATGACCTCACAGAACGTGGATACATGGAAGGGAATTGCTCTTGTTGAAGGGCTGACAGACACAAGGATGGGGTGCAAAGGGTTTGAGCTTCCAGCTGTGCAGCAGAACACTACTGGCAGTACAGCTCCAGCTCTACAGCACAGAGGGCCCTAAAGCACTGTTCAGTGAGTCAGTATCAAAAATCAAAGGCCATCTGCAGCTCTTCTTTGGCAGCAGCAGCTCTCACTGTGCAGGATGTGTGGATCAGCCTCCTGCTCCTGCACTGTAACACGCAGCAGTGGCAGCAGAACCACTACCACTGGGAATACTCTTGGAAATAGGAGAAAAGCAATTAAAAAGGGATGAAGGTAATTGCAATACAGCTGTGGCTTCAGGTGAATGGTCTTTAAATAAATATCCTGTCAGTGGTATCGAAAACATCGAGGACAGCAAAAGCATCCCCCCAGGTTTGGTTTGGGTTTCTACACCACTGCCACGCTGTTATCCCTAACAGGTCACAGCACTGCCCTGCGCCCTGTGTCCAACAGCATGAGTGCCCTGCAGTGCTGGCTGTGTGCACTGCACGGCAGCCCTGTGTCTCTGCAACCCTTCGTGCAGACACTCGAGGGAGCCCACATGTTTTGCCCGGTTCTCCTCCGGGTTTGGAGATGAAGGGGAGGAGCACGCGGGGCTCTGTGGTTTGGCAGCACTTGTTCAGGCTCTCGTTTGGGATCCTCCCTCTCTATTCCCACTCTCACAGAGCTCCCAGGCTGTGGACCAAAACAAACTGTTCCCAGCTGCTGGTCGAGGGCTTTCATTGTAAGACACGAGTGTTAAGGTGGCTCTTCCTCCACCTGAACGCAGTCCTCTAAAGCAAACTCCTTGAGCAGCTCCTCTCCCTGGCTTTGCTCCAGAGCCCCAGGACAGGGCGCAGAGTGGGTTTCCAGCAGCAGAGGGCTGCCTACCAATCCTTTATGAAGGATGCTCCTTGCCCTGGGTGCACTTCTCACGACATGGACTCACCAGCACCGCAGGTTCCCCTGCATCCTCCATTGCTGGGTGCAGCACCGATGTAGCAGCAGTGCTCCATGCCTCTCCAGGGTTACCTGTGCCAGAGGTAGAGAAATGCAGCCTCGACAGGTCTTCTGTTTTCCTCAGAAGTTGTGTGCTGCTGCAGGTGGTCCTTCACCTCCCAGTCTTGCTGTCTTCAGCTTCCCCATGCCTCTGGTGGGCGAGCAGCAGATGTGTGCGAGCCAGGGCAGCTCCATCACCACCTGCTGAGGGCTGGGCTCAAAGTCTGCTCCATGCTGCCCAGCAGCACGCACCAATCTGCCCAGGCCACACTCAGCCCCAGCACTGCTGTCCCAGCTGAGCTCACACACACATAACTCACTTCCATCAGCTTCAGCCAAACTGCTCTGCACACATCCCTGTCCCAGGAGCTGCCTCTGTGTGCTCAGCACTTGCTCAGAACGGCTTCCTTGCTAAAGGTGAATCCCAAACAGGTCGCTCCCTGTTCCCTACCTGGTCTTGGGGCTGTCCTCTGCTCCCTGTCCCCACAAAGTGCACAGCACCAGGAGCACACAGCCCAGACACAGATGTAAGCTCCAGGCCCTCACCAGCAGGCAGCTGAACACGATGGCGATCCTCCAAAGCAACACATTTCAGGCAAGAGACAGGCACTGACAAATTTTCAGTTTTATTAAAAAAAATCTAGCAGCAAAACCTGTAACAATTCAAAAACAAACGAACAACAAAAAGAAAAAAGAAAAAAAAAACAAAAGCCAACCCCCGAGAGAACATTACACAGAGGAAGAGACAGAGATGGGAGACGGGCTTGGGGTTTTGTCCACCATTTACTCAAGTTCCTTATAGCGGGCAAACATCACTCTCCTGACAGCATCACGGTAGGTCTCGTTGGACTGCCTCCTGTTGGGCCTCCCCTGGGCCCCCAGCCCAGCTCCCCTCTTCCGATTTTCTGCCTGAAAAAAAGCCCAACCACAACACATCTTAGTGATTTCTGACCGTCACCCACTGCCCACAGAGAAACAGGTTTCCCTGGGCTGCTTCAGGATGGCCAACTGCTCCCACGTGGATGGGTGAGAAGAGGAAAAGCTGTGCTCCTCTAAAAGCTGCAGGCCTTAGCAGCAACAAAAAACAGAGGCAGGAGATGCCCTGTGGGAACCAAACCGCAGGGACTGGCTGTGGAGATCAGCACCTGCACATTGGGTTGGAGTGGGCAGCCAAAGCAGTGCCAGCAGGCAGGAGGCAGACACATGCAAGCAGGAATCGGAACAGAGCAAAAGAAAGCAACAGCAGGAGAGCTGGGATCCCAGGGAGCTTTCTGCAGTTACCTTGTACTTGCACAAGCTCAGCAGCTCTCTCTTCTAACAGCGTTCCCATGGAATCTAGTAGCTCACTTTGAAAGTCAACCAATGTTTAACGACTAGCTTGGGCAGCCAGTGCCTGAATTATTCAGTAACACCTGCCAAGAGTCAGCCCAGGAGATCTGGCCCAAGACTGAAAGTTTCCCTTGCTTTTAAGTCTGACTTCTCTCGATACCAGGGCTGTGATCAATTAGGCAGGGAGATCAAAGTGTGGTGGGCTTGAAGCGGGCACACGGCTTTGTCCAGCAGGATTTGGAAGAGGGAAGAAAGCACATCTCTCTGGGAGGCGCCTGCAGGAGCTGCACGAGGGCCGTGCCTTGCAGCAGCTCTCCCAGCCAGGCCAGGGAGCCCCAACTAGAGGTCAGACCTCCCAGAGCGCATCCCCGAAGCCAGCTCTCCAACTGAGCCCATTTTATGGCCACAGGAAGCTCTCTGGGAGGACCGAGCAACAGCTGGGGCCCGTCCCTGTGATGTGAAGAGGAAAGCCTTCCTTGTGCGTGTGGGCTCGAGCAAATCCACGCCACAAAGCCTCAAATATTTGCTTTTAATGATATAATCGGCTGCAAACTGTCACGAGGCGAGCTGCTCTGCAAGCTGCTCTGCCCCCCAGTGAGCACTGACACCACGCAGCAGGGCACTCAGAGGACACACTGTGGCACGGCTGCAGCTGCAGGGGTTTGGTGCTGCTCACCTGCCCCTGGGCAAGCAAAGCAGTCCCTGCCCCAGGCTCTTTGCTCCTGCTGTGCCTGAGCAGCCCGTGCTGCCCACGAGGCAGATTTCTGCAGAACAGCAGCCTCAGCAGCCATCGGTCCTTTGTGCCCCCCTATGGTGTCAGTGTGACTGCATTTGAGTTACGTGGCTGCACAGCACTGAGCTGGTGGTCTATTTGAACCCCAGCCTGGCTTTGGGCAGGTATTAATTAGAAGCTCACAGCCTCCTTACCCACTGTTGCTGTTTTCCACCCCTACAGATGCACATAAACCCTAATCCCTTTCTTCTGCCAATGCACTTGCGGCCCCTCCCAGCCTGCAAAATCACTCAGTGCACACATGACTGTTAGTGGGCGCTGAGTCTCACATCCTGACTCTTGCTGCAGCTCAAAACTGCCTCCAGCTCTCTTGGGAGACGCCACCAGCTTGAAGAACAGCGATTTGTTCTGATGGGAAGGTAAGACTCACCTCCACTGGTGATGCTGTACCCTGCTGGTTGTGACCAAAGCCTTTTTTCCACCCTGTGGACTGCAACATTCGGTTTCCTTTGTTGTTACTGTCAATCCTTGGGTCGTAGTCACTGGGAAGGAGGCAGAATCAATTGTTCAGCATTGCAACGCTTTGAAAGCATGCCAGAGTTTTTTAGTGCTAATAATAGCACCTTCCCTGCCATCCAAACCTCTCCTGAGGGGTATTTCAAGTTGCTTGCAAGAAGTAAACCGCCCAAGGAAACCACCACAGGGTTCAGACACCTTTGACCATGTAACTCCCTGTTCCACCTCAAGGGATAATAGGCTAGGGCACAGGAAATGAGCTCAGGCTCCAAAATATTTACAATACACGAAATCCAGAAGTGTTCTATGCTTGAAGTTTAGCAATAGCGAGAAAGTGGAGTCTAATCCCAGCTGCTCTGGTAGACCTTTCTTCCCTCCCAGTGCTGTGAGCACTGAGCAACATTGATTTGGACACCCCTTCTCCCACCTGGTCCACAATCCATAGTTTTCAAAGCTGCTCTGTACAAAAATAGCTTTGTATGTTCAGGCAAGTTCTGCTGTCTGGCTGCTGCTGACACTGCACACAAACTGCTTTAGTTTATCTACAGCTTTTCCAAGAAAACACAGGGAAGAGAAGACACTGATTTTTAGACTAGATGTGGAGGGAAAGTCCAGTTCTGAGGTGCAATACCAGAAGGGAACAGGAACATAATCGGTTCTGCCTTCAACATATGGCCAGCAGTTGCTCAGCCCACTGGAACAGCACAGACTTTCTTCCTCCACCTACTCTGAATGAGATACAAACAGCTCCCAGCATTCCTATGAGTCAGAAGAACAGATGAAACACAGCTCTGCTCCTTCTTCCAACAGCTAACCACCAGGACAGGAAGTCAGCAAGTGCCTTAAGGATGAAGTGGATGGGAACGGACTGCACTCTGCTACCTGTGCCTCTCCAGGCACACTCAAAACTGCTATCCAACCCATTCAGTACCTGTCTGTATGTGCCTAAACACTAAACCCCGATCTCCACGCACTACATAACCCTCATTCTCGGCTGCCCTCCCCAAGAAGTCGTGCAGCACAACAGATCTGTGCTGGGGGGAACTCCAGCCACAAGAACCTTAGCGTGGCTGCTCCTCTGTTCCTCTCCAACATCTGGCCCACTGGCCAATTCTGGCCCTGGCGTGCCATGCTGACACCAGCAGCCCACAAGACATTTAACCAAGAGCAACCACTACCTCTCTGCGCCCCGATCGTATCTGAATCGTTTCCTCTCTGGTGAATCCATCTGCTGGAATTTCTCTCTCCGGTCGTTTCCTTTGTCTTTGTATCTCCCCTTGGTAACAGAAAGAACAAATCAAGCACAGGATCTACAAAGGATTGGATGCTCCAGAGGAGCTGCTTATCTAGGCATGTGGAAATCTACCCTGGGGACCTACAGACCCTGGATGTTTCCAGGACCCACAGTCCACCTATTCTGTTCTGATGGTATCTATGGGGCAGACCCGGATCTGTGGTCACAACCTTCCCGCTATGGCAGCATGAGCAGCTTCTGAGTAAGTGTTCCAGCTCTGCCATTCCTGGCCAGGCAGCATCAGCTTCCCATACACTGCACCGACTTTAAGTAGAAATCTGATTTCTATAAAGCCCAGAGCCCAACACAGGCTGGCAGGACAAGAAAACCACTGCTCAGACCCTTCTGGGAGGAAGGAGACCTACTCTTGGAGCCACAGCACTATTTACAGGCCCAAACGCAGTGTGTGCTCACAGTTCAAGACTCTGTGGGAGGCACCTGAGGCCCAGGCTCCAGACAAAAGTGCACAAGTGAACGAGGTCATGCCTGAGATCAACATTCTCCCTAGCAAACAGAAATCTGCCCACCACCACAGACCCACCTCACGCTCTCTCTTCTCCAAATATGCCAGTTCCTGCTCAGATTGTTTGATCTTCATATGTATCTCCAGGTTTTGCTGGAAGGAAGATAACAGAACCAGAGTCAGCAGAGGATACAGGCTGTCAGGGTCATTTGCTGCAGCCATAAAGAGTACAAATAAAGCACCAGGCTCCTGCAGCTGCACTAATCCAGATGCAACACTTTCCCATGAAGCTACCCTGGTCTACCCACAGGGACCAGGAGCCTATTCTACACCACAGCAGGAGAGGCAATCCGTCCTACTGTCCTACTGTAGCATGCATGCAGTTTGATCTTCCCAGAAGCAAGATCTGAAAGACAGCACAGAAGGTATTCCTGAAGTTCTTACTGCTACCACTCTTGAATGCACCACTCTCCCCAGCCCTGAGGTTTCCCACTATAGCTTACTAAGAAGTCCCCCCCTAACGTTATGGCACTCTTGTAGCAGGAGCAAGCAGCTCACACAATGCTTTGAGCAGAGCTTTGCTGGGAACTTTACCTGCCACTCTGTCAAATTCAGAATGGCTCTTCCCAAGCTGCATTTCCCCCGTACGTCACAAAGCTGCTGAGCCAAAGGCAGCTCACATCACACACGCAGCTCCCACTGCTACCAGCTCCCCATACCTTGTGCAGGTTGGAGAGCTGCTGGTGCTTGATGAGCACTTCCTTGTTGGGAAACTGCCTCCTGCACAGCAAGCAGGCCAGCTTGTTCCAGTCAGTCAGCTTGTCATCGCTGGCCTTGGCCCTTCTCGGCTGCTCCTCGCGCTGTGCTGGTGGGTGAGGAGATGGCAGCCACTGCACCTGCTCCTCCTCTTCCTCCTCCTCTTCGTTGTCACTGTCTCCACCATATTCTCCCAGCAGACCTATCAGAGGGTTCACCACCTTGGGCTGAGGGAAGAAGCCGAAAGTTTGACAATTTGTAGCACCAAGTCTGCTCAGCAGTGCTAGGGTCTTCTTCCCCAGACTATCTACAGTCTCCATTCTAGCTCAACAGCAAGAGAGCAGCAGTATAAGTAAGGCATGGAAAGAAGCAGGCTGGCCAGCATTTAAGCACCACAGAGTAGAAGCTGTTCCATTCTCAAGATGGACTATGCTTTGTTGCCAGGCTTTTCCAATGTGCCACACAACTAAGCACGAGAAGTTGACAACTGCAGTGGTGATCTGGCATGGAGTAGCTATCAATCTCACTGTCCAGCAATGGAAATTAGTGATGTTTACCCTTCCTCAGTTTGGAGACAGCTGCAAGAGTTTCTCTGCAGTGAAGAGATCCTGCTCAGATGCCAGTAACAACTTTCATCATGCTAGAATCCTGCAGACAAGCTCAGCCTTATGAAGCAAACTGCCTTTGCCATTCCACTGCCAATGGTTCCTCTGCCAGCATGAGAAACTGGCACTTCTGCCACCCAAGGTCACAGCCAGGCTTGGGTGAACTCCCTGGACACCAAGCTCAACCAAGGCAAAATTCCTATGGAATGTCTTACCCGGGCTGCACTCTCGTCCTTTTTCACAGAGGGAGGTAATGGTTTTTTAAAGACATCTTCTGCAAAGAACTTCTCATCTCCGGAGTCGTTCTGAAACAGTCAAGATCAGGTGTTAAGACTGCCACAGCGTGAACTCAGACGCAGCAAACTAATCACCATCACCCACATAAAAAACCTCCAGGGAAACCAGGCAGCTGAAAGAAGTGGTTTTGGTGGGAGACATTCCAACTCTGGGCATCACCAGAAGCATTTCTCCTGGAGCTACATCCTTGGTTTCAGAGGCAGCTAAAGTAGCTTGCCAAGCTGTTTTCCTCTCGCTTTCTGCTAGACTGTGATGCTGACCACGCTCCCAGTGGCCTTAGACCAGCAGTGGAGAGGGCACAGGGCCAGTTCACATTTAGACACCTCCACCTGCTCAAAAGATGTGGACAGGAGCTGAGGTGCAAAGCAACCCCCACAGCCAGTCAGCACGGGAACAGAAACACAGGGAGTGGTGCAGAGTTACAGTCTTGCAGAGGAAAGCCATCAAGCGAAAGTACTATAGGTGGGGAGGAGTAACAGTGACACTAATTTTCCCTGCTGTATCTATGGCATAATATATGGCCAGGCTCAATGCAGCTCTGTGGCTTCAGGATTTTCTTCTGGACAGAGAACACCAAAACTAGTAACCCAGCACAGCAACAGGATGAACCTGGGATGCTCACTCATGTGTCAGCAGCACAAACAGGAGGCTGGGTGATGCTTCATGTCTACAAGCTTTACAGAAAACCCAGACATGATCTAGTTTAGTGGTTTGTCAGCTACACGTGCCTTGACTGGAGAAAGTGAAGCTCTAGGCAGCATCTTACCAGGCCTGCAGTTTCGCCCTTTTTCACAGAGGGTGGTAATGGCTTTTTGAAGACATCTTCTGTGAAGAACCTCTCCTCCCCAGGCTCATTCTGAAAAACCCAAGATTGGGAATTAGACCACCATCAGCACAGAGGCAGGGCGCAAACAGCAACCGGGAAGCCAATGTCTGAGCATCCAGAAACCAGACAGCTGAGAAAAACAGTGGGAGGATTTCTGCTGATTTCATACTGTGCTCAGCCAAGACCAATGTCTCTCTCAGGTTAGTGACCCTGACAGCAAGCCTTCTCCACAGCACATGAGATTTCTCGACTGACTTGACACCAACACCAGGGTCAATTGTATCCCTCAGGTCTCAGCTCTCTAGGACCACACGTGCCACAGAGCACATGCAGACAGGTAGGCAAGGAAGAAAAAGTTCCTACAGTTGTGACTAAATTACTTCCACCATCTCTCCTGGCATTCCTCAGGCCAAGGACCATATGTCAGTGTGGTTGAGGGAGATCCAGCTCAAAATACCCATGTTTAAACTTCACTTTTGGCAGCTAATCCCAGTCAGCAGCTCTGCAAACTGGGGAGACAGCATGTGCTCAGCAGCACACTAACTCACGACTGGGGCTGGACTCTGGGATTCACTGTAAAGACTGTCCAAAGATGTTGGCTCATCTCTGCAGTTCATCTACACCACCTGCCTCATCCTCCTGTCTGTGACCTTCGGAGGGGGCAGGAACTGCAGTTACTCTGTTACTACCTGACTGCATTCAAACATCCCTACCATTATTTTGCTCGCTCTGTTACAAGAGTTGGGTGCTTTCAGCACCGTGAGTGAAATGCCAGTCTCAATTATGCAGATGTTTCTGCATCCTTTATAGTAAGGAAGGGATGAGAAGCCCTGACTTCAAGTCACAAGGCAAAAATTTCAGGAACTTCTTCCTGCTTGGTCAGACTCACGTTCATGGCCTGCTGGTGACCCCACGAATTTCATCACTTTCTCCCCTTTTTGACTCCTCTAAAAATTACTCATTTTTGCTCTAACATGTGTCACCTCAACCTCCCGGCCTCAGATCTCTGACCATTCTGACCACCGGAGGGATTTACCTTGACAGAAGTATTTTTCCCTTTCTCCTTTTTGTCCCTGTTGTCCCTGCTATGTGGCTCCTTCTTTTCACTTGTCCGTTCTTGGCTTCCGTGCCGCCTCCTCCTGTTCTCTGGAGGTGATGAGCACGGCTCTCGCTCTATTGTGACTTCTCTCTGAATGGAGCAAAGGAAGAAGAATCTAGCCCAAACCTTTCAGCCTTCTCACTGGACTTTTTATCCTTATAGGGAAAAGGAGACCAGCACAGTGAGGAGGGACTACAGAGTCTCAAGACAGCTGAGGCAAAGGCTTCATGACTTTGCTGGGCAGTAGACTGTCTGCTACAGCCAGGTCATCAGAGCACTGCCCTGTTTGCACAGAGCACAGGCATCTTCAGGTGCATGAAAACAAGATGACAGCCCCAGAGGACCTCAGCAGATGGCTCTTTTTTTGGCATCCTTGTATCTATTCCTGGCCAGGCTCAGGAAGCAAAAAAGACAAAAATAGAGCTCTGCTCTCCATCTTTATACACAGTCACATAACATGTCTTCAGTAAAATTGAGCAAGGATGCTCTCTCTGTAAATCTGTGCAATGAAGAGCAGACTAAAAGCCTTCCAAAGGCTTCAGAGGTCAAGTAGGCAGCCACAGTAAATGATTCGACACAGCTGCTGGGCTCCTGGCTGCTCATTAAGGTAACATTTCAGAACATGGAACTCTTTTATACAGGTCAGAGAATTGAGAGAAACAAAGCTCCCTCTTTGCTGTTCTATGCTAGACCTCTTCAGGCTGCAAAATCCACACAGAGAAGGGTGGTCTGTAAGAACAACCAGTGTATAAGACTTTGTTCCTATGCACTCACCTGAGTCCTGGGGTCATAGTATGTTCCAGCTATGGGATCATAGTAATTCCCAGTTTCAGGATCATAAATGTACGTGGACACATCTGATGGAGCTGAACGGAGAGACAACAGTTAACACAAGTAGCCTTCCAAATGCAGAACTCGCCTTTCACACAGACAAAAGTAAATCCTGCACTGGTGGAAGGATCAAATCTGGGAAGGAAGAAATCTTCTCTCCTGGTAAAACAGGCGAGAGAATCCTGACACTGATCTACCTATGTATTTTTTTCTCTAAGGAGTAGTAAGGTAGTCAGGTTTTCACCATTCTTCTGTTATAGGGCTCTCACGAAAACTCCTTATCACAACACTTAACAACAACACGCTCACAGGAGGATGCACTGAGATCACCAGATCCTAACACTTGACCAGATAAAGAAACGAAATTCAGTAATTTCCTGAAGAATGGGTTAATGAGTACAAGGCACTGCTTCCACCCACCCTTGTGAACAAGGAAGATCTGTGCTCTTACAAACAATCCTCTGTTTAAAATGATGACACTCCCCACATCCCTTCCGCCCGTGGGTGCTTGAAGGCTTGTGGAAGAAACAGAGCGACCTGTTTCTACAGGAAAAGCCTTAAGGCCCTGAGGGTATGGCCATAACACGAGCAATGTTTCTCATTTCCAAGATGTTACTTAAACAAAGCTCAGCGATCGTGTATATAAGTTAGCTAAACAATCAGGACTGGTTTTACAGCCCCCAGCACCACTGGTGCAGTGTATATTCTTCCAGCTCATCTAGCAATTGCCTGGCTGATTTTATCCCTTGCTGCAACAAGAGAAGTAAGCAGCAAGTTTTATTTATTTGCATGTAGATTTTGCACAGTAAGAGTAACCCATTATCAGATAGGAAAATGTGACCAGAATTTGGCAAAGGAACTCAGAAGTGGGCGTAGCAAATAAACCTACTCTTGGCCTTTAAAATATTTTTTGGCTGATTCCTTCATGTCAGTAGCCTTTTAAGGAAGAAAAGTCTCCATAGTAGGAGGGAGGCAGAGCTTAACTTACACTGTGCTCTGGTGCGTCTCTGTGATTCGCCACCCCGCCTGTCTCTCATGCCCCTCCTGCCCTGGAATAAGTGAACAACACAGACAGATCAGAAACTCTCACACATCACCTGCCTCTCCCTCCCACAGGCCCAAAGAACAGGAAAACATTAATTTAGCCACTCTACATAGAACACAGACCTGCAGACCTGACTTTTCATTTACAGAATGATGGACAGTGGTGCAAAGCACAGGACTCCTCCATCTCTCCTCAGTCTTTAAACTGAGTCCTCATGGCAACACACATGAAAGCGCCAGGCCCATTCAGCATGGCCCTGCAGCCCAGTCACACTCTGTCCAGGAACTGAGATGAGCCAGCAGTAATGTAATGTGCTGTGTGTGTCATACAGTGAGCCAGCCCCAAACTCCTTCCAGCAGCACCTGTGCTCTGACCTGCACTTCTGAATGCATTAGGATTCTGCGTGGTGGATGGGCAGCAGTATGGAGCACACCCAAGCATCACCACTGTACCTTCAGACATTGCTGAAGTTTCAGCAGCACAAAGGAAAAAAGCCTAACGAAGTCAGGCCACTCTTGCTGCTCCCTCCCTTCCCTCCTAGGTGCAGCTGTGCAGACCTACCTGGCCATAGTAGGAGTTGTCTCCGTGCTCCCCGTAGTCGTTCCTATTGAGATAAACACGGCAGGTTAACATCAATCTAGCTTCACATTAACCTCAGTGTACTCAAAACGATCAGCAGGAGCTATGGAAACAGAAAGACTACTTTCACTGGCCACACGCTGGACTGCGTCCACCCCAGGAGACAGAGAGGCTTTGCAGATCACTGGCTCCTTCACCATGGGACATGATGGCTGGACAACAGAAGGCCACTTAACACAATGGTTACTCCTATACACTCGATCCCTGAAACTTCTTCCAGCTCTGCTACTTTTGCTTTGTTGTTAAAATCTTGTTAAGTTGTAGGAACACCTGTGCTAATTCATATGCTGACGTTTAAGCATCTGCTTTGACAGCACAGCTCTAGCCTTACAGCACAACGCAGAGGGCAACCCTACTGCCTCATCTGGCCATACCTTCTCCTCCCTGTAGCAAGATTCACTTCCAATGTACGTCCATCAATGCAGATAGGGGGATCCAGATTCTGCAATATCTTTAGCAACCTCAGTGCTTCCTGTCAAAGCAAAGGACAATTTCACATCCATGTGAACCCTCCCCCACAGCTCCCTCTTAATTAAGATTCCTGCCTTTTGCACACATAAATTCAAGATCCCTACAAACAAAATACCTGAGCAAGTTATGGTCAGGTTTAGGAAGGTCTGCAAACAGACATATTCAGAAAGCACCACAACTTAAGACAACAGGCTCTGGCTCCTAAGACCTGAGATAACAGATGTATCAGGTGCTCCCTGTAACTAGCCAGACAAGCAGGAGAGCCACCAACACTCTCCAAGACAGATGCTCCACAAGTACAACAATTGGGTATATTCTTTTACTCCTGTGTTTTTCCAGCTTCTGCCTGCTATACACACCAACAGGGAGAGATGTGAAAACAGGAAGCTACTCACAGCATGTGACTCCAGTTCAATGAAGCCATAGGTCTGCCCCATCCGGCCAGCCTTGTTCTTCATGATGCGCACGTTGGATGTGGAGATACGCACATATGGAGCCAGCAGCCCCACAATCACTTCTGGTGGGGTGAACCGAGTAATACGCTTCAGCATGATTGCTGAGAAGGACGACGAGAGGTGGCCAGAGAAAAAAACAAAGAAAGAAAACTCAAATCTAGGTTTACTGTGACAGCAAAGGTAGAATTAAACTCTCCCAAAGCAACAGCAGGGCTTCTTGCAGTTGGGTCTGCAAGCCTTCCCATTTCTTCTCCCCAGCTTGCTCAGAATCCTCCCTCTAATTCCTCGCCTTTCCCCCTCAGAAAACAGAGCAGAATGCAGTCAGCTCCTTGGAGATGCTCAGTTTAAGTTATGGCCACAGAGACTTTTGCTGCTGTGCTAATTTAGTTGTACCATCCTGAAGACAGCTTGCCCTGAATTAACTTTTAAAAGGGCAACTTGCCAGCACTTTTGGAGCTGGACAGCCCCCCATTACTTGATGCCTTAGATTAGCACAACAGCCTCCAGAGGTCTTAGAGAAATGCTGCCCTTTCTGCAGATAGGAGTGCTGAGACAGCAGTCCAGAAGAACTCCAAATTGGGCTCTTCGCCACTCACTTCTGCTTCCTCCACCTTCCTGTGGTGTGGCTTCCTCTCCTTCCCTCTGAGAAGGCAGCTCCTGGTGCCTTTCCATGTCTCTTCTCTTTTCCTGTGAGGGACGCCGTTCTCTCCCTTCATCTTTTTTCCTTGGCTCCTGTTCTTCAGGCTGGCACTCCTGCTGTGGAGCAGGATCTGAGGCCTGGAGAGGCTGCTTTGGAGATCCTGGTTGTACTGGCAACTCTTGCTCAGGTTTTTCAAGCTTTGTCTCTGCTATTAGAGAAAAGAAATGGTCTGGTTTCAAATACAGTGCTTCAGCACATACTTTTTCTTGTGCCGTTTTCTGCTCAGTACAAACGCTCACCTCAGAAAAGGCTACCCTATTCTGTCCTTTGCACATCCCATATCTTTCTCTTACTCTCTGCAGACCCAAGGCATAAGAAGGGCAAGATTCATGTCCACCTCATCCTTCCACTGCTGTACCACATCAAGTTCCTCTGCTTGACCTCTGCAGTCAAAGATGAGGCATTCTGGACTCTTTTTAGGACCAGCTCTTGCCTGAGCACATGTAAATAAGGATGGTTTTGGGTATGGTATACTCATGTCTGGGAAAACCTACACAGCAATGATATTCCTTACCATGCCTGATCTATTCAGGAACACTCCATAGCCGAGCGATGTCAGCTAGTGAGTGTCACCCTGTCTATGCTAGAGGAAAACTGGGTGCACAAACATACGTCATAAATAAAATCACTGATTTTTATTAGGTCCCTACTTACCACAAATGATGCACCATGATGTGGAGACACCCTGCTGCTAGCCCAGCTGTGTGATACACACAGGGTAAATCCTATCAAGTTTCTGAGCATGAAGGCCTCTGGAGCATTTAGCTTCACTTCAAGAGATCCCTGCCTGAGCTTCTGATGATGCCAGAAAGGGAAGCCTAAGCTGTGGGGCTCTAAGGTCAGATGTCACCAGCCCTGTACCCGCTGCTGAAGTCCGTTCCCACAAATTAAGGAGTGAGAGTACAAGCCCTGGCACAGCGAAGCTTCACTCTTTAACTTTCCCCAGAGCACATCCCTGCTCTCACTGTGTTTGGGCAGTGGGAAGCACAGCGGAACACAATCATTTGGCACATAAACACTGGGAAAGCTGCACACTGACTTGCTTGGCTGCCAGCACAGCTCACACTGGTCAGTTCTGTATGAATCTGTCTCCAGTTTGCAGAGGTTTGGCTAGACTTCATGAGCAGGACCTCACATAGAACTTGCAAATGAAACCAAATCACACAGACATAAACACAATCCCAGAGATGGGGATAGCATTGCTCTTACTGAATTCTTGCTCAGATGATGCATCTTCTCCCTCAGGACCACCTCTGGACTCTGAGCCTGCTCTGTTCCCTGTAAGAGACACATATTAAAATCCATTTCAAAACCAGCAGCTGCAGAGCATGCCAGAACCCATGCAAAGCTGCAGTAACGAATGCTTATGTGTAGAACCTTACTTGATTTCACTAACAATTAACGGACAGCCACGGGGAGATGACCTTCACCTTGCAATCAACACAACAGGCCAGTGTGAAGCATGCCACACGACCAGTCATCACAGCATCTTAAAGGCTCATTTTGCTCCTTGTCTTTTATTACAATACACAACTGTAGTGACCAAGGGGGCCAGCTATGTAAATTCTGCCCTCCTAACACCAACAGAGGAGCCACAGTGCAAGGAAAGCACAACATCCACAGAGACAGTGCTTCAGCAAGTAAGGAACTCTGCATCAGCAGCTACTTTAATGCTCTCCTACCTCAGGTGCGTAAGAAACAGGAAACATTAGAAGTCTGCTCAAAGATGCCAAGGCAAAGCTTATGGAGGGTGTGGAACACCTGCTCAGCTCTAAGAGATCAGCTCCTCCACGGAATGTGTTATGGCTCTCGTGCCATCCCACCCAGAGGTGCTGGTGGGAAAGGAGGAGCTTCTGGAGGAGGTGAACTCCCTTCCAGATGTTCCTTACTGCCAGCAAGGTGAGTTCAGCAGTTCACATCCTGTATTCACCCCAACCCCGAGAACCTCAAAAAACCTCAAAAGAGTAACAGCAAAACCATGCAGCTGCATCTCCCAAGGGGAGCTGGGGAAAATTCATGTCACCCGCAGGCAGCAATATGAGCCCAGAGACCTGGAGGGCACACAGCCTGTCACTCTGGAAGGGCAATGCCAAAGCAATAGGAAGGAAGGGCCTCGTGTGGTAAGCCTCAAAAGAAGAGAGAATCTAGCAGCAGCATACGGCATGCAGCACCTTTAGTGTGGGCAGGGAAGGGACCTAAATGAAGCAAAATTAATAACCCTCCTACACAGCGCTCAGCCAGTTCCAACAAGAAGGATGCTACTGGGAAGCCAGAAGGCAAACTTACTTGTTGGGGCAGATGAAACTTCTAATTGACCAGACAGAGGAGGACCAGATATACTCACCGTCTCTTGGGAGTTTGCAATAGGAGCAGGAAGATCTGTAGCCCACATTACACACTTTGCACTGCAATGGAAGATGTAGAGCATGAGGAAGTCATGTTTTGCAGATGTGGTTACAGCCTACTTCAGAAGGTCAGATTCTGCAGTGCTTTCAGAAAGTAAGTTACAGCCATAGAAAAGTTACAGGGAGAGCCTGAAAGTCAGGATGAGTGATGGCAGTGGGAGCTTTGGCTGGGATGGAAAGGGAATATTCCAGCTGAGATTGCCTTGGGAACATGATTTTAGCACAGCTCTGTTCACATCACAGAGGAACCCCTGAAATGGGGCTCTGTCCCTCTAAAGTGACACTGGGATGAAAAGCCTCACTATGCTGCTAGCCATCCTGTTGTTTGAAAGGAGAGTAAGTTACCGTTTTTTTCTCAACTCAAGCAGAGACAAAGTCCTTCTCAGAGTTAAAAGACACTTGTAGATGTGATTTGCTACACAGGGACAGTCAGCAAACAGGTGTCTGCCAACAGAGAGGTAAAGCTGGTGGGGCCTGGATGGCAATCCCACCCAAAGCCTGCTGCAAGCTTGTGGATTGCAGCCCATGGGATCGGGGACAGCAACCCTCTTCTGCTCTAGCACTGAAGCACCTGTGCTGGGAGAAGCAAGGGAAGGGCAGGGGAACACAACTGGCAGTCAAGCAGTTGTACTGCCCCACAGACGGGTCAGTTGTGGCCTGAACTAACCCTACCTGCACTCGTACCTACTTCCACACTTCCCTGCTGGATTTACTGCACTCAAATGCAGTCACAGGTTCCTGAGTGGAGACAGAGGGGAGGTCTCCACTGCTCCATCCGTGAAGGCTCTGATTACCTGGGGAGTGAAGACACTCACGAACCAGAACGAAAATCTGCTCTATTCCAGCTGGTGGAATCACTGCCTTGTTTTGAGCCAGCAGAAATATGCTATGCTCCCCACACGTTAAAAAAGAACCACTGCACAGGGACAAGGCTGCTCTGCACACAAAGCTGTGCTACCCGTACCAAAAGCAACAAGGCAGTACCACATAAGGCAGGGGAAAATACAGAAGTTTAGAAGAGAAGAGAACTTCAAGATACATATTACTCTTCAGGATTTTCAGCCATTGAGCAGGAGTTTAATGCTCTCTCAGCTGCCACTGCCATAAAAACCAGCAGGGGAAGCACAACGCAGCTCTCTGGTTGCATACTTACACGTTTGCAGCGCCAAAACTCTGGGCATAGGGTGTACTCAAGGGTCACTTCTTCACCACCAATCGAAAGAGTTCCCTGTTGAGACAAGGGGGTATATGACGCATGCACCCAGCACACAGAGATTACTGAGGCAAAGAGAGGGGTTAAAGCTCTGCTTCCCAAAGGGTTCACGAGTGAAACAGGCTGAGAGGGGGAGGAAGCCTCTGGTTCAGTTAGCTGGAGCTCTGCCATGGAAGTGGGAGGAAAACTGCCTGTGGCCTGCTTTAGCGTGGGGCTACAAAGCTGCAGCCTGACACCAGAGGAACCAGGCACAAATACCTCCCAGAAAGAGCAGAAAGAGTGACCAGGGCACAAGGGGGGAAATGAGGCTGGGAAGGGGCAGCTGGCCAGCTTCCTCCACCCCAGCCACACCGGGCTGGCCTCGAGGCAGCTTCCTGAGGGGGAATAAGCAGAGGTGAGAGCAGGGAGGGTTCGTCTGACACGGACACAGCCTATGCTCAGGCACACGGGATGCAGGCCTGAGTGTCACCATCACACGGGATGCAATGGCCATCAGGTGACACAGAGCCAAGCCCTGGAGAGCAGCCACCCTTCAGGCCAGTGCAGACAGGTGCCGGGGAGCTGCACATGGCACCATGCCATTTTGGGAGTCACGAGTGAGCTGGAAGCTTGCCGGATGCTCTGACCCTGCAGCTTTGTCATGCTGAGAGAACACACAGCAACTATGAACGCGAGCAAACCAGGTCCCAGGGTTCTTGTTCAGAAGTCACAATACACCCATGCACACATTGCTGTGACAAACGTGACAGAGATGCTAGGGAATAAAAAAGGCAGGTGGGAAGCATTCATGGGAGGGAATCACTTGGTTGACAGCACAACAGCAATCCTTTGATCCTCCAAAAAGAGTGCAGAAAAGAAAGCTGGAAATGAAAGGCACTACTCAGGCAGCGTGCCACCACCTCCCCTTTTTGGCAGCCTGCTTTTACACATCAGGGCTGTTCTTTCCTACCAGGCCTACAGGCACTGAACATCTCAGGGCTTTCCTCTCTGCCACCCAGATTTTCAAGCTCTTCTCTCCAGCCTGGCTTTGCCCTGCCTTACAGAAAGCTGTGCTGCCCCCAGACCTCGCTGAGGCCAATGTGTGCATGCCGAGCACAGGGACTGCTCACAGCCCAGCAGAACACTGTACCTTCACAAAAGGCATGCAAGCAAACATGAGTGAGGAAGACAAACCGAAATCAAGGCTCTTCACATGGGGCTGCCAGCCCCTTTAACATGGAGGTTCCCATCCCAGGCAGGCACCCATCACATCACACACAGGCCAAGGGCCTTGCCGGGAGAGCAGGCCAGATGCACCAGCCTTGGGGTGGGGAGAGAAGGCAGGGTGCACATCCTCACCAGCACAGCCTCAACTGAGCCCTGAGTCAGGGCCTCTGGAACAGCCCTGCCGTGAGCTCGGCCCAGGGGCAGAGAGTGCTTCCCCTGGCAGGGCAATACACACAGCTTCACCCTTCCACCAGCTACTGAGAATGAAAGTTGCCAGAAAGCCTTCAGATCGTTTTTCTTTTTATGGAAGACAGTTTTCAAGTGCATGTGGTGCTGTTCTCTGCTGCAAATTCATTTCTTGGAGGCTGCAGAAAAGTGTCACTTGCGTAATTAGTCACTAATTTCCTTAACACCCTGCTGACTGCCTGCTCACTTTGTCGAGCTTGCTCTTGCTGGATTCTGATAGAACCATTTTCAAGGCTGCAGTCATTTAACAGACAGAAATGGATGCTTTGCTCAGGACACAGAGGATTCAGCAGCTCAGTGACTTTAAATTCCTCAGTCCCCCATTTCGTTCACAGACCCTGTCCCAAATATTTCCCAAATCTTTATTTATTCTAATCCCTGCCACTCCTTATTGCATCCTAGTGACATTTTCTTACTTTTCTCTGCAAGATACTTCGGATAGAAACAATTTTCAGTTTAGCAGATCTTTGTGAAACCATGAAAATTCTCAAGAGTATTACAGAGAAGAATGCAAGAGGGCAAAAAGAAATGCCAAGCAAGGCTATGTTACGTCACAGCAGCACCCAGGCAGTAACCATCTCTTCCATCTATATGCTTTAGCAGGGACCCCTCTCCTCGACTCATTAAGCCTGGTAGTTCTCCTTGTGTATTCCCAACACTTCCGAGCAGCCTGGCCTCTTCTTTCTGTATCATCATGCTATAGAAATGCCTCTTTGGTCCTCCCAGAGCAGAACCTCCCCCTCAAACCCAACTGTTACACAGCGTTGACCCACCAAAGGCATGTTTCAGAGGTAGAGTGGCCCCATGCTACCATGGAAGTGAAATGCTGAGGTTTGTGAGGGCACCAGCAGCTTTTGCTTTTGTCTCCTCATTTCTACATTCAAAACAGAGCAGCAGGACCATAATGCTGGGATCCATACCTCTCAAATGCAATCATATATATATATTTCTGCTTATGGGTCTGTTGGAGATGCAGTACTGGATTACAAATGATACAAAAGAATGTGAACTGTTGCAGCTAAAGCTATCCAAAAAATCCCCACCACTTGGGATAACAGCCGATGGCTTAGCAGCAAACACCATGGCAGCAGGCTCCAACCACCTGAGCAATGTCACCACAGTGCCCTGGGGAGAGATGCCATGGAACCACACAGCCTGTTTGCAAGAAGTGCACACAGCAAGCAGCAATGTCCCAGAGCCCTTCAGTGAGTGGGGACATTGATCCATGCGATTCCCAAACCCACAAGAACAGGTTACTTAAAAGAGGGCAAGAAAAGGGAAAACCCCTTAGCCATCATATTTAGATGATGGCACCCTTCCGAAATCACTTTGGAGAGCACGTGTCAGCTGGCCATGAGGCTTCAGCAACAAAACACCAATATTACCAGAGCAGCATTCATGCTCCTTGTCACTGAAGGCATTTAAACCAGCAGAATTTAAAAGATATTGATGTGATTTAAATGGTAAAGATTACCCTGACTGTCAGGCCAAAACCAGACTGCGCCGCTAGCACGTGGAAAGCCTGCTCACGAGGCTGCTGTAAACCACCTCTCGTTAAATCTCCTTGCAATAATGTTGCCTTAGCCATCTTCCATCCTGCTCTGTGCAGAGCACAGCTGGCTCACACAGGCAGGGGAGGCTGTGTGCTGCCAAGCCATGCAGGGCCAGGAGCAAAGAGCAGGTTGGGTCAGGAGGGCAGGAATGGCTGCTCGGCTCCCAGCCAGCACTCCTGGTCAGCTCCTGTTATGCTCACATCTGTTGTCAGACTTCTAATGGTGATGTCTGAGAGTTGAGGATGGGAGAACTTGCTGGAAAAGTGTCCCAGTACACTGGGATTACAGAACAAAACAAATTATCAATTGAACATCTAGCTAACTGTTTTGAAGAAAATGCAGAGCCTCTAACAGTGATCTAGAAAGTCTGAAACACTTCTGGAACACAGCACAGTTCCTCAAGTCAGTCCATCTTCTGCTTTTGCTGAATTTATGAATCTATGATCCTACAATTCCATGAATTTGGCCAAAATCTCACTTCAGAGCCTCTTACCAAGGAGCTGACAGCTCTCCAAGCATCACACCCCACAGGTCGCACTTCAGCAGCTGCCAAGAGCTGCCAAACAGCATGGAGACATGGCTGCAGCATGCAGTGCTGCTGTGTAGGATGGCAGTGTGCCCGGGCTCTCCCAGGGAACAGTACCTATGTGTTACCATCTCTTATCACAAGAAAGGGCACCTGGGATCAGAGCCAAGACTCACCTGTGAGTCTCTAGATCCATAAGGATTAGCGAGGCAAAATCTTCTCCCTGGCTGGACGGAATGCAGCTCATGGGAGCAAAGAATGCTCTGTCTCACATCCATCAGAGATGCCTGCACACCATACACAGGTCTTGTCCAGCAGCTGGTTCACACACAACACTGAGCACTGCTGCACCTGATCACTCCCTTATAATGTTCATCTGCTTTGATTAAATGGAAAATATCCATACCATATCCATACTGAAAGCTTCTGGTGTCCACCTTGCTAAGTAGTAACCAAGTCATAATGTTGACATGGTTCCACATGTTCAAAGTGAACTGAAATATCACTTGCAAACAGATGTAAAATTGCATATGATTACAACACAAGAATGCTTACACGAAGCACAGCAAAGCAATCAAATTAAAACATCAAGACTAACATCACTTACGTGTTGTTAATTCAGCCCTCTTATGCTCATTTACTATAATTAGGTTATCCAAAAATCATTACACAATAATCATTTAAACATGACTTTAACTGATTAGTGACTAGACTTTATTGCCTTGGTGAGTCTCGGGTTGTAGCCAAGGAGGCAGAGGAGAAGGATGCAGGGGGAGCCCACAGCCCCAGCAGCACTGCTGGCACAGCGAGGGCTCACCATGCAGCACAGCATGCAGAGACAAGGGGCTGGCAGCAGCTGTGTGCAACTGCAAATCAGACTTTGAGTTTGGTTTACAAAGCACTCCAATCACACCACAATCTACATGACAATCTCATCCTGTGTTCCTGGCGTGGCTCATGCCTCTGCAGAGAGGATAGATGGGGGCTGGCAGGAAGAGCAATAATGCTCTCTCCCTCAAGGTATTCATCTTCACATGCAACAGAGAGGGTCAAACACCTCCAATCCCTCTGACCTTTGTGGAACTCACAAGGCAGCACCTTCTGGGGATGGAGCAGTGGTCAAGCAGCAAGACACTGGGGGGGTAAGAGTCCAGCTGGATAGATTTCAAAACAAGACCATCTCAACCAAAGGAGCTGGATTCTCATCCTAGTTTTCCCATATGCTGAAGCTTTCATCTTCGAGTTCCTTGGCAGCTGCTGCACAGGGGACTCGATCTACAGAGCAACAGGCAGTGCATCTGCTCACCTTTGACAAAAAGCACACGAGAAAAGCTGTGAACCCACAAAGCACAATCCATCTGTAATTAAGAAATTAATCAGAAAACTTAGCATGACATGGAGAGATGAGAAAGCGAGCAGTCCAGCCTGCTATGGGTACCGCAGCGATCTGGCATTCCCTACAGCAACAGTAACGCCAAGAAAACTTCCAGTGGAGTGGTACATTTGACAAAGGCTCTCAACCCCATTCTGGAGCTCCCTGAGCACCTGCAAAGCAGGCATCTTCTCATCGGCCTCGTCTCCCAGTGTGCTGCTGCACAGCAGCTGATAGCTATGGGCTGCTGCTTCCAGATGCACAGGGGAAGGGGTGGGCTGACCTGGGGCACAGTTATGTGGCTGAGTGGATCCAGCCAACCCTCCTGCGTATTACTGCACATCTCTATTAAGACCAACACTGACATAAATCCTGCAGAAGCATTGTGCTAGAGGTGACCTGGGAAGAAGGTAAATTTGGCTCCTGGGTATCAGAGGTGTTGGGGAGCCGAAGAGCATGCGGAATGACTTCGGAGCATTGATTTCAGCAGCAACCTGACAACAGTCAGCAAGGTGCTCAGAGCTCACTGCCTTCAATGTCAAAGGAGGCCTGAGACAGATGGCCAAAGATGTCCTCAGCAATCCGGCGTTAACAGAGCACAAGACACATGGGCATGGTAAATGAAGCTGGCACTAACCCGGGACAGAGGCATTAGGAGGATAACCTAAAGAGTCCTAAAGATACAGCAGCTAAATGTAACGGATTAAGATGCTATATAAGGCTCATCTTATCCCAGACAGCCCTCTGTGCCCCCTTCCCAAACTCCTTTCCCACAAAATCCATTGCCCACCTGCACTGGGACCATCCGTTAGGACTTACAGATGCTCTCATACAGCCCTCCCCAGCCCACTCTTCCTGCCCGGTTATCCAGGCAACGTGTCCTTCAGCACAATCTGCCAGTCTGCATTCTTATTTCCACAGACACCTCACCTACCCTGCTGAGACACCTCTGGTTTTCTTCTTATGATTTCTAATTCTGGATAACAACTGTGCTCTCTTTAAATAAGTCTCAATATCTTTCTACAGCTCGTCCCCCCCCCCACTGTCATCCCTTCTGCAAACACACACAGCAACTGCCTCTCAAACTGTGCCAGCTCTCTACACTTCAGCGCCTGGATTTTTGAACTCCAGTTCCCTTCCAAGTTGGTACTCTCCAAGTGCTTATCTTTTAAATACAGCATTTGCTCCACTTGTTAGCACACTCAGTCCCGCTCCAAGAATGCCACCAAAACAGCACAGACAGGCTGCAAATTAGGGCTTCAGGAAGGATGACAGCTTTGTGTTGCAACTTGAGAAAACAAGCAATATGCCTAGGACTCTACATGTTCTGGGTCCAGATTTGGATGGTAGGCAATATGAATAGCTTCTGCATCTTGTCCCTTGATGAAATCTCAACTCATCTGAAAGGTTATCTTTGATCCAACGAGGCAGAGTGGATCTTTTGCCTTCCACTGAAAGCCCTAACTTCTTTGCTAGCTAATTCTAATCTCCAGCTTCCCTCCCCCCAAACAGCTTCCCTCAAGAGGGCACCTTTGCAGAACAGCATTGTAGGGTCGCTGAACAAATGGGAACATTTTAAAAAGAAAGCTTTTTCTATATAGTCAGAAGAGGACAGTGATGGCCAGGAGGAATCTGGAGATAACGCCTTAAAGTGGGCCAAATTCCACATACTGCTGTTACTGGTGGGGTTCCCATCCCACAGCTAACAGAATTGTGGATGGTTAAGGGTTTATACTATGGGGTAAGCTGAGAAGGGCACAGATATCAAACATTTCTTCCAGCGCCCACAAGAGCACGAATCAGGTTGTCTCCTACATTTGAAAAGCAAACACAAGCTATCAACATTTAAAGAGTATTTAAACATATACTGTATTGAGTGCAGTTATTCATAGATGGCTCTGGGGAGGTGTGCACATGCCTCTGCTTCATCTACGCTGCTTTTCTCATTCACTGTGGTCTGCTGCCTGGACCACGTTGTCTCAACTGCTGCTTCAAACACTCCCTTGGCTCTCAACACAGAGATTTTCTCCCTCTCTCCAAAATGCTGCCCTGGTGCCTGGGCACATTCCTCAGTACTTTGTTAAACAGCCAGCTTCTTTCTCAAAGGTCATCTCAGCCCTTAATGCTGTTAAACAATACAAACATTAAACACATTAGCACAATGCAATTGTATGCACTAATCACCCCAGGACCTTCCAGCACATTTCCCACAGGGGCACCTTACAATTAGCAGCAGTCATTAGGAAACTGGGAGAACAATGAGGAAATGCTCAGCTCCTTACTTACATATTGGACGCACAGTATCAAAACACTGCCAATCAATCCCAGTGCAGAATCGTGCTGGGAAAAAGTCAGCCTGGAAAGCTCTGCCTGAAAAGAGTAAATGTACTCCTAGGTAACTCAGAGCATTTTGTTATGTATTTCAAGATCCCACAGGCAGACTGGAGCACATAGCTGTGAGAATACACCCTGAATCCAGCACACTTGACCCACGTGGTGAAAGGAGTTCAGGATGTTCTGCACGGTAACAAACATTTGCAAAGAACACAATGACTGTGTAAGAGCAGCTGAAAGTCCCCTCCATACCTCAAAGCTCATTTCTGAATTAATTAAGCACCCACTGAATTAAGTACTCAGAGCCATTGCTGGCAATGCTTACTTTGCAGCCAGTGCTCAGGCAAGCTCCTTGGAGAACATCTGCTACAAGGAAAAGACACACAGTCCAGGGAACAGGGAGCAGCTATGTGGATTAAAAGAAGGTTTTGTCCCTGGAGACCTCATTTCTCAATATTCACAAACTCTCATTTAGTGGCAAAAGTACTGACTCCAAAAAGGCCAGAGAAAGAACCAGATGAGCTGCCAGGAGGAGAGCAACACTTACCCATGCCTTCAAATGCTGCTTCCCATCACTTCAGTGTGGCCAAAAGCCAAACCCAGGCCCTTAGCTGTCACACCTGGACAGAGCCACCGGGCACATCTTCAGGCTGGCAGCTGGACAGATTTCTACATGTGAACAAGTGCAGTCTCTTAGCAGCGCTTTTAGGAGATGATTTGGAAAACTGCTGCTTTAACATCTTGGGTCAGAATTCACAAAAGAAGCAAGGCCCAGAGTGAGAACTGAGCCACGTGAGCTCTTTGGGGGGAAATGAGTTTCTCCTGTCAGCTTGGCATAGATGCAACATACACCTGTGAGTAGCACAGCTGCACTAGGCTCCAGCAGCCCCTCCTTCACAGACGTACCAAGCTGCAAGAGGTTCAGCCAGGCAACATCAGGAGTACAGCCACAGCCCTGCTTCCAGGCACATGTGCTGAAGGAAGGGCTTGGTGCACTCTCAGGGTGCAGGAGGCAGAAGGTGACAACATCTATGAGGAGATCCAGGCTCTGAGGACGACCATAGCTCTACAGGAGAGGACTCCAGCTTTCAGCTGCTCCTCTCAAGAATCCATTTATCCATCAATATGCCTATCACTAAGAGCTGCCTAGTCAATATTTTGGAATTTGATACTTACGTTTAATGACCGGCCCGACAGACACGGGAAGGAAGAAGACTAGACAAGCCATGGGCAGAGAAGCAGGCAGTGGGACAGAATATCAAGCCCATATGAACAGCACACTGTCAGGGCAGGGGAAAGCCCAACACCCAAGCTCTCCTCTCCTGTGACATAACAAGTTGGGAAGCGTCAAACAGACCTTCAAAAACTTATGGTTATAAACATGAAAATACCTTACTCATACAATTAAGACAGCAAGACAGCTACCTAGTGAGAACTCTCAACCTGATTTGATGTGTAAGAAGGCACATCTTAGGATTCTGAAGACTTAAAATCACTTTCTCTGGTAACTCTTCTCCTGAGATTCTCGATGGAAAATACAGCAAATGTTTGCTTGAGCTTTTACTGCCATCCTGGCTCTAATCTGGTACAAGAAACTCATCTGAACATTGCTAATTTTCTTTTGAGACATGGACTGTACGTCACAAAACTCAAGATTTCCCCTGCTGTCTACAAGAACAGCAGAGAATCACTTTCCTCTTCCTGCTCTAAAGAAGACAGTCTCAGAAATTTGAATACTTGAATCTCATGTATTCAGCCTTATAGCCCTGACCCTCATTAAAAACGTACTTATCATATGACACATTTGATTTCAGACCACTTTCCTTTTGGGGAATGTGGCTCCAGGAGGCTGCTTGCTCATCCTATGGAAGACTGACTCCACGAGAGTTTGGGTGGGATGGAGCAGCAGAGATGCAGGAGGACACTGGGATGTAGCAGCTGGTAGTTGTCAATGCACACACACTGTGCAACAGTGCAGCAGAACAAACCTCAAGGCAGAACTCCACAGCAGACACTTCACTGCAGCCTGTTAAACCTCCATGTCTTTTGTCGCTGCGGAAGGCAGGAGGAATCTTCCACCTCCCTCCTGTGTCTTCTTGTACAAACAAGCTTCAGGATTTTTCCCCCACTGCCTTGCTATGAGGGTCCTATGAGCCAAATGTACAGTAAGCTGGTCGCATAGGAGAGCTGAGGACCTCTCAGCTGCTGTTCATACATGCTGAGTGCAACAGGTCACTAGATGTGATGTCAGAAGGAATTTTCCCTCTCTCAAGTGAGAGGAGCACGGGAAGTGTGTGCCTTTCCTCTGAAGCGCAGAGTGACAGCAATGCTCCACATTTCTTTCTGCAGCATACAGTGCTTTTTGTAGGTATTACAGCTTTAATAAGTCCTGAAGCTGCCCTGTGGTTTGAGGGAGAATGGGGTGGATAATACTGATTCCTTCTGTGTTAAATACCTGCTTCCTTGCTGCCAGTGATTGATGCATAACACACACAACAGTCCGCTCACATGTCAATCTCACTTCCCACTGCAATCACAATCCATTTCTAATCAAGAACATTAACATCCCAGTAATAAGTCAAATGGAAACAGAAATTCACAAATAAAAGTTGCTGTGATCACAGCCATAGCTGTGATCTGGCATTGCTTAACTTGCAACACTTGAATTCAACCTGTCACATGCATGATCTTCATAACCTCACCGGAACGCAGCAAAAGGCAAGTACCCTTTTTGGACATACCCCATCAAGGTACCCAGACCTCCAACATAAACTGAGCTGGAAAGAAAACAGACCAAAATCCACATCTGATCTACATTCTGCTCAGACTGCTGGTCATAACCACAGTTATACCGAAAAGCAGAGTTTCTGCAGAAAAGCAGCCTGTCGATCTCTTAAGCAAAAGAAATTGTGCTTCTGCCTTCCCTGACACCAGGGGTATGCAGTTTAACTTTTGTCCAGCCTCAAGATTCAAGCTTTTACCGTCCAGTTCCAGCATTATGAGAACAGCTCTCACAGCAAGGAATGGAAAAGCAACCACCAGCAGACAGCACAGAGCACGAACAAACAGTCCTGGTGCCGAAGCTAACAAACATGACTCATCAAGTGAAAACTGTAACAACATTTTGGTGTGCTCCCACTTCTCAGAATAGGCCAGATGGAGTTTTAGCACTGGAATCTGGTGCAAAAGCTGGTAAAGCACTCCCTTGACACTGCTGGGAGTGGGCTGAGGACTGCCATCTCTTTCGCTGTGACAAGTCCTGTGCAAACCACTATGCTAATGCTGTGATAGCAATTGATCTTGCTATGGAAATGGAAGTCATAGTATGCTCACTTAGGTGCCTTTATTCACGTAAGCTGGACTCATACAGACACTGCTTCTTTTCCTTTAAGTAATTTCAGTTGTATCATCCACTTTCAAGAGTACAGAGGCAATTTCTGAGAGTGCATCCGCAGTTTTGTTAGTCAGCAGCTTGCTTAAAGGACGACTTCAAAAGCATCACAGCACATTAGTGGCATAAGTCCCACTAACTTTCAAACAGGAGCTGGATCAAAGCATTTCACATCTCCATCCCAAATCACCATCTGACCACACAAACAACCTGTCAATTGAAGCAATGCACTAGCTGCACTACAGCTGATTTACCACAACCCTCTGAAGCATCACGATGCTGCAGTGGTAAACATGTGCTTATACAAGAATATATTTGGAATTTCTACAGACTTTCACAGAATATCAAACAATCATGAATGTAACCACAATAAAAAACATAACCAGGGCGTAAGAGCAGGCCAGCAGAGCTCTGCTTGTTGTTTTAAGATGAATCTACACCTAAACATAGAATTAGGATCTCCTTGTTGTTAGAGGATTATCTGCTAAGATGTTGAGAAAACAGAGCCAGATTATCTTCACAGATAGAGCAGCATCTGTATCCTGCATTCAAGGACTATCTGAAATCTTTCTGTCTCAAGGCAAAATTCTGCCTACAAGCAAATGGATCGTGCAAGATGCCACATCACACAGGACCACGCTTGGCATGTTGACAGTAATAGAGAAAAGACCACTGAGGTGTTGCTCTGGCAGTGAGTGCCCTAGAACACAACAACAGTCCTATGGAAGAAGCAGAGAGCAGACATACCCATGGCACATGCTGCATTTCACACTCACAAACAAAAGCTTTCATATATCCCCGTATTTCCAACAGCCATGCTGGGCCTGAGCAAAGGCCACATGTTGCTGGACGCTGCACAGCAGTCTGAGGTACCCAGCAGGAATAAGTGATGCACTGCAAGCACCAGTGGATCACCATACAGTCAGACAGAAAGAACTGGACATGGATCTTGGCAATCACTTACAGATCGAGTTATTTAAACCAACTTTGGGAAATGACATTATTCCTTAATGTTAGACAGCTTAAGCTCCTGACATTTCATATAGAACATTTCATACAGACATTTCATTGCATTCCAACAGAGAAATACCTGATTACAAGGCACTAGAGATCTACAAAGGAAGAAGGGATATTTCAGAGACATAGCATCACACAGACTTGCTAATATAAACTGGTAAAAAAAACAAAAACGTAACCAGAATATAACTGCCAGGGGGCCACAGAGAAAACAGTTTCAATTTGGAGAAGAGTACAGAAGGATGCTTTACCTGGAACATCCCATTTATAGACAGCCCACGTCAGCTTCAGCGCATGGAATGGGTAACTGCAGTACACAACATCCATGTCTGCAGATAACCCTGCTGGCCACCCGGCACTGTCAGCAACCAGAGATGCTGCAGAACTCTTGCTGGTGCATCTGCCACATGCTTCAAACAGCTCACCAGAAGCTGTCCTCTGGTTACTACAGAACAGCAACACAGGAACAGCATGGAAGCATGCAATCCTCACCTACGCCAGTGGGACTGAAGGAAAATAGGAGGGTAAGATTTTTGAGTGAGATCAGGAAGGCAGAGGGACAGGGCAAGAAAGGATCAGATGAGTAGACCGAGAACACGCAGCTTCAGGACTCCTCCAGTTAAATGGACACACATTTTAAATAAGTTGGCTACCAGGGTTTGCTTCCTGAGACAGGGCGGGACAGAGCTGTGAAGTAGGAATTTGTAGTTTTAACTGACAAAGGTTGGAAAAGCCACACTGATGGTGGCTACCAGTAGCTGAAGGAAGTGTGCGAAGTCTTTAGCAGAAGATCCCTTACTACCTCCCATGCCAAGGGAAGAAGGGACTCAGAGGACTCACATAAGCTTGAAAAGGAGAGATGACAGAAGGTCTAGAGAAGCATTTTGGGTACCGGAATTTTGGGTGTTTTACAACACAAAAAAACCTTCCACACACAAGGAACACCTCTGTCACTCAGAGGTCTGTCAGCCTTCCTGACCCCCGGAGCAGACACAGCACTCGTCCCGGTGCTGCTGCAGGACATGTGCCCACACAGCGCTGCAGGTCACAGGCAGACCCTGCCAGCATCAGGACCTCTTGCTGCACGCTTCCTCCCTGGCCTCAGAGGCTTGCAGTTCCTACCAAACATCGGTACAGCGCAGCCATCAGTGAGACACGGGTGGGAATGAATACATGACTGACTCAATACGTCAGGCCTCGGTGACGGCAGGCCCCGGTGAGCTCATGATGAGGTCAAACACTGAATCAGACACAAAAAATACAAATGGGTTGTGCTGCCCGGAAATCCAACCAGAGAGAACTTTGCATAGGTCACCGGAACATGAAAAATTATGCAAGACACTCGTTTCCTAAACCAGCAGTATGCTGACAGAAGAAACACAGCTGAGGTGCACCAGGCTTCTCCCTCTCCCTGTGCACACACAAAGCTGAAGACTCTACAGGGTAATTCTAGAAATCCACATGGTCAAAAGCAGGGCAGGTTCAGCAGGGAAAAAAAAGATGCATGCGCAATGATATGATCCTAGAAAACTTCACAGCCCTCATAAACAACAGGAAAAGCAAAAGACTACGTCAGCTGATAATCCAAGGAGGAAATATTCAAGGCAAGACTCTCTCCAGTGCTCTTAGCCTAACAGACAAAGGGGTTTCAGACTATTGGTGGACACCCTCAACTGCTAACACCACTCTGAACTGCAGGTTAAAGCGACCATGGGATGCAGTGAGTTTGTCAGGTGAGTAAATGATAGAAGGAAATGCCCTTGGGGTTCAGTCAGCCTCCTTTGCAGGGGGCATTCTGCAGGTTCTGAAGAAAAATCTCAGACTCCGCAACTCAGTACATCCTACCGAAAGGATAACAATCACTTCTTGCACCCAGACTCATGCTTTCTCTTTAAAATCACAGCAGTGCTCCTTTCACTGAGCGCATCAGCAGCTCTCAATAAGTACACACAGCTACAGGTCTCCAGAGCAGAAGCATTCCCAGGAGAACAACAAGCTCCTTCTGCGTTTAGCTGGGAAGGCACCAAGATGTGACTGGCTGCTGCAAATGCTTTGAGGACAGAAAGTCCCAGGCTCTGCCTGCTGTCAAAGCACCTCGTGGATTTAAACACCAACAGCTCCAGCAAAAAGCTTGTGAAGGCTCATCTATTCCAGAAGCTATGTTCACACAAAATGCAAAGCGCTGCAGTGAATGGATATAGAAGGGGATGCAGAGGAGGAGAAACACACAACTGTTGTTCCCAACTGCACAGTGGTTGAATATGCTCAATTAAAGCAAGCACCCACAAAATACCCCTGTCCTGTGAGAAAGGAGCAGGGAAAAGAGGTAGCAGCACTGTGCTCAGCAGGCAGACTGCATGGCACACAGGAAAACTGCTCTCCAACAGGCGCTGCTTGCAGTGCAGGAATGCATGGGGCAAGGCTTGGAGCAGCCAGTCCTGCATGTTCCTCGAGACCCCCACAACAACACAGAGCAGGTATTTTTACAAGCTACAGCTCTCCCATTTTTGTCCTCTTGCTCTAGAAACAGAAGGAAAGGATTTAGTTACTAGCAACTAAAGCTAGGCAAATAACACCACCAGTGTTGCTAAGGTTGGGGCCTGAGCGGACTTGGGAGATGCTTACTGTAAAGTCAGTCAAGACAAATCATTTGCTCCTAAGCTACAAGTATATATCCCAATTCCATCAACGTAACAACCAGATCCACCTCTGTGAAAACAGCCACACATCCAGGCAGCAAGCAGCAGCATCTCCCTGCCTCTCCTCCATCAGCTGCCTTTAAGACAAGCAGTGTGGTACACAAAAGCAACTTCCTCTATCCCACCCACCTTCTTGAACCCAAGAACAAGGTCATTATGTGCATTTCTTCTACAAACAGAGGAGGAGGATGAGAGAGAATTCAAGTACCCAAACGAATCCACATGTATACAGACAGCTGTGGGACACACTGCCAAAGCTGTCCCTCAGGAAGCCAACATGGTGCCCACAGGCAGGAACGCTGCTGCCCTGCAGCACTGCCAAGCCTGACTGCAAAGGAAACACGAGATAAGGGACACACACACACACTGCAATGTCTCAAAGAGAGAATGAAGGAGGAAAAGATTAACTGGGGAATAAACTGCATGACGTAGCAGACAGAAATCCCATTTTCCATTTAAAATATTTGTGCCTCTCAAAAGGAAAAGCAGCTCATCAGAAACAAAAAGAAGGCCTCATTAAAGTCAAACCACAATCAGCTTGTAACAGAAGACCAACAGAATCACCATAACCACCAGGTTGAATGAAATAGAAACAAGTGCTGCACCACGTTCTGCAAAACAACAACAGCCACACTGTCCTACCAGGGACAGAGGAGCAGGCAGCCAGCTCTGTGCTCCCATTAACTGCAATCCAGCACAGCTCACATACAACAGATGGACCCTCTGAGCTGTGATAAATTGCCACCACCACCATCAACAAGGCAGGAGTTATTTTAGTTACTTGAGCTGCGGCCATTAATACAGGGGGAATAAAACTCTCTTGCAAAATTTGGGCAGCACAGAAGATGTGTGCTTCCTTCCTGCAGCAGATTGACCCCAATGGATCTCAGCGGGCACATACACATGGTGGAGTAACTGAGTGGAGGGTGTTGGACCTGGTAAATCTGCAGGTTGCAAATTTGGGAATGGTCTACGCAGAGTAAAATAAAAAAGATTTTCCAACAAAGGAATTAAAGACTACAGGGATGTAGGGAGGAAAACAGTCGTTCCTCAGGCAGGAACAGTTTAATAAGCTGTTTAAAGTGCATCAAAAAGGCGATGTCTGCAAAACAAATTTATTTCTAGCCTGCAGAAAACTGAAAAAGAGGCAGGCTGGCTAGTGAGTTGCTAGAGGCTGACACTGCTTCACTATTTATGCTGTCACCAGTGATTAAATTTGACAGAAGAGTCGATAACCTTCTGAAAATAACTGAACTATCAGAGACTGAGCTCCAGCTAACACAGGTTTAGGTCTTGCATCTTGTAGAAATCCACACAGACTGCCAGTCTCCAGAGGTGATCTTACACCTCTACCCTGGAAGGCTCTAACATGGGCTATCCATTGTCTAAGGACAACTGAGTCACACCACTCCCTTTCTGAATATCTCTATTTGGGTTTCACTGAGAACTTAAAAGTTAGCTTCTTCCCTGGCAGCAAGCCAGATACAAGCCTTTGTTTATATATTCCTTAACTAAAAGGAAAAAGGGGTTACAATCACCCAGCCTGAAGGCCTACCCTAACTGCTGGTTGAAGGCCAGTCAGCACTTCCTCACGTGCACAGATTTACTGGTGATCTTAAGGTACTCTGTCCAGTTTAGGGCCTGCTGCTTACAAGCTCTTTGCCGTAGCAAAGGACCTAATCTAAGTCAAGCACCTGCCAAATACATTAGGATGCTCAAGCAGAAGGCGGAAAGGAGATATTAACAATGGGAAGTGGAGGAATTCCCGAACTCCACACCTCCGTGTATTTGGGAATGGCACTTGCACAGAGAGACATCATTTCACGAGAGCTAGGGAGGGACTGTGCAGAGGCATTGGGTTAAACGGAGTGACACACGGAATTATGTATTTCTCAGTGACAACATAGTAAACTAGGAGTTGTTGCAACACTGAAGGGAAGACAAAAGTTGTTACTGACGGTAAAAAGCAATGAATAATTCTGGAGCCTTCTCTAGCTGTGCTCCGCCTTCCACCATCCTGTAAGAATGCGCCAGGCTCTTTCCCAGCAACAGAATTATTTCTGTAAAACGTTTTTCTAAGTTGCAATACCTCTGTAACTGAAAATAGAGGCAAATGCAAGTGCTTAGTGGGACCTCTGAAACCCCAGCTGTGAAGATTCATTAAGTGTAAGCACATTTGTGCACTTGCACAGCTCGGAATCCGACTCATGACTCTCCTCCCATGACAGCGAGACACGGGATTCAGGTAAAAAAAGGCTTTTGATAACTGATCTCAATTCTTACTCAGGCAAATTAGGAGGAAGAAGGCAGCAAGAGAGGAGATGTGAGGGATGTAGCAAAGATATGGGAATCGATTGTTTTTCTTGGGTGAGCCCTCACCCACAGTTCCAAGGCACAGACAGGCTGGTGTGAAATGGAAATGATCTTTTATCTAACAAGTGTTCTGCATCTCGCTTCTGTCTAGTAGCCCACAGCTCTAGCCTCAAATGTCAGGTCACAGCAGGCTCCCCTTGGGAACTTCTTCACGGGAGATTTAATCCATCAAGCACTTCTAAGGACCGGAAATGCTCAGATTTACCAGGTGCAACTGAACGTAGGGTAGTCCTCATGTCTGCAACGCCAGCTTGGCAAAGGACAGAGATGGGGGAGATGCACAATTAAGAATCTTTCCCACGCATGAGGCATATGGAAAGTCAGCTCAGAGCTGCATACTAGAGCGCTCACCTACAATCACATGTGTGCGCACGCACAGCCGGGGGAGGCAGTTAACGCTAGCAGAGCTCTTTCCAACTGCATTTCAGTGTGACTACAAAAGTATCAGGGCCAAAACCTACTTGAGGAGCCTGTCAGCTCCCAGCCTGAATCCAGCCAGTGTGCTGACATATGCCGGGGAGGAGGGAGGACCATTCAGTGTCTGGCAGCTCTCTCACACTGGCATTTCTAAGCCTTTTACAAAGTTCCGGAAACAATATTTAAACCACAGCCTTGTGCATTATACAAGAACAGATCCTCCTTTGAACGGTTCAAAGAAACACAAAACCTCATTGGCTTTCCACCACCCCACCAAAAAAAAAAAAAAAAAGAAAAAAAACAACAACATCTTCTAGCAGCATTGACCGAAGTGTAAAGCAACCTGGTTGGCTTCCATGCATCCGATGGCCTCTTCCAAGAGTGAAAACTCCACGCAGACATAGCGATAGTCGTAACCTGGGGACAGCATTTAAATACAGACGGGAGTCAAGTTAGTGCCTTGTCATAAAGAAAGCCACAATCAATATTCAATTTCCCTCTCCCTCCAGTGACAAACCCTCTAACCACCACCCCTCTGCTCCAAAATGAAAAGGAGAGAAACCAGGGACTAGCTGGATGATGACTAACTGCAGTTGATCATGAATTTTAATAGCGCAGCGTTCCCACTTCCCCTTGCACAACCCAGTGACAGGCACACCCTTCCTTAGGGCAAGAAATAATAGCTTTTTTTTCTTCCTTCTGTAAGGCACAGTGATTTTCCATGCTCATTTCACGTCTTGTACTGCCCTGGGGGCAGTGCTCTCCAAAGCAAGCGTTGGTAAGTCATTCCAAAGCACCTTGCTGTGAATGTATTTCACACAAATGGCCAGCATTTTGATTTGGGCAGTATTTCAGAAAGAACTACCATGATTCTATTACCTTTGCTATTTTCCCTCCAACACCTGTTCTTTGCTGAAGTCCATTTCTTGCATTATGAAACAGCACAGTGGAGCAGGAATCACAACTTCAGCTTTCTCATTCTGGCATTTTATTTCCAATAGATGTTATTGCACGTTTAGTTAAGAGAGTGTGGGAGCTTAAGATCCTCCCCCAAGAAACCAGACGCGAGAAACCAGAGAGGCTTTACTCTTCTTGCTTCCTGTTGATTTCTACTCCAGTTACCTGCACCAAAACGTTCTGGCCCACAGCAAAGTGCAGGGTGAGCACTACAGAAGTTAAGGCCATCCTAAGAGCCATCCTTGCTGTTGCAAGGAACTCCAAGAAAAGCTGAGCAACAACCTACAGTCACAACCTTTCTCTTCACATACCAAGGCCACCCTCACTCCAGAACAGTGTTTTCCAGATGACTGTGGGCTGGCATGCCTCTACATGGGAACACAGAAAGGGGAAAGCTTGGTTCCCTCCTCCTGCTCCTGGTCAGGGGTGAGAGGAAAGCTGTGCTGTATGTGGATTGCACCATTTTAGGCACCTCGCTGCGCAGGGGAAGAGCTCTTCTCCCTCCTAAGGATGCATGCCTTAACACAGACACATTCAGCCCAGGTATGCATCTGGTTACCACCGCTTCAACCTTCCATGGCAACGTAAACCCACACACACTTCTCCCTGTCTAGGCATTCCAGTCTGCCAGAACACAGCTTCTGTGGCCCTCCAAAGTTACTCCAAAGGTCACTTGCTGCACTCACCCATTTTTCCTTCTGTTTCTTCTCTTACCATCTTCAAAGTTAACCAGTTCAGAGACAAGGCTGTACAAAACTATTCCATCGCCAAACCCTACTGAGTTTTATTCCGGGAGCTCTTCACACACCTAACACCACATTCCTTTGCACATTTACTGCTATAACAGGATTCCAATCTGAATCCAGCTCCAATTCTACTTCACACGGGAGTTCATTTCCCCACCACACATCAGCTGTGCCAATACGAGTATGCTAGAGGGAAATGTACAAGTGCTGCATTTCAGCTCAGTGAAAGAGGCCAGCCGGCAGTATATCATCAGTGGGGAAAGCAGCAACAGCCACTTGATGCTGCTACATGAAGTAGGCACCTGGAACTCGACGTACAGTTTCAGATGGCAGAAGTGACAAAAAAAAGCAAATTTGCTGACCTGCTTCCAGAGTGCTCTGCAGTTCCAGCCACACTCCACGGCCCGGGACAACAAAGCAATGCCTGCTCAGCAGCAGAGAGCTGCTCTCCAGGAGCAGTGCTGCCCCTTGCTGGAGCATGGTTTGCATTCTGGGCAGGCACCCGCTGCCTTATGGCACGGTACGCAGGCTCACGTTGTGTGTTTTAAAGTCCTATTCAAATCCAGAGCCACTTCTCTCCCTCCTATTTAGAACAGAGTTGTTTGAATGCTGTCAGCCTCTAGACCCTTGATTCCTGCTCACAGGGCGGATTTTCAAGAGCTGCTGCAATCAGCACGCCAGGCTCAGGGTGCTGTCTTATTCCTATGTGCATATGAAGTAAGGGTACCCCAAGAGCCCAAAAGCACGACTGCAGAAGTTTGCACTCTTCAGCACGAGAAGCAGTTTGCACCCAAGTCTTGATGAAGGAAACGAGTGCTTCAGACATGGCTGTAATGCAGCATGACACCAGTGAGCCCAGCACTAGATGCAAGGCAGTAAAGAGAAACACTGCGCTCGGAAGTCTGTATGCTGCAGAACCACCCCATGCATCACACAGAGACAGTGAAGAGGCAGCTTAGCGAGGTTTTCCTTGTATACTCTCCTTTCTCTACTCTCCCCACCAAACTCAGCGCAACTAAGCAGCACTGCTACAATAATACATAGGATAAGAACCAAAACCAGAAACTGCAACCCCAGACCCTGCCAGAAAGCTGCTCCAGGCCAGATGTTGATGTTCACGTCTCGTGGTTGGGTTGCACAGGAATGCAGTGCTGCAGTGCACAGGCTGGCCTCCATCACAGCCACAACAACGATGGGAGAGGGAGGCATGGAGCTGCTGCCACAGTTCCATGAGAGCACCCTTCCATTTCACACCGTGCTGGAAAGCCCACTGAAATGGAGGCCAGCGGATCAGCAGCTCTGCTACAGCGCATCTTTTCCCCACCGCTGGCAATAATCACATTATCCAGAGGACAACTCCTGAAACCAAACCGAGCACCCTGAGGTGGGCTGCAGAGGCTGCTGCTGGCTGCCCTGCCTCCCCTGCAGGGCTGGGTCAGCTCTTTGTGCCGCCACTGCTGAGCTCGCACTGTTTTCCCCCTGAAGCCTACACACAATTTGCCCATCAGAACACAGCAATCCAGTAGCAGCAGCACAGGGGATCTGGGCAGATGCATGGGACAGAGCAGGGACTGACACAATAGGCATCCCAAGGGAAGCTGTCCTTCCTGGCACATCAGAGCCATGGGGCACCAAATGGCACTCTTCAGGTCTTAGTGATAAAACCAAAGCAATCGCAGTGGCAAAGCAGAATCACTGCTAATGACTACAGCACGGCTTTGTGACTCGAGGTGCCATAAATTCACTCGCAACGCTTCACATGAAGCTATAAGGTTTGGTATCTTCTTAATTAGATCCTTCACTTGCTGCTTATCACAAAGCCACTGTCAGGGGACCTACAAAAAGGGTAGAATGGAGTAAGGAAAGCTTTGTGTCTTGGAAATATTTGTGATCAACATGGATTCGCTGTCAAAAATACACACAAAAAAACCAAATCAGCATGTTGCTGGAGAGTTTGTTACACTGCCCACATAAACATTCCAAGAAGAGTATGCAACAGTCCTCCAGCACTTGAACTCATGCAGTGGTTGAGTTGGTTCACCCTGTGTATGCACAGTCCTCTCTGGATGTTTCCAAAGCACGCTTGGTTGTTTTCTACACTGGAAACAACAGTGATCTCCTAGTACTTAGTAGTAAGGATACATTTAAAGCACCAGGAAGCTGCTGTACAAACATTTGAATAAGAGATGTTTTGCTTCTTAAACATGCCTTTTAGTGAAAGGAATTTTGACAACAAATAGCAGGTCCTTGTTAGCATCCACGGTTGGGCTAAAAATCCTGAATGCGTGACTTAAAATTACCTTCTTTGGATTTGAATAAAAATATCAAAGACTTGTGATTTAAAATAAGACTTGCTTCTATACAGGCAAAATTTCTGCTGAACAACCGATACACAGCAATGTGTTATTTCTTGACAGTCTGTAACATCCAAGATCCAAATAAAACAAAACCATAACGTTCTTCTGATACGTGCTGTAGGCAGCATAGAGACATCAGAAATATCCCTCTGGAGTTCTGGGAGGCCAAACGAAAAGATCACATAACAGGAGTGGCTCTGGTCTGTGCCAAACTGAAGATACTTTGGGAAAGAAGGCACGATGGCAACATGGCAAAGGTATCCAACTCAAGAAAGCTGATCCAGCTCCTCCGTTCTAAGAATGCACATGCAGCATCACATTACCACCCTCCTTACCAGAATAGGGGATTAGCAAACATCCAAAGTGAAATGTCACTGCTTTCTTGAAAACAACTGCTAGAAAGCTCCCGTCCCTTGTGCTGCAGTACAAAGAGCCTCTCCTACAGCTGGAAGAAAGGAACAACAGTGGTTTCCTATTAAAGTAGCTCTGTTAGCACACAGTCTTCTGGCAACCTGCTGTAACTTTACAGCTGGGCCAGATGCAGACACGCTGGGGGCCTTTGCTCTGCCATCACTCACACCTGCATCTGCCAGATGGGGCCAGGCAGCCTGAGCGAAGAAGATAATGATGGTGTCTCCCTGAGCAAAGCCAGCCTGCCAATGCAAGGATGATGTTGGTGCTTGCTCTTCCCAGAGACAGCATGGCAGAACAGAACACAGGGTCAGAGAAGAAAGCTGCACTGCTTTCAAAGGCAACAATAGCATAAAGTGTGGGGTGAACATGAAGGACTTCCCTCATGGGCTGACAAGTCATCTTGGAGTTGAACTTGATGATCCTTATGGATCTCTTCCAAGTTCCAATATCCTATTTTATTCTATGACTTCTGCTATCCTTCAAGGGATCTGCAGTCTCACACACTGGTCTTCACAGCTGTGGACACTGGGTTTTGCACATTTCTCACAGAAAGAACCTGCTTTTGTGGGAGGTTTTGGCAGCACACCCATCACCCCACACAGAAACGTGTCCAAGGCAAGGTGCAGACAGAGGTCACCTAGAACAGGAGGCCCAGGAAGCCTGTGAAGTCATCCATACCAAAAAGCAAATACCTCCTCTCAAGGAAATGTTGGGAAATATAGGACTCTCTCCATACTTCTGTACTGCTACAGTGCTCTATCATTAGCAGGTATGATACACCTAAAGCCTCCAAGAAGCCAGCACCTCTGACTAGGCACTGCGTGCACACAACAACTCCTACCATGCAGCGAGGCAGCACAGTGCCTGCTGCAGGGAGCAGGGAAAATGAAGCTGACCGCAGGGTGTGAACATCAGGAGGGCACCCTGCAAGGAGCAGCCAGCAATCAATCTGTGCTAACACACACACACTCAGAAGCCAAAAGCAAGAGCGCTCTCAATACCAGCTGGTAGATTCAGAGCTTCCATCACTTTGTCAGGATTCTTTTCTGCACAGATAAATTGGTCTTCAGAGATACGGAAGCTGAAGAGCTGTATTGGAAAAGCTCGCTGTTGAATAATAAAGAGAATAATCCACAAAAAGCCATGTCCCCAGTTCATTTCAAAGGCTGAGGGTACACAAGCCACACCTGGTTCATGGAAAAAAGGTGGTCACGTCATCTCGTCCCCCTGTATAAGAAAATCATACTCTCATGCACTCATTCATGACAGTGCTGCACAAGAGTACAACACTGAAACCAGAAAATATGAAATGCAGCTGTATTGTGAAAGGTATGATGCCACAGTCCATCTTTCTCCCTCCATCCAGAAGGAAGGATCTCCTCGAGACAGGCTCCCAACATGTGGTCAGTCTACACTGCCCCATAAATTGCAGGGGCTGTGGCAGAGCACTCAGAGCACCAAATGGCTGCCCTCGACCTACAAGGCAGCAGCCAATACACCGGTGAAGTGAGGAAAAACACACAACGTAAGATATCACAGCTTTATTAGAGACACATTACTACGTGATGTTTGTACAGAATTGAGGAATCTAAGGAAGGTTGGGGCCACCGCAGAACTCTATGAGAGGACTGGAAGCTGCCTACCTGGGGAGGTTTCATAGAGAAGAAATGGGTTTTTAAGTGCTGGCAGTGTGTACGAAGGCCTCCAGCACCTGCCATTTAGCACAAACGGCTCAGAAAAGCAATTAATCCAATTAAGTCAGCATGGTGCGAAAAGCCTTGAAGCTTTACATTAGAGATGCAAAAAATAAATAAAAGCTGAACATATTTCTAAAAGCAGTCATAGAGAAGGACTGTGCATGTCAAAAGGGCTGTGATCATGTTTTATGGATGACTGTTTGTTTCTTTCTCTGTTGAGCACGCTGTAAATCATGAACCAAGGTCAATCACTATTGCAAACACCAACTTCATCAGTCATACTTCTCACTTCCTAAGCCATCGCATCACAGACGAAGACAGCCTAGAAAGAATGCCTTTTGCCTGTGCTGCCCTAAAATTAGGCAAGACTAGCCAAAAAACCTACTGCCCCCACAGCTGGGAAACCTAGGTCCTTTTTCAGTCCTGGTCAGGCTACTTTGGCTACAGACAAGACTCAGCACCGACAGCATTCCCCTACCTCCTCAAAGACAAGCCCTGCAGAACCAAGAGCTCTGGAGATAAGCAGCTGACTTGGTCAAGCCTTAGCAGGAGGCTCCCAGTGTGCTGCAGTGCCAGCCTTAACGGTGAGCCAAGTTGTGTTCTGCATAAGTAACACAACAGGCACCTCTGCAGCACAGTGTGTATTAGAGACATGTCATGTCATCCCATGGCACGCTCTTTGTAGCAAACTGAAGGATGTAAGTCTTTGTGAGATCTGCTCTAATCAAACTCCATAGGGTTGGTACAAGCTGTCTTCATGAGGAAACCATGAGCTGGCCACAAAACCACCCTTCCCAGGGGTTTGCCTGAGGGCGCTGCGTCAGCCTTGTAAGGAAACTAAAGAGCAAGCTTCAGAATGGAGGTGCATGGCTGCATGCTTGCAGAAACATCCCCTCTCTGTGCAGAACAGTTCAGCTCCTCTGCCCTTCCCAAGGCTGGAAGCTGCACTGAAGTACTTCACCAGCAGCCCCGACCTCCTGGGGCATCACTGCCCCAACCCTGGGTGTATGCACAGCCACTGGGAGGGACCTAAGGCTCAGCTACAGGTGGGCCAGACACAAGCACAGCCATGCTCTCATCCACAACAAGAGCTCTGTTCTGAGAAGAGAACTCACCCCGATCAGATCTCACCTGGCCTTGCACCCCAGCCCTAAAAAATGGAGTCCTTATGCCTGGTATGGAGGGCTGCATCATTTGAGATCTGTGTCAGTTTCTCCACCAGGAAGTACACATTTCTGGATTTTAAATTATAAGTTTGACTAAAATTAAATGTTGTAGAGAATGCCATTTTAAATTTCAGGGCCTACTTGGAATATTCCTGCAAACAATGATTCGTTGCTCTGATACAGACAAAAAATGACTGCACTTGGGGGAAAAAAAAAATGAAGAAAACCAAAAGGTACTTTTTATAGGTTTACCTAAAGGTCTTAATATTAAAATTTTAAAATATTAATTATTAAAACGTATAGCAGGGTACCAGTGTGGCAGAGCTTAGCAAGGCCAAGTTAGAGTCCCTTGGCAAAGCCCTAGAAAAACTGCATTAAGTTTAACAAAGAGAGGAACAGGGCGCAGCTCCAGGCACCTACAACATAAGGGCCACAGATCTCAAACAATAAATAAATGCCAGTGCACATAGGTGGCTAAGTCAGCAGTGAATTATGTCTGATGCCAATGGTACTGGATAGAACAAAAGCTTTTCAGAACTGAGCAGGCAGTTGCCATGAAGACGTTGCTAAGCTGGTCAGGGACGCGGGAATGCAAAAGTAAATACTCAGAAGAGGGATGAAAAACCCAAATCAGCCAATTTCTGAAGTGCTGCAGTAACACAGAGGGCGCACAAAAGGGCTGGGAAGACCCACTGCCCCCAATTGAGCCCAGCTCACCTACTCCCTGCAAGCCCACCGAGCTCCTCTCAGATCATGCTGCTCTCCATCTCTCCCAGATCAGCAAAGACTCCTCTCAGTTCCCCAGATGCGCTCCTGGAGTCCACAAGGAACATCTTATCTGCTGCCAACAAAGGCTCACTTTCTCTAAACAGCTTTTTCCAACTGTGAATCCTGGCTGGAAAGCACATTGCAAGACTGGCAACTGCAGACTGCATCCAGGAAAACAATCTGAGCTGAGGGCCCAGAGCACGCCTCATGCTTTCATTTATTACTTGGACACCACTGCAGCATCTCTCGAAGGGGGAACAACTCAGCAGAAGCTTTAGGATAAAGATAGCACTGCACACTCTCTTCCCTGGGACATATGTATGCATTCACCCAAAGTGCTCTGTGCACATCAAACACTCAGGATCACTTCTCAGATCTTGCTTATGTTTGATGTTAGTCAGAAAATCAGAAATAGAGCTTGATGAGAACGAGGCAGCACGTAAATTTAAAATACAACTGAAATCAAAACAGGGACAAAGCGCGTACATATTGGATTCCCTGAATGCCAAAAGGTGTCAGCTTCAAGTTTTTGGCAGTGCTGCCACAAGTTGCTTGTGGTAGCAATGGTAATGGGAGGATGGTTGGACTAGAAGATCTTGTAGATCCTTTCCAACCTTGTGATTCTACGATTCTAAGTTCCCAGACTGACAGGAGAAGGACTGACAGCCTGGTGCTATCACACAGCACCAACAGCCCTGTGGCAAGAGGACCACCGAGAAGCCTTGAAATCAAAGAGAGGAGCTTCCAGCTGGGGAGCTCACAAGCACCAACAGGAGCTGTCTGATAAGCTCCAAGTCAGCACTGTTAGCACCTACCAAAGAAGCGGTGCATCTGCAGCTCTGCAACAGCAGTGGGCAGCAAGAGGCACCAGGAGACATGAAGCTGAAGCAAGTGACGGACTTTGGCAAAATTCCCCCATCACCTCCAGTTTTATGCTTTGTAATGATTAATCAAACAGACCGGCTCAAACACACTCGAAAGGGGAAGCTGGAAGCTAAGCCAACAGCCTAATAGTTCTGCCAATGTTTAACACGATGTTGGAAGAAACCCTTTTCCCCCCAACAAACGGATGATGCTACTTTCAGTCCAAACGTACAGGCACCAATTCAAAAGATCTGAGACAGCTTACAGACACAAGGAAACATGAGATAACACTGCACTCGGTATTCCAGTGAAATTCCACTTTGATGCTTTCTGATTGTCTGCAAACACCCGCCTCTTTGATTCAAACAGAAATACCTGCCGCTTTCTTAAGGTCTCTCCGTTCGCCACCTTTTCAACATCTAGAAAGCGTTACAGTCTGTGCACCTCAGAGACCAAACAATCTAAAGAATAAACAGCTTGCATGCATATCAAAACCCCAGCAGGCACACTAAGAACAGCATTCCAAGGCTTAGCGCAACCTTCACAGAAAACGCACCTCCCTCAGCACTTCCAGGACGTAAAAAGAAAGGTGTTTGTAAAGAACTGCTTTTTTCCCCCCCAGAAAAGCCAACCATATATCTTCATATATCCTCAGAACAGAGCCTCGAGGAAGATCACCCAGCGGAATCATCGCATTGAAGCTGCTGAGATCATCTTTATGAAAAGCATCATGTCCTTGTGAAACTGATCTGAACCTCGCTTCTTTCAAGTTAATTGCGCGCTATTTGTTATGGCTGGTTTTGTTCTCCAGCAGCTGCAGGCATTCTTCTCTCCCAAACACACTCAACATGAAGTACATGCACACATGATTAATGTTATTTTTAACATTTCTGGACAGCACTCAGAATTATACAACCCGCTCTTCTGAGCCAGGCTGCTGCTGTGGCAGCACTGAACCAACACACGAAGGCAGCCAGGGGGCCCAGGTTGATCAGAGACATGAGCGATCCAGGAGGTTTGCTTTTAACTCTTCATTTACACCCCACTCCACTGTAAAAGCCACATTCAGCAACAGACTGGCCTCTACTTTCCAACAGGATTAGCTTATCCGAAGTTCAGATGAACTCAATTCTGCACGTTTCTCCATAGGATAACCTCATGCAAAAGCTGGATTAACTTTACTACAGCTTCTCGTTACCCAATTTCAAGTAAACGTTTACACAACCCAGGAAGCTTTTTCTGTCCTAAATGTACATCCATCTTGTGTAACGAGGATCAGAAAGCTGTTTAAATTAGTAGCTGCATTTGCAGCCTCAGGACATGATGCAAAACAGTCTTTGAAGCATCAATATAACCTAGAATAGCACTACAGTGCTTAAATTACTGATGTTGAAAGGACAAGGTTAAACGCTGGCTTTAAATAGCTCACAAAATACGAGCTGGTTTTAACTTCATTCCTCATCCCCTCACTTTCGCAAGCTGGGAAAACTTTATAATAAAATAAAATCTGAGATAGACTGAAACAGAATGCAGCTTCTACAGAGATACCAGGAAAGCTGTAGCTCTCATTCTATATGCGACCATCAGCAGATGTGAGGGCTTCCACACCGAACACCAGGCACCACCTCTCAGATGATCACCTCTGAAACTGGGAATGGGTAAAACACAATGGTTCTCTCATGAGGGCAGTGATTCTGGCACTAAGTCGTAGTAACGAACGCAAGGAAGAGACTTACAGAAACATCCCCAGTTCAAGTGATTTATTACTGAAAATTTACTTGTTTCAAAAAATCAGCCACTGGCAAATCACATCGAGGAGGGCAGAAGGGGAACGTGCTGCAGTGGTGAGGCTGTGCTCGGTGCTGCATGGCTGACAGCCACGCTGTGCTGCGTTTAGCAAAGAGGAAAGGAAGCAAGAAAGATCACGCCCTTTAAGCCACGTTTGTTGGGCCAGACCAGATTATGTAACTCAAGTGTTCCTTAGTTCAAAGGTTCGTGAGAAGGTTGTGAAACCTCCTTTGATGGCTTCCAGAAACAAAAATATACTTGAGAAATACCCAACTGCCCCAGTTTCTGTCCCCAGCTACTGAACACTCAGGAAGCCTTTATATCAAGCATTGACACGAAGGATTCCGGCTGCTCCACGTGCAACCCATACTGGCAATATGGAAAAGCACTGATGACAGTAGAAGCCTCTGCTTTCCTTGGTTTAGAAAGAGACAATGGAAACAGCTCTGCCGTTTTTCCTCTCTTTGGAAAATGACAGAAATGTATTTTGGAGCAGAAGCTGTTTGCTACCATCAAAACAGGAGAGGTAACTTCAGACGGTCCTTCTGTTTCCAGGCAGAACCCAAACCTCTCCCCAAGACTCACCCCTCATCTCCTACCACCACACATCTTTGTTCCAGTACAACTCACACAAAGCAGCCTTGCAAAGCACTTCTTTCTTCAGAATCCCATATACACTGATCAGACTTACAACAAAACTCCATTCTTTGATATGAGAAGAGCATTCTGGCCCAGCATTTGGATATTTGCTTACAAAATCTGCTTTCTCTTTTTTTTTTTTTTTCTTTTTTCATATCTAAGAAGGGTGAAGTTTCATGTTACTGAAGGAGAAACATTAGGGAGTATCAGGGGGGCACTGTTCACGGGGACACTATTTGTGCAGGACGTGTTCCACAGCCTCACATCTCAGAAACGAGACTGAGAACAATCCAAAAAGACTGAATAATATTAATTAAAAGAAAAAAATCTGTTGGGAATTAATGTTTCTTGTTTTTCTTGTTTTTACCCTTGGTAGCCATTAAACCAGCCTTGTTGCTTTTTTCCTGCTGCTCCTACAGCTAGAAGCACCAGGACACACATAAGCTCTGAAGTAACAGTGAGCACAGCCACCAATTCCGGAGACAAAAGAGCCAAATACAAAACTCAGTGGGCATTTTCATTCCAAAATATCTGTAACTACAACATCAGTGACTCTAGTGAAACCAGCTGGGTACATATTGGTGTGAAAAATACCCTCTTGTAAACCCCAAACCAGAAGTACTGGCAAAGCACTCTCACCTGAACTGTAATCCTTCAGTCGCAAGTTCTTCACAGGCATCCCATCTGGCCCTCGGAAAGCATTGAGGATCTACAGGAAAACCAGGATCCACTCAGTCTCCAAAACAATACCTCAGAAAGTGAAATCCTTGCTTGCGTACAATCCTTTCATAATAAAGCTCCCACAGCACCCGAGAACTATTTTTTGAGTTTTGGGGAATATTTGATTGTTTGTTTTTTTGTTTAAGTAAGCAACCACTATTTACGCCAGACCTCAGCTGCTCCAAGCAGTTCCATCACGCTGTTTGCAGCCATGCAGCTCCCCTCTGATCCTCATTTAAGGTCCGAGAGATCTGACTCGCCTTTAATGGACAGTTTCTGCCATAAGTTCTCTACTAACCAGATTTCAGTATTAAGCCTCAGAAGAGCTGATCACCACAGCTAAACCTTGCAAAAACTGTGTGTAGGTGTTCTCCAGTCTGGAGCTGTCACCGAAAAAATATATTAAGTAGAAGTGGAAGCCTTTGAAAAGATAACTTCTTTCACCTCGTAGCCTAGATATTTTCTTTTTCCAACTCAAATGAGCAGGAGACATCTTTCCTGCCTTCATGAGATCTCATTTTAGCACTTTCAAGTAACCAAGAAAGAAAAAGTTCACTCAAACACAAATGTCCTCCAGACTCCAAACATAATACCAGAAGTAATAAAAACATTGTCTCTATATAAAGTAATCCTGGAAGGAAGGCATGTTAAAAAGAGTCTGGCGGATGAGGCTTTCGCCCACCAACATCACATATGTGACTGCAAAAAAAAAAAAAATAAATCAGCATTTCCAGGCCCTCAAAAAAGCAGAATAATCAGATAAGAAAATAACACTGCGATCACTTCTATATTGGGATTTTCCTTGGGGAAAATGACAGACTGTCTGAATTACACTCACCAGGCTTGAAAACGCTAAGTTTAGAAACATTGCATAGAAGTTTTGAAAGTCCTGCAGTGAATTCTGGATGAAGAACAACTACTTACATCATCCTTCGTGGCAGTTTCAGGCACTCCTCCTAGCCGAATGAGCTTGCTTGGCTTCACAAATTCCGGGCAGGTCCGGTAATCTTGGTCCTTGAGTTCACACAACCAAAACGTTTTGTTTTGTTTTTTAGCAAATCAGACATATTAACTCACAAGTTACACAAACCATAACAAAATAAAGCAAGGGAGGATAATAAGGCTTATAAGCAGCATGGCTCACGACTCAACCATAACATCGTTTAAGATTCAGAGAGCTCTGCAACATTAGCATAATGAGCTTTGCATGCTTCTCATGGTGTGCAATGAGATCCAGGTTCAGGCACAATATACACAACTCGAATGGACTGAAATACCAAGAGCCCATTCTTGTCCTGATACATCTCCATGTTTTTAAAACGCGAAAAGCAAAAAAAACCCACCTCTGCCTGCTTTCCAAAAGTAGGAGATGAATTCAATAGTAGCTGTTAATTCAGTAGTCATCATTAACTCACATTAACTACTTGACTCTGAAGGCAAACAGCTGCACTGTTCTACGTCCACCTGTCCCAGCATCTTGTCTCTGCAGCTCCCACAGGCAGATGCCCAGGAGAAAATAAGGTATTCCACAGAATACTTCTCTCATAACTCCCTCTCTCTGGTCATTTTCAAACTGGGGACTTTCTGAACCAGATCTACTTGCACACATGTAACAATTCTCAATTGATAAACTGCATTTCTCTTAAGAAAATATTTCTAAGACAGAAAGCAAACCCACTAAAATGGCTCGGAGCAAGAGGCTCAGCTCAGAGGCCAGTGAATTAGGTCAGAAACGATGTTGTACGCAGAGTCCCGCCCAGCTCCTTCCACCCACTGGACAACCCATGTTCAAGGAAAACATCCATTGACAAAGCCACCTACCTGAAGGCTCTTATAGGGCCTAGAATCTTTGCTGGGTTTTCCTTCTGAAAATGACTTGCCATGTTCATAGTCAAACAACTGACACGCTGGCAGCCGGTGATCCACATCACGATACTCGATGTTTCGGTAGTCCGTATCTTGCCTTCCAAGGAAATCCAGGTCATCTTCACCCTTTAACCCAAGATCAGAATTGGATCTTTGCTGCTCCCCCCCAGAAAGCTGCTGCTGCTGCTGCTGTTGCTGCTTGTTAGCAAAGGTCTGAGGTTGCTCCTCTTGGTCCTGAAGAGCAGGAAGAGGTCCACGGCTATTTTGGAAATTGTGTGAAGCGTTGTCTTTGAGACCCAATCCAAGGGATTCCTCTTCTCTGGCTGGTGCTTCCGAGTGTTGAAATTCACCTTTCTGACTACCAAAAGGAGTTCTTTCCAGACCAACGGCAGGCTCCTCTCTCTTGCTGGTGTTTAAACCAGAGCCCTCTCTTTCTGCTAAAGGTATGGTAGATTGGTTGCGTCTAAAATCTACAAGGCTTTGATCCACAGGAGGCATTTCCCTGTCTGAGAAGTCCATAGGAGGAGGCATATCTCTGCTCCTAAAGTCCTGATCAGACCGGGACCTGTGCCTATTTCTGAAATCTGACGATGGTGCGTTTCTGTTTCGGAAGTCCAAATCAGAGGTGCCCACACCTCTGAAGTCCAAATCGGGCACATCCCTATTTCTGAAGTCTGAATAGGAATGGTCTCTGCCCCTGTAGTCTAACTCGGGCACATCCCTCGCCCTGAAGTCTGAATGAGATCCATCTCGACCTCTGAAGTCCAGATCAAAAGATCCCCTTCCCCTGAAGTCAGACGGAGGCTCCTCTCTCCCCCTATAGTCCACGCTATGAGCTTCCCTGTCCCTGTAGTTCACACGGAACGTCTCCCTGTTCCTGTAGTCCACTGGAGGAACGTCCCCACCCCTGAAGTCCATAGGTGGCCCTTCTCTCTCCCGAAAGTCTCCGGGGTACACATCCCTGCCCCTGTACTCAGAAGGGGGTAGCTCCCTGCCTCTGAAATCCAGCTGAGACTCGTCTCTGCTCTGAAAGTCAGACGGTGGGAAGTCTCTGCCCCTGAAATCGTGGTGCCCCTCCCCACCTCTGAAGTCACTACGTGGTCCATCTCTAGCTCCAAAGCTGAAAGAAGGTTCCTCTCTGTTGGCAAACTGAGGATTGAGGAGGCCTGCGAGTGCCTGGATATCAAAAGGAAGTGATTCTCTGCCAGAGAAGTTGCCAGAGTGTCTTTCTTGAGCAAGACTATCAAGGGAAGGAGGATAGTCCCTGTTCCACCCGGGAGCAAACCTTTCTTCTTGGCTCCCACTGTAGAAATAAAGACAGTATTATTCATAACGTGCTTAGAGTCTGAAATCTATATAGCAGCACATTCTTCTCTAAACTTTTTATAGAGTGATGTAACAGTCTAAGATCCGCAGAAGATATTGATGTTTGGCAGTATAAGATGAGGCAGCATACGACAGATGTGAGAAAGTAAACTTGGGTGCTCCCATTTCAGCACAATTTCCAGAAGCACTCAACAGGGAATACCTGCAATATTAATGGGTTAATGATGGTAGCAATCCACATAGTCCTGCACTGCACACAGCTCTGCAGCTGTGTTCAAGGTTCCACCAGCTGGTGTGTTTGTTTAGGAGCATCACCACCAGCACATGCCTGGGAGGAACAACTTGAGCTTAAGTTCTCCAGGCAATATTATGAACAGCTGATGTACCACACTGTCACGAGGCACACAAAAGCAAAGGCTACCAGACATGCTCAAGTAACATGCTACTGAGACTCTTTTTTGCCTCTCGTGTTGGAGACAGCAAAATACTGACAGCTGTCAGTTCAGACTCTGAAGATGCCTCACAGGAGCATGCCCATAATCAGCATGTGCAATTATCCTGCACTCGTGCTTCGAGACAGGCTGTCCTGCACCAACATTACAGTTGCAGAGCCATGAGCTCTCCTGATCCCCCTACACCACCACTCAGGAAGAAGTTTCCTCTGAATACAGGTTTTCAAAACCCAATGTTTGGGGTTTTTTTGTTCTTTCGAGCTACCTGTAGAGCTAAGCTCTACCCCACCACATGGAGAAAAAAAAAAGAATAGTAAATAAACTTAATAGTAAATAATTCTAAAGAAACACCAACTCCCACCCAGATCAGCAGACATTTCCTTTGCAACTACAGCAAGTCCTTGGAGTTTCATTATAGAATCGCTCATTGACAAAAAGCACATTTGTAATTAAACTGCATACAGATTTACCAAGGTGCAAGCCCCTGCTTCACCACCATACATAGGAATTACTTTGTTCAAGGTTAGAATTCCCCACCCAGCACAGTAAAAATGCCAATTAAATCCACTGAAGAATCAGCACAGCAGCACTACTAACAGGGCCACAGATTACGACCACTCTCCCAGCAACACCATCAAGACAGGACATTATTTTTTGCAGTTCACGTGATCAGTTTTCTCCACCCATTACAGCTGGACAATTATTTGAAATATCCTTGCTACAGAAACCTGTGGTGTGTCATAGGAAGCACATTTATCATGCTGATATTCAAGTAACTGAGGTGGACACGGGAGCAAAGGATGAAAGAATTACATAGAGTGGAGGGAAGCCATAACTCTGTGTGTCTCCACCTTACTTTTTCTGTCCGGATCCCCATTGCAAACAGAAGATCCAGTAACAAGCAAAGAAATATGAGCTAAAAAACATCACATGCTGCAGGTCAGAGACACATGAATCTTCCCAACACCTCCAGTGATATTCAGAAACATCTTGTGCAGGAGCACAGCCAAGCACACAGGGATATTCTGGTCTACCTCATCTCATGGAAGAGATTAAAGTGAAGTTTACACAAAATCCCGGGTGCAATTAAACTGACTGCATTTCTGAAGTTAGGGAAAGAAGCGCAGCTGAAGAGAATCAGCATCACACTATTAGGCATTTCTCCTCTGGGTCTTAAGACTGGCTATTCACACAGCACAGCACCACCTCAGCTTACAACACCTAAATGAAATATCACTAGAAAAGGTGCTGTAGAGAAGGAGCAGAAACACTCAAAGCAACTGCCAATAAAAAAGAAAGAGCAAAGCTTCATAAAAATGCAGAAAGCTACACGGAGCTTAACTTGCCTCTTAGCTCCACAAGGACCTCCCAGCTTTGACCAAAACTGCCCTCTCACAGGAGGATGTGTGCAATGGCACCAGCCAGTTCCCACTGCTCAGTGTCATTAAATGCACGACAGAAACAAGCTGTACGCTGCCATGCTTACCGAAATGATCCCGTCCTGTTGCCTTGTCGATGGTCTCCCCACATGTTTCCTTGTCTGGGAGGTTTCCAGAAACAGGCAATTCACCGTAAGAACACCAACTCAGCACAACCTGCTGGATAAATAACATGACAGTAAGCCATGGGCAATGAAAACGCAGCATGGGAGAAAAGCACCACCAGGCACGGAAAGCACGTGGGGACATGTGAGACCCATAACTGCCCACGGTGCCTCTCAGGCACGAGTTCACTTAATTGTCATGGCTCTGTATGTTCAAAACTACAAGCTTCAAATGACTTCTGAAACAAAACTGTCAATACGGGCGGGCAAACAATGTGGTATTTGCTCTTGATTAACATAAAGATTTTCAACATACTGTGCTGTCTAACACTATTCAGAGTGACTGGAAATGTGAGAACACCACAATCTATAAACAGCAAGGACCATTCGTGAACAACAGTTTGCAATTAATGTTTAATCCAATCTATTTCTGCCAAAAGCTCTTTGCTGCTCAAGGAAACCATCGCTGCAATTGGTCTGCTAGGCTTACTTTGCCCTCAGAAAGTATCTAGATAACAGAGTATGCTTTGCCAATAAATCATTACAGGCTCTGCTCTCCAGCACTGCCCTAATCAAGCCGAGTGATGGGAAAGGCACATGCCTCAACAGAGAGCTAAAAATCTCATCCACTTCCTCCCATCTGTAGCAAAGGTGAGGACTTCCTGGCAATTGCCAAGGCCAGGCCTTCAAGCAGGAAGGACATCCAGCTGCAGCAGAGCACAGCACAGAACGATGCTGTTCACGCACTGATGCTCTCAGATCTGCTCCAGCTAATCCAGCTGCTGTGGTTTAGGAGCTTATCTCACACACCAATCAGTTTGAAACTTATTTCCTCTCTACCTGAGTAAAGGGTGGATTTATATCAGCGCCAGCTCACTCCTGTCCGGTTCTGAACTCTACTTACAGACCAGACATCTCCACCTCGCCCAGCCGAGCGTGGTCTCCATCACCAAGCCAGCCACGTGGAGCAGGCTGTGCCCAAACACCAAGCTGAGGAGACCTGGGGCTCACGTGCTTCTACAAGCGAGTTCTAAAGCAAACTAACCCAACTGCAGCAGTTTGGTGGAACAGATGGCACGGACAGTCACCGCCAGGCCCGGCTAGAGCAGTAAATCTCAAAGGGAAGCACATGACCTCCTGTTTCTGCTTGCTTCCAAAGCTCAGCGTTTCCTTCCGTGCAGCAGGTCAAAGGCACAGCAGGTGAGCTCTGAGGTGCAGAGCAGTTACAGGTGGGCACACACAGCACCACCTCCACACGGCAGCCTCAGGTCAAGGTGTGACAAAGCCCCTCTCCATGACCGCCGTGCGGATCTTCGGTCACATCGCTGCTGCAGAAGCAGGCCACGAAAGCCTCGGTCCCTTTGTGTTTCACGTGGCTCTTGCTGTGAAAAGCACTACCCTCCTCCCAGGATTTCCTCCATAAGCTCTACCATCTTTTCTTTAACAGGGATGAATTGCAAGGAAATGGATTCCTTCCACTGAGAGGACAGGCAAGGGGAGATGGCTGTGGCACTCCCTGCTATGGTGGCTGACAGCAGCCAGCCCTCCCATCTGTGATCTTTAGCAGCCTCTAGACCTGGAGTTTCTTGTTCTTTCCTTTCAGAAGAAAGGGAAGGAACTGTTTAGATGTAATATTCAAATTATTAGATGAGGAAACAATGGCATTGGACCGAGATCAGAGCCAGCATAAACCAAGCAAGCCATGCAGCAGCATCCACAGCCACGAGGTCTTGGTTCAACGACACGGGCAGCAACACTGGCTCAAACCATCCCCTGTTCAGCCTCACACAACATGCTGTCTCTGCTCTGCCTTTGGCAACAGGCACCGTGTTGGCTGTGCCAGCTTGTGCTTTCCTGGGTTTGCACCCAGGATAACCCTCCAAAGGAGGTATATTTAACCCATGCCATTTCAGTGATCCATTTCACGACGCAGCCTCACAAAACAAAGTGACAGCAAACCACAGCACAAGGACAGAACCTCTGCAGCCCTCCATCAACACCGAAGTCTCTCTGATGCAACTGCTACAAAAGATGCAGTGAGGCACTCCCAGGACCCCCAATCCTATTGCACCAGGTGACCACCAGCTCAGCTCCTGCTTCTCTGCTCACAACCCCTCACTGCCTGGCATTACTTACAGAGGTGATGCAACCAGGCCCAGAGCAGGCAAAAGGAAATCAAGGCAGATCTGCTGACAAAAGCACATTTTTGGTAGAGCCACGAGCAGCAGCACAGCGGGAGGCTCCTAACCCTCTCATTCCATGGTGCAGGCAGATGGGTCAGAGTGAGTGAGGCTGTTTGCCAAAGATGCACTAACGGAGCCTGTGGAGGGGGTCTGGCCAACAGGAAAGCATAGCAAAAATCCACCCTTGAGTGCTAGGATGGTAATAAAGGACACTTTAAAACAACAACAGCACAGCCACAGAACGCACAATGTGGTCCAAGTTACTCAAGGAGCCCAGATTTACAGCTCTTTTAAAATGATGATTAGCTGTTATAATTCAGGATGGCTGATGCACATCCTAAGAGTATGTATTATACTTCCCTCATCCCCTCCAGCCTCCTGCTTCCTGCTGGCAGAGACCCCAGAGAAGGCACAAAGGTGCACCCTAATTATAGAATCTCAGAATGGCCTGGGTTGCAAAGGAGCACAGTGCTCACCCAGTTCCAACCCCCTGCTGTGTGCAGGTCGCCAACCAGCAGCCCAGGCTGCCCAGAGCCACATCCAGCCTGGCCCTGAATGCGTGCAGGGATGGGGCATCCACAGCCTCCTTGGCAACCTGTTCCAGTGCCTCACCACTATCAAGAAAGCTCCTCTGTGGCTGCAGCTCCTCTGGCAGTTGGGGGTCCCACAGCCCTCCCAGCAGTCAGGGGACAGTCCAAGAGGGCTCAGTGTGCCCTGGCCATCACACCCACGGTCTTCCTGATGCAGAATCCAACTCTTTCAATGCGCCCCAAACAGCCTGGCAAACACTGCTGCTGATTTGGGGATGATCCGGTTCTGCTTTCCCAACCGAACATGCCAAGCCTGGCAGCAGACCCTGTTCTTTCAGATCTCTTACATCACAGTACAATAAAATAATGGTGCTGTACATCAGAGTCAGGTAGCCAAGCTACACTAAGCAGCCATTTTCCAGGAAAAAAAAGGTTTCCACCAAGGGAAAGCAACAGGAGAGCCAGCACTGCCCTGAGCACCTCCCAGCCTGCACCCCTTCTGGCACGCTGGGGTAGGAGGGCAGCTGGCAATGGAGCAGGCAATATGAAAGCTTGGAGAGATGCAATTTTGAGAAAAGCACCCTGATACTTCCAACTTCTCCCCAGACTTTGCCAAGGCTGCCAACCTTGGTATTTATAGACAACGAAGAAACCAAATATGCACAGGGCTATGCTCAGCAAACAGAGAAAGTAATCTGCAATGGAACAACATTGCAGCCAATCAAGTTTGAGTAAGGCTAAGGAAAGGGAAAAACCTCTGTGAAACTCCAGCGTTATGGGAGGTATAAATGAAAACATTTCCCCACACTACAGGAACTGAAAGCAGCCAAGGAATCTTGTTGCTTCACTTTTAGAACTGAAGGTCTCCAACCTACAAGGTAAAAATAACAAAACCACATCCCTGAAGGGTGGAAGGGAAGGGAGAGAAATCCAAGTTATGTCTATCAGACACCATACTGGAGCTTTTCACTGTGAAACAAAATGGTGTAGACTCTCTATCGTTCTACCGTGCTTCAAAAAGCGTCTATTAGAAACAACGGGGTGAACTTCCAGCCCCTCCCACCACACTCTTGTCCTCCTTAGGCCCGAAGGGCTTCACGCAGGGGGCTCGGTAGCAGCCGGAGGCCCCTCCCGGCACCCCACCGGGACACGGACGCGGGTTCTCTCGTCAGCAGCACTTCGAGAAGGAAACCCGGCGGGTCCCGACGCACAAGCGGCTGCGAGACGTTCACAACGGAACGCAGGGCCTCGGAAGCCCCACTGACACGCGGGAACTCCGCCGAGCCTGGCGCGGCCGAGCGGCTCACCGAGAGCCCCGTCTCCCGAGGACGCGGCCGGGCACCCCGGAAACGGCCCCGCTCCGCCGTTCCGGGCGTCTCCACGGCAGCGCCCGCGGCCCTCCCCACGCAAAGCCGCAACCCGTTCCGCCGCTCCCCGGCCGTCCCCCACCGCCCCCGTCTCCCTTCTGCCGCCGCCTACCCCCCGCAGGGCCGGGCCGAACCCGCGGGGCGGCACCGCCCCTCACCTGCACACCGCCGCACCAGGCCCAGCGCTCCGTTGACGGGAACCGGAACTTCCGGTGCCCCCCCATGTTCCGGGCCCGCCGAGCGGCACTCTGGGAAACGGAGTCCGAAGGCTGCACTACCGCTCCCGGCATGCCCGCGCCACAGGGGAAGGGGGGCAGCGGGGCGGCGCGGAGCGGGGACTGCCGGGAGATGTAGTCCCGCCATAGAGGTAACGAGCGCGGGGTTCGTGAGTGCGGACTACGGACCCCACAGCTCCGCGGGGCGGAGGGGCTGGGGCCGGTCCGGGGGGCGGGGAAGCGGCCGGAGGGCCCGGGCCCGGCCGGAGCCGGCGGGGAGGAGCGGAGCGGGGAGGGACGGGCTCCGCGATGTCTTCGGCCGAGGGGCGGGCCGGGACAGGGGCAGGGGCAGGCCGGGGAGCAGCAGCCTGCCGTGCCCGCGCCTCCCGCTGCGCTTAGGCCGCGTCGTGACGGGAGGAGGCGCGAAGGTCGCTGGGCGCCGCGCTGCGTCCTTCGGCCGTCCCGTGTCGCGGCTTCCCGTTCTGCTTTCCGTTGTGCTGAGCTGCCGAGCTCCTGTGTGCATGTGAGTACGTGTGCGACTGTGTACGTGTACGCATATGTACGTATGTACGTATGTGCCCCCTCCCCAGGGCAGCCCCTCAGCGACCCTAGGCCCGGAGCCGTCCCGTTCCCTCCCTGGACCACAGAGCCACAAACCCGCCCTGCGCAGACACTGTTGGGACGGGCCGTGGGCCTGCGCTCTCTCTCCCCCCTCTGTCCACTCGCTGACCCCCTGCCTACCCCCTGTCCTGCG
>NW_024884778.1:17128726-17171522 GCF_019232065.1 Centrocercus urophasianus | reverse complement strand
CCCCCCCCCCCCCCCCCCCCCCCCCCCCCCCCCCCCCCAGCCCCCTGCCCGGCAGCTTTTCAGGCGCAGAGGTAATCGGGGCCAAGCCTGGATGAAAGGTGCTGGGGCCTGGAAGGAGCTGGGGCCGCGCGAGGGAGGAAATCCTGCTGGATTAGAGCAGCTTTCTGACGTCTGGCTGAGCTCGGGTGCTGTACTGAGCCAGCAGCGCGGGGACAAGGACGCTGGTACTGCCTCAGCCCAGCGCTAGGGGATCATAGGGGAATACCGCGGGCTGACATTGTGGGTTCCACGCAGGTCCCGCCCCAAGGAATGGCTGCGGATGTACACAAGAAGAAAGGCTGGGAAGTGCCCAACGGGTCCCTGGCGCCAGGCGATGGGCAGCACGCAGAGCGCTCCGAGAGCCCCACACCGGGGCTGGCACAGGGGACGGAGCCGGGTAAGGGACAGAGCTCATAGGGTGGCTGAGGGAGGGAAAAGCAATTCCTCATCCTGCGTACAGGGCTCTCTAGCAGGATCTGCATCTCTGGGTGCCATGGGACACAATAACGAATGCCCCACTATTTCTCAAGGGGAAGGACACCGGATCCCTCCCTGATGCTCTCCGTCCCTTTTGCATCACCCATCTGCTGCACTGGTGCAAGGTAGACACTGATCTTTGTTTCCAGGTGCGGGCCAGGAGGGAGCCATGTTTGTGCACACCCGCTCCTACGAGGACCTGACCAGCCCTGAGGAGGGGGGAGCTGTGGTGCGGAGCCCTGAGGAGAGGCGAGGGGAGCCGGCTGAGCCCACGAGCATGGAGCAGATCAGTAAGGACTTCAGCGAGCTGAGCACACAGCTCACGGGCATGGCCCTCGACCTGGAGGAGGAGATGAGACAGAGCCAGGAGGGGAAGCTGGAGCCGTCCCCACAGGCCACCCGCCACGACTCGGTGCTGTCAGGAAAGGAGGAGGAGGATGTGACCATGGACACCTGGCGCATGCATCGGAAGCACGTCTTTGTGCTGAGTGAGGCTGGCAAGCCCGTGTATTCCCGCTACGGGTCCGAGGAGGCCCTCTCCAGCACCATGGGGGTCATGATGGCCCTGGTGTCCTTCCTAGAGGCCGAGAAAAATGCCATCCGGTCCATCCACGCAGGTACTGTGCTAGGGGTTGGGACAGGGTGGTGGCACAGCATGCCAGCCCACATCATCCAGGGGTTCACACAGCAGTGCTCAGCCCATGCCCCTGCCACTGTGGGACATGTTAGCTGAACCCAGGGGCAGACTAGTGGCCGGGGGGAGGTGGGAGCTTCCCCTTGCAGCCTTGCACACTCAGGCTTACGTCTCTGTCCCCAACCCATGGGGACTCTCTCCCAAGCAGACGGCTACAAGGTGGTCTTTGTGCGGAGGAGCCCGCTGGTGCTGGTGGCTGTGGCACGGACCCGGCAGTCTGAGCAGGAGATCGCCCATGAGCTGCTCTACATCTATTACCAAATCCTGAGCCTGCTCACCTGGACTCAGCTCAACCACATCTTCCAGCAGAAGCAGAACTACGACCTGCGCAGGCTCCTTGCTGGCTCTGAGCGCATCACTGACAACCTGCTGGACCTTATGGCCCACGACCCCAGCTTCCTCATGGGTGCCGTGCGCTGTCTGCCCTTGGCTGCCAGCGTGCGGGATGCCGTCAGCACCAGCCTCCAGCAGGCCAAGGCCAAGAGCTTGGTCTTCTCCATCCTCCTGTCAGGGAACCAGCTGGTTTCTCTTGTGAGGAAGAAGGATCAGTTCCTCCACCCCATCGACCTCCATCTGCTCTTCAACCTCATCAGCTCCTCCTCATCCTTTCGGGAGGGCGAAGCCTGGACTCCCATTTGCCTCCCTAAGTTCAATTCCAGCGGCTTCTTCCACGCTCACATCTCCTACCTGGAGCAGGAGATGGACCTGTGCCTCCTGTTGGTCTCCACTGACCGCGAGGACTTCTTCACAGTCTCCGACTGCAAGCGGCGCTTCCAGGAGCGGCTGCGGCGGCGAGGAGTGCACCATGCTCTGCAGGAGGCCCTGCGCACCCCCTTCTACAGCGTCGCCCAGGTGGGCATCCCTGACCTGCGGCACTTCATCTACAAGTCCAAGAGCTCTGGGCTCTTCACCAGGTAAGGATGCTGGCAGAATAACAGTTGGGGAACTGTTGGGGCACGGCTGGGGCGTGGGCAAGCCTTCTCCTCAAATCCCGTTCTCCAAGAAAGGCAGGGGCTTAATGGGGTGCTGTGTTCCTGCAGCCCTGAGATCGAGGCACCCTACGTGCGGGAGGAGGAGAAGGAAAGGCTCTTGGGGCTCTATCAGTACCTCCACAGCCGGGCTCACAACTCGTCACGCCCCCTGAAGAACATCTACTTCACAGGCCCACGTGAAAACCTCCTGGCTTGGGTAAGGGCTGTCTTTAGAGTTGGGATGACCCCGACCTCTCTGGTCCTGAGTGGCACAGTGCAGCTCCAGCACTGTGGTGACCAGGATGGCCCCCAGCCTGGCATGCTCCTTTTGGGTGTTCCTGTGCCAGAGAGTGATAGAACAGCTATGTAGGCTACCCTGCTGATCACTGGGGGTCAAAAGGGTTTGGAAGGGACCTCAAGATCGAGCTCAACCCCCCGTCAAAGCAGTACCCTACAATGGGTCACACAGGTTGGCATTCAGATGGGTCTTGAATAACTCCACAGAAGGAGACTCCTCCACCTCTCTGAGCAGCTTGCTCCAGTGCTCTGTCACCTTACTATAAAGAAGTTCTTCTGCATCTTTGTACAGAGCTTCATGCATTCAAGTTTTAGGCCATTACTGCTTGTCCTGTCACTGAGAAAAGCCTGCTCTCATCCATTTGCCTCCCACCTCCCTTTAGATATTTATAAACATGTATCAGATCCCCATCAGTCTTCTTTTCCCCAGGCTGAACACACGCAGGCCACTCAGTCTTCCCTCATACAGGAGGTGCTCCGGGCCCTTCATCATCTTTGTGGCCCTCTGCTGGACTCCTTCTAGGAGACCCCTGTCTTTTGAACTGGGGAGCCTACAACTGGACACAGTCTTCTAAATGTGGCATTACCAGGGCGGAGTAGAGAGGCAGGATCACCTCCCTTGACCTGCTTGGACACAGTTTTTAATGTCCCCCAGCTCAGAAGCTCGTGTATCCCAACCCGGCAGCTCATTGTGGACTCATGCAGTGCCAGCTGCATGTAGGGATGTGTGGATGCATGGCCAGCATTTACCCTATTTCTTTGCCCAGGTCACCAGCGCCTTCGAGCTCTACATATGCTACAGTCCACTGGGGACCAAGGCAGGTGCCATCAGTGCTGTCAACAAGCTCATGAAGTGGATCCGCAAGGAGGAAGACCGGCTCTTCATCCTCACACCCCAGACGTACTGACAGGCATTGCCCAGGGCATGGTGCCACCTGGAGGAGCCCTGCTGTGCCGGGACGCTCATCTCTCTGAGAAGCCTGGGCTGTGAGCCAGGGGAGAGGGCACAGGGGACCCTGAGGGCATGGGGAAACTGCCCAACCTGGGTGTGAGAGTCGGGGATCGAAGCTGCCCAGGCAATGTGGTGAGCAGGGCTTTCTCTCACCTGCAGGCAGTGCTTCCCTCATCTGGGGGGCTGCCCTTCTTCTGCAGCCCCCCGCTCTGTCCTTTGTGCTGCTGTGTCCACAGAGGGCAGGTGACAACGCCCAGCTAGGGACAGGCTTGGATGGGGCACTGCTGGCACTGCTCCTCTCCCCGCTTTAGGGGAGCTGGGCCCCCCAAGTGCCAGGTAGCTCCTGATGGTCCCGGAGCCAGGCTGGGAGCCAGCAGGTTTGTCCCCTTGGCACCTATGTGTGCCTGGTCCCTTTCCACTGAGGCCACAAGAAGGATGTCCTTGGGGATGCTGAGAAGCAGGGCAGCGGGCTCCTGCCTGCAGGGACACCGAGTAGCCCCAGAGAGACTCGGGGTACCAGGATGCCACTCGGCGTGCTCGTGGTGCTGGCTCCAAAGCAGCAGCTGTGGTGTGGTCCCCCTCCCCTCCCCCAGAGCCCCAGCTGGCATGGGGCACTGATGTGTCTTCACTGCGTCATGGGGTCCCCTATCGTCCAAAAAGCAGCTCCTCGAGCTGTGCTTGCTGTGCGAGGACCACCTCCTCCCTGCTGTCCCCAGCTGTCCCCAGGCACTGGCTGGGGCTGAGCACCCCGCAGCACAGCGCTGGGCACGGCTCCTGGGGCGTCCCCGTGAAGCACAGCCTGACCCTGTGCGTAGGGATGGGCGTCCGGGAGGGGAAACCCCCGCGGTGACACCGAGGGACTGGCAGGAACCCGGTAGGGCTAACGGAGGGACTCCGCTCCCTTATTTATGCTCCTGCCAGATTGTAGTCGCTTGTCTTTGCTCATAAACATTATCTGGACCCGAATCGAGCCTCGGCACGTTAATGTTGGGTTGGCGGGAGGCATCCGGGGCTCCGCGGACTCCATTTGGGTGACATCTCGGGCGGAGCGGGAGCGGCAAAAGGCTCCGGGAGGAGCCGGCTGGGACCAGCTCATGTCGAAACCGGGAGGGAGCCTCGGGGACGGAGGAAGGAGCGGTTGGGTAAGGCTCGCAGCCAGCAGCATTGCCGGGTTTACGCAACGCGGGCAGGCTGAGTCCGATGGCGGCGGGCGCGACCCGTTCCGGGGAGCAAAGTCCCGGCGGATGCGGGCGGGGAGCCGAGCCCTGCCCAGGTGAGTGCCGGGGGAGCGCTCCGAGCGGGTGGCTGCGAGCCGCCCCGAGCGCAGAGCTTTGAGGGTAAATCTGTGCGGTTCACGGGGTCAAAAACATCCCTTTTCTCCCTTCCACGGGAGCGGCGGCGAGCCCGGCACCGCCTGCAGGCAGCCCTCGAGTTTGGGGAGGAAGGGAAGGGCGGGGGGGGGGGGGGGACGGGAAGCAGCCACGAGGTAAACGACGTGTCCCGGAGAAATAAGTTACACTTGTGGAACGGGGAAACCGATCCGACCCGTCCGCCTGGAAACCAGCCAGCCGTAACCGGGGCCGGGCCAGCTCTCCCCTGCCCGTTGTCACCAAATCCTGCTGCACCGCCCCCGGCACCCGGAGCCCCGCACGGTGCGGGGGTAGGAGCCGCCCCGCCCCGCCCTGACCTGGCACAGCCCCGCTCCGCCCCGGCACGGCTCGGCACGGCTCGGTACGATAGGGCTCGGTACTGCCCGCAGCGCAGCGACCAGGTGAGCGCCCGGCTGGGCACGGCTCGGAACCGAACAGGGCGCGGTTTGGCACGGGACAGCCGCTGGGAGGGACGGGTGGGGACAGCCGGAGCGGGACCGGGCCCTTCGGGGCGGGGTGGAGAGCGGCCGTGGGGCTGCTTGGCGGTTTCCGTGCCGAAGGGTGGCTGAGGGCTCCTCCCAGGTCCCCGAGGTGTCCCTGCAGGGCTGGCGGCCGGTCTCCAGCCCTAACCTGCTGAGCCGGAGGGGCCCTCAATCGGGTCCCCGTCCCCAGGAGGGGCTTGGAGGGGCCGTTTCGGGTGGGATTTGTCACCTTCCATAGGCCTGTGGGAAGGACTTGGGAAGGGAGAGGTGCCACCCGTCCCCACGTTAGCACCTGGCACGCGGCCATGGGGAGCACGCAGCACATCTCTCTCCCCAGTGCCGTGGGTAAAGCCCTTCCCCTGTTACTTCTGCAGATGCGATGGTGACCTGTCCTCCCCGAGTCCCGGCCCCTCCTGGTGCTGAGTGCCATCAGTAGACTCGTGCGGGTGGCAGCATGGGGCCGCGATGCCCTGTGTGCCTCCTGCTGCTCCTCGCCCCATCCCTGCTGCAGGCCGGCGCCTGGCAGTGCCCCCGCATCCCTTTCAGCTCCACCCGCAACTTCTCAGTGCCCTACACACTGCCCAGCCTCGATGCTGGCAGCCCCGTGCAGAACATCGCCGTCTTCCCCGATCCGGCCACCATCTTCGTGGCCGTCCGCAACCGCATCCTGGTGGTCGATCCCGAGCTGCGCCTCCGCTCCGTCCTCATCACCGGACCCACAGGCAGTGCCCGCTGTGAGATCTGCCGCCTGTGCCCAGCCGCCGTGGACGCCCCGGGGTCCGAGGACGTGGACAATGTGCTGCTGCTGCTGGACCCGGTGGAGCCGTGGCTGTACAGCTGCGGAGCGGCGCGGCGCGGGCTTTGTTACCTGCACCAGCTGGAGGTGCGGGGCGGCGAGGTCATCATCGCATCCACCAGCTGCCTGTACTCGGCCTCGGCCAACAGCCCCGCGTCCTGCCCCGACTGCGTGGCCAGCCCCCTGGGGAGCACCGCCACCGTGGTGGCCGACCGCTACACCGCCTCCTTCTACCTGGGCTCTACCGTCAACAGCAGCGTGGCGGCGCGCTACAGCCCGCGTTCGGTGGCGGTGCGCAGGCTGAAGGGCACGCGGGATGGCTTCGCCGACCCCTTCCATTCACTGACGGTGCTGCCGCGCTACCAGGACATCTACCCCATCCACTACGTGCATTCCTTCACCGACGGGGACCACGTCTACTTGGTGACGGTGCAGCCGGAGTTCCCCGGCTCCTCCGCGTTCCACACGCGCCTGGTGCGGCTCAGCGCCCACGAGCCGGACCTGCGTCGCTACCGCGAGATCGTCCTCGACTGCCGCTACGAGTCCAAGCGGCGGCGGCGGCGCAGGGCCGAGGAAGAGACGGAGCGCGATGTGGCCTACAACGTGCTGCAGGCTGCCCGTGCTGCCCAGCCCGGCGCTCACCTGGCCCGGGACCTCGGCATCGACCGCACCGAGACCGTGCTGTTCGGTGCCTTCGCCGAGAGCCACCCGGAGAGCCGTGAGCCGCAGCACAACTCGGCTGTGTGCGCCTTCCCCCTGCGCCTGCTCAACCAGGCCATCCGAGAGGGCATGGACAAGTGCTGCGGTACCGGCACGCAGACGTTGAAGCGGGGGCTCAGCTTCTTCCAGCCGCAGCAGTATTGTCCGCACAGCGTGAGTCAGTCGGGGCCGTGGGGCCGGGGCTGGGGCCGGGTTGCGCTGGGACGCGGTGGCACCCAGGTGCGGTGAGTCACCGCTGCCACCCACCTCCCCCCCCCCCGCCACCTTATCGCGGGCTGCTGGCGCCGGGCCGGTGTCACCGTGCTTTGGGGCTATGCTGGTGTGGCAGGCTCTGGCTGTGCTCGCTGCATAGGAGCCAGATGTGCGGTGGGGCTCGAAGCGCCCTACCCTCTATCCTTGCCCGTGGCTGTCCCCAGCACGGCGCTGTATACGGCCTCCCTCCTCGGCTGTTTCTTTGCAGCGGGGACGGGCTCGTGCTCCTCTGCACGGCTGCTCCACCGTCTCCCCGTGTGCCCAGCTGACCGCGGGCGGAAGCGTGCGGAGTCACCGGTCCCACAGCGCCTCAGGGCAGGGACTGCCGCGCTGCGGGGACGGGGCAGGGCAGCTGTTGGCACACATGGCATGAGCGCGCCTGTTCTCAGCCAGGGCGAGGCGCAGCCAGATCTCCTCCCTTTCCTGGCTGCGTGCAGCAAGCAGCTCACCATCGCCCTGCATCACGCTGCCGGGAAAGGGGCCCCGGCCCCGCGTATCCTGAGGGGATCTGGGGAAAGACTCTAGAGGCACACCAGGGCTTTGTATCCCCCTCTGCCCCAAGCCCTAGTATGTTTTTAGGGCTGGCACTGGGACAGCAGCCCCGCAGTGCCTGAGCTCATAACCACACACAGATGGGGAGGGAGGGCAGGGCAGGATCTGACGCTGCTCGGGGATGTCCTGGTGGGGGGGCATGGATGCGTCACGCCTCCAACAGTCCCTGGTTCTTTGTTGCAGCCTAGAGGGGAGATCAGCACATGCATCTCTGGACTCTCCGGTCCCAAAATATCTCCCATCTCAGAGCCACGATTGCTCCGGTGCTCGCACCCACCCGTAAGGGTGCGGGGAGCTGTGGGGTGTTTTTGAGGTGCCCTCGTTATGCTCGAATGCAGGTGAACCTCTCGGCGCCAGTGACCAACACCAGCTGCTGGGACCAGCCCACCCTGGTGCCCGCTGCCTCTCACAAGGTGGATCTGTTCAACGGACGCCTGTCTGGCATCCTCCTCACCTCCATCTTCGTCACCGTCCTCCAGAATGTCACGGTGGCTCACCTGGGCACGGCACAGGGACGTGTCCTGCAGGTGGGTGCCAGCTGAGGCCAGGCAGGACGCACAGTGCCGAGCAGAGTTGCACGGTGCCCATCAGGTGCCCGGTGTCTCACCTGATGCCTGACCCACTGCAGATGGTGCTGCAACGCTCCAGCTCTTACGTGGTCGCCTTGGCTAACTTCTCCCTGGGGGAGCCGGCACCGGTGCAGCACGCCGTGGGGCTGCAGGGACGCTCGCTGCTCTTTACTGCTGGCACCAAGGTAAGCCGGGCAGTGGGGCAGGGTGTGGGGCTGCAGAGCCCCCCACTCAGCCCCGCTCTGTGTCCCCAGGTGTGGCGTGTGAATGTCACCGGCCCTGGCTGCCGCCACTTCTCAACCTGCGACCGTTGCCTGCGTGCTGAGCGCTTCATGGGCTGCGGCTGGTGTGGGGACGGCTGCAGGCTGCACCACGAGTGTGCCGGCCCCTGGGTGCGGGACAGCTGCCCGCCCGTCCTCACTGATGTAGGTCTGCGCCGGTAGGGGGGGGCAGCAGAGAGGGAGGTGGCACGTGGGGTAATGTGCAGTGGGAGCCCTGCCCTGGGCTGGGCATCATACCCACCGGTGGGGCCCCCCGCGGCCATCACTGCCTGTCCCGCAGTTCCACCCCAAGAGCGCGCCGCTGCGGGGCCAAACACGAGTGACGCTCTGCGGCATGACCTTCCGTTCCCCGCCGGACCCCACCGCCCACCGCAGCTTCACTGACCTCTACAGGGTGGCGGTGGGAGGGCGAAGCTGCACTGTGCTGCCGGAAGAGAGTGAGAGTTACAGGTGCGGTGCTGGGGGGCGCTGCGGGGACGTCGTTCCTGTCCCACCGCTGAGCCCCGTTACCCTGCAGGCCGCTGCCCACGTTCCGTCGCAAGGACTTTGTGGACGTGCTGGTGTGTGTGCTGGAGCCGGGGGAGCCAGCGGCAGCGGCAGGGCCGGCTGATGTGGTGCTCAATGTGACGGAGTCTGCTGGGTCCTCGAGCTTCCGTGTCCAGGGATCCACCACCCTCAGCGGCTTCATCTTTGTGGTAGTGTCCTCATGGTGGCAGTGACACCAGCCCCCGGGTGCCTTGAGTTGGGCGCTGGGCTGTGCGGTGTTGGCTCACTGCCTGCCCTGCCATCCTTGATTCTGCCCAGGAACCCCGCATCAGCATCCTGCACCCCAGCTTCGGTCCCCAGGGCGGTGGCACCCTCGTGTCCCTCCGTGGCACCCACCTCTCAGCAGGGAGCAGCTGGCGGGTGACGATCAATGGCTCCGAGTGTCCCCTGAATGGGCAGCCCAGGTACAGGCCAGCCATCGTCTCAGCACTGCAGGGTCTGTTGGCACAGGTGTGGCCGCGGGGATGCCCTCGCAGTCCCACTGTCCCTTCCAGCTCCTGTGCTGTGTCCCCAGCCAGGGCGACGGGGAGATCCGGTGCACAGCTCCCGCTGCCACCAGCCTGGGTGCAGCCCCTGTGGCCCTGTGGATCGACGGCGAGGAGTTCCTGGCTCCACTGCCCTTCGAGTACCGCCCTGACCCCACCGTTTTGGCCATCGTCCCCAACTGCAGCTATGGGTGAGCGTGTAGGGATGCAGGGACACCCCTGTCTTCCCCTTGCTGAGGTGCTGGGCACCACAAACACCCTGGGGACCGTGTGTTCCTGGTGCCCTGACCGCAGCCCACTGCAGGGGCTCGATGCTCACCCTCATCGGCACCCACCTGGACTCAGTGTATCGTGCCAAGATCCAATTTGAAGGCGGCGGCGGTGGGAAGACCGAAGCCACGGTGAGCACCAGGGCAGGAAGCTGTCACCCTCATGCTGCGCTCAGCACCGTGCCAGCAGTCTCCTGCTCACCTACAGGAGTGTGAGGGTCCGCAGTCGCCCGACTGGCTGCTGTGCTGCAGCCCGGCCTTCCCCGTCGAGACCAAGCCGGTGCCTGGGAATCTGAGCGTGCTGCTGGATGGGGCTGCTGGCCGCTGGCTGTTCCGCCTGCGCTATTTCCGCCGGCCCCAGATGTTCCCCTTCGGGCAGCAGGGTGAGCGGTACCAACTCAAACCCGGCGATAATGAGGTTAAAGTGAATGTACGTGGCGGAGTGAGGCGTGCTGGGGGGGTCACAGTGGGGCCGGCCGGGCTCAGGCCTGTCTGTCCCGGCAGCAATTGGGGCTGGACTCCGTGGCTGGGTGTATGAACATCACCATGACGGTGGGGGGCCGGGACTGCCACCCCAACGTGCTGAAGAATGAGGTGACGTGCCGTGTGCCTCGTGACGTGGATCTGTCCCCCGCCGGGGCCCCTGTGCAGGTAGGTACCCCCCGGGGCACCCCGACCCCTTTGCTCCTGGCCCTGCTGATTCCCCGCTCCCCCAGATCTGTGTGAACGGCGCCTGCCAGGCACTGGGTTTGGTGCTGTCTGCCTCCTCGCTGGACATGGCCGCCAGCCTGGCCCTGGGCACTGGTGTCACCTTCCTTGTCTGCTGCATCCTGGCTGCTGTGCTGCTCCGCTGGCGCTGGAGGAAGAGGAGGGGTGAGTGCCACTGCTCGCCGGGTGCCCCACAGCCATCCCATGTCTCTGGTGCTATACCGTGCCTGCGGTGCCATCCTCTGCCTATGGTTTTACCCTGTGCCCACAGTCCCACCCCACATCCAATGTGCCACTCACTCTTCTTTGTCCCAGAGTCACCCCTGCCCATGTTCTCCCACCTGCAGGGACGGAGAACCTGGAGCTGCTGGTGCACTCTGCCCGGAGCGAGCACCCCATCACCATCCAGCACCCCAATGTTGACTACAGAGAAGTGCAGGGTAAGCAGGGCTGGTGGGCACTGGGGTGCCAGGGCCGTGCTGCCCCAGCACCTGAAGGCACCTCTCCCTGTCCCGGCAGTGCTGCCTGTTGCAGACAGCCCTGGCCTGGCCAGGCCCCATGGACTCTTTGCCGGTGCCGGTGCTGGAGCTGATGCTGCAGGCGGTGGCTCCCCGGTGCCGCTGCTCAGGACCACATCTTGCTGCCTGGAGGACCTGCGGCCAGAGCTGCTGGAGGAGGTGAAGGATATCCTCATCCCCGAGGAGCGGCTCATCACCCACCGCAGCCGCGTCATCGGCAGAGGTGACGATGCACCCCGCGGCACTCATGCACAGCGTCACCCTCCAGCTCCACATCTCACTGCCACCTGTCCCCCACAGGGCACTTTGGCAGTGTGTACCATGGCACCTACATGGACCCGCTGCTGGGCAACCTGCACTGTGCCGTCAAGTCCCTGCACCGTGAGTGAGCGCCCGTGCCCTGGCCCCGCAGCACACAGCCTCGCAGCACACAGCCCCATGGCTCGGCTCCCCACAGGTATCACAGACCTGGAGGAGGTGGAAGAGTTCCTGCGCGAGGGCATCCTGATGAAGAGCTTCCACCACCCGCAGGTGCTCTCGTTGCTGGGTGTCTGCCTGCCCCGCCACGGGCTGCCCCTCGTCGTCCTGCCCTACATGCGCCACGGGGACCTGCGCCACTTCATCCGTGCCCAGGAGCGGGTATGGGGTGCTTTGGGGGGATATGGTGAGTGCTGGGGACCGAGCTCGCCCCGCTCACCACTCCCACCCTGCAGAGCCCCACGGTGAAGGAGCTCATCGGCTTCGGGCTCCAGGTGGCCTTGGGCATGGAGTACTTGGCCCAGAAAAAATTTGTGCACCGGGACCTGGCGGCCAGGAACTGCATGTGAGTGCAGCTGGTTTCGGGGTCCCTCATCCTTAGCGCCCCGATGGGGTGCTGGCCCTGACCCTGTGCCCGTAGGCTGGATGAGACGCTGACAGTGAAGGTGGCTGACTTTGGGCTGGCGCGGGATGTGTTTGGCAAGGAGTACTACAGCATCCGGCAGCACCGGCACGCCAAGCTGCCCGTCAAGTGGATGGCGCTGGAGAGCCTACAGACCCAAAAGTTCACTACTAAGTCAGATGTGGTAGGTGGTCCCCCTGTCCCTATCTCCATCCTTTGTCCCCTTCCTTGTCCCCCTGCCCCAGCGCGGCTCTCTGTCCACAGTGGTCCTTTGGGGTGCTCATGTGGGAGCTGCTGACGCGAGGCGCGTCGCCGTACCCTGAGGTGGACCCCTATGACATGGCCCGCTATCTGCTGCGGGGTCGGCGCCTGCCGCAGCCCCAGCCCTGCCCCGACACGCTGTGAGTGGGGCCGGGGGGCAGCGGGGAGGTGGGATCCCCCCAGGCAGTGCTGGTGCTGACGCGTTGTTGGGGCAGGTATGGGGTGATGCTGAGCTGCTGGGCACCCACACCCGAGGAGCGGCCGTCCTTCTCGGGGCTTGTGTGTGAGCTCGAGCGTGTGCTGGCCTCACTGGAGGGTGAGCACTACGTCAACCTGGCCGTCACCTACGTCAACCTGGAGAGCAGCCCTCCTTTCCCCATGGGGCAGCTGCCCGACAGCGAGGATGAGGAAGATGAAGAGGATGAGGACGCGGCTGTGCGCTGATGGGGTGCTCTGCACCGTGGGTGCGCTCCCCCAAGGGGAGCTGTGGGGCACAGCCCAGTGCACCCACCCTATGGGCTGGGTGCTGGGTGCTGTGGATGCTGTCTTGTGCCGCACACTGGGACTGTGCCAAGTCTCATGGGGTTCCCACCACTTGATCCCATGCTGGCAGGGTGCTGTGGGGCTCATCCTGCACCAGTGAGGTGCTGTGGGCCCCGTGTTCAGCCCCAGCACTTGCTGTGGGGAACCCTAACCTGTCTCCAGGGGTTTCAGGGCCTCCCTGGGGAAATTCACCATTTTGGGGGTTAAATCACTGATAAAAACCAAATGCTATTTTTACCATCTGGTGCTGCGTGCTCTGCCTGTGGTGGGTGCTGGGATCAGGGAGGGGGTCACCCACTGCTCCTGTGCAGCCATGGGAGGGCACCTGCAGACTGGCACTGGCCACCGAGGTGCTCACCCTGCAAGCACCACCCCCTGTCCCTGGGGCACACTCAGTGGGGGACCTGGGCACCTGGGGGGTTGGAGGTTCGTGATCCTTGAGGTCCCTTTCAACCCGAGCCATTCTGTGATTCTGTGAAGTGATGCCAGCGCTGATTGAAAGGATTGTTCTAAAAACCCATCCCAGCCCCATCCTCGTGCTATTGAGCAGGTGGTGGAGGGGACACTGGATGCAAAATTCCGTGCTGTCTTTTGTAGTAAAACACTGCCCTGGCAGCTGCTGCCATGGGACACGCAGCAGGGATGCGCTCAGGTGCGGGCAGGACCTGGCACGTGGATGTGGGGACATGGTGCTCCTGGCATCACAGCGACATGGGCATGGGGACATGCAGCCCCTGGCATCACGGGGACATGGGCACAGGGCACAGTGGTTCTGGCACCACCAGGTTTGGGGCACCGCTGCCCGCCCTGCTTGGGGACCTGGTAGTGACATTGCCAACCTCACCTCATTGCACCCTGCGGGCTTTGGGTGCTCCTGCACAAGCGGTGCCCCAGCCTTGCTCAATTGGGCATCCCTTTCCCAGCACCAGGCAGCTACTTCAGAGCCAGAGTTTTCATAACCAATGCTTTTTTCATATTGATGGAGTGCATTTCCTCCCCTGAACGCCCTTGAACCTGCGGTTAACCGGCCCGTTTAGGAAGCAAAACTCACTGGTTACAGCCAGGGAGCATGTGCATCCATCCCCATGGGGTGCTCTCAGTCTGTGGCAGAGCAGAGACAGACACACGGACCAGGAGGGGACAGCAGTGACACCCCGCAGAGCACATGCCCCCACACACACCCCGCAGCCAGCTCCAGCAGGAGCCAACCCCCCCAGCTGCTCATGAGGCAGCACCGGAGCCCGGGGCCACGTCAGCTCCTATTAGAGAAGCTGTCCATCTCTCCCCCACACCTCACACCTGCACCAGCTGCTTTCAGCAATGTATTTTTAGCCCCGTCTCCCAGCAGCGCTGCCTCAGTTTCCCCAGAGTGGCAGCTTGCCTCCCCGTGCCCATCCGCCAGGCTGCAGCACAGCCCCTGGGTGTCCCGCTGCGGCAGCACGCCTTGCACACGCAGCAGTTTAAATGTTTTATTTGGGGAAAGTGCTGTCGTTAGCAGGGATTAATTATTAAAATCGGAGCCATCTCTAAGGCTGCGCACGGGGCCGTGGGCATACAGGCAGCGGGATGCAGCCCTGCCGCCCTGCAGGGGAGGTGACAATGCCAGGCTGACGTGCTAAGGGTGGCGTTTGCTGGCTGCAATGATGCACACGCCTCGTGCTGGTGGCAATTCTTCAGCGTCACCCTGCCCTGCAAGAGACGGCAGTGGACAGCAGGTGGGGACGGGCCGTTTGTAGCCTCTGCTCCAATGCTTGGGAGCAGCAGCACGGCGGCACGGGGCCAGGTGCAGAGCTGGCTGTGCTCGTGGGGCCTGCAAACAGCATGCTGGCCAGTGGGCTGCCTGCACCCTGCAGGGCTTCCTTCCCAGCAGCTCATACAGTCATAGAATGGCTCAGGTTGGAGAGGATCCAGTTCCAACTCCCTGCTGAGGGCTGGCTGCCTCCTACCAGATCAGGCTGCCCAAGGCCCCATCCAAGCTGGATGTATCAGCTGCGCCGCTCAGCTTGGTGCCATCCGCAGGCGTGCTGAGCGTGCACTCGATCCCGCTGTCTGTGTTGTTGATAAAGGTGTTGAAGAAGAGTTGTCCCAAGAGAAACCCTGGGGGACAGCACTTGCCACCAGCCTGTACCTGGACATAGAGCCATTGACTACAGCCTTCTGGCTCCAGCCAACCAATTCTTTATCTGTTGAATAGTCCAGCCTTCAAATCCATCCCTGTCCAACTTAGAGCTAAGGATGTAGTGCAGGACTGTCTCAAAGGCCTTGCACAAGCCCAGGTAGATGACATCAGTTGTCCTTCCTCTGTCTACCAAAGCCATTACTCCATCACAGAAGACCACCACATTGTCCCGCTGGCGGCTCAAAGCCCACCCCACCATCAGCCAGCGTGTAAGGCCCAATGTCCCCTGGTCCAACACCATATTGAGAACATCCTCCCTGCAGAATGAGAGCTCCTGCTGCTCTAAAATCCTCCTCACCCTTGCGGACCAGGGAGGGCAGGGCTCAGTCCTGCTAGAGATAGCAGCCAGCTTCCCGTGCCCCAGCAGGGACCATCTTCACAACTCCCTGCTGCTGCTGGCCATGCCACCAAGAAAGAGCAGTGGGGTGGCAGCTGCTGCCCCTATTTCATTCCTGCCCCGCTAAATGGAGAGGATGGGCTTTATTTGGCCCCAGTGCCAGGCTGACATGCAGCGCAATTACTGCTGATTGCCTGCCGGTTGCCATGGCGATGGCAAGCATGCAGGGATGCGGTGCTGCGTGGCACTTGAGTCATGGGCACGCTGCATCCCCCGTCCCCTACCCGTGTGTGTGGGGTGCAGGGGGCCGCCGTGGGACCCCAGTCCAGCACCCCACCACTGGCGGGTCCCACAGGGATCTGGGTGGAGATGGAGCTGCCACCTGTGAGGTTACTGAGGGATGGTGGGACGGATGGAGGGTGCATGGGGTGGGGGTGCAAGGGGTGGTGGGATGGAATGGCTTAGGTTGGAGGGGACCTTAGAGATCATAGAGCTCCAACCCCATCACTGCCATGGTCTGGCTGCCCCCCAGCTCGGGCTGCCCAGGGCCCCTCCATGGCCTGGGACACCTCCAGGGATGGCACCCACAGCTCCGGACTGAGCCATTGCTTCATTGCCCTCTGAGAAAAGAATTTACCCTAACATCCCTAACATCTTGCCTAACCTTCCCTCTTTTAGTTTAAAGCCATTCCCCCTTGTTCTATCGCTGTCAGACCCTGTAAGAAGTCATTCTCCCTCCTACATGAAAACTCCCCTCCAGTACTGGAAGGTCACAGTGAGGTCTCCCTGGAGCCTTCTCTTCTCTGTGCTGATCACCCCCATCTCCCTCAGCCTGTCTCCATAGGAGAGGTGCTCCAGCCCGCTGAGCATCTTCGTGGCCTCCTCTGGCCCCGCTCTAACAGCCCCACAGCCCTCCTTTACTGTGGCCCCCAGGCCTGGACGCAGTGCTCCAGGTGGGGCCTCATGAGGGCAAAGCAGAGGTGGAACAATCCCCTCCCTGCCTGCTGCCCCCCTCTGTTGATGCAGCCCAGGATGCTGTCGGCCCTCTGGGCTATGAGCGCACACTGCTGGCTCGTGTGCAGCTTCTCGTCCACCAGGACACCCACGTCCTTCTCTGCAGGGCTGCTCTCAAGTTCTTCTCTCTGTGCTCACATCTGGGATTGCCCCCAGCCCAAAGTACAGCACCTTGCTCTTGTTGAATCTCATTAGGTTCACTTGTGCCCACTTCTTGAGCCGTGTGGATGACCTCACTTCTGTTCTATCAGCTGCACCCTGATAGATATATAGCTGCACCCTGAGTGCACCCTCAGCTGCACTGAGCTGCAGCACTCAGCTCAGTGCTGAGGTGCACTCAATCCCACTGTCCATGTAAATGATAATGATGTTAAAGAGCACTGGTCCCAAGAGGAACCCCTGACAGCACTCATCACCTGGACACAGAGCTACTGAGCACAACTCCCTCACTGAGGACATCCAATCAACTCTTTATCCACCAAATAATTCAGCCTCCAAATCGCTCTCCAAGTTAGAGATAGGGATGCGGTGCAGGACCACGTCAAAGGCCTTGCACAGCTTCAGGTAGCTGACATCAGTCGCCCTTCCATTGTCCCCCAGTGCCGTCACTCCATCACAGCAGGCCACCAGGCAGGTCAGGCACCATCTGCCCTCGGCAAAGCCGTGCCGGCTGCCTGGGGTCACCTGGTCGTCACTCATGAGCCTCAGTGTGTCATCCAGGAGGATCTGCTCCACGACCTTCCCAGGCACACAGATCAGGCTTGCCGGCCTGGAGTTCCCCGGGTTCTCCTTCCTCCCTTTCTTATACACGGCAGCTACGTTTGCCTTTTTCCAGTCTCAGGGGACACCTCCTGACAGCCAGGACTGTTCAAACAGAATGGAGACATCCCATTCCTTCCGAACCCTGGGATGCAAGTCGTCGGGGCAGCAGAACAGGACTCGCAGCAGGCACGAGAGCCCAGCAGAGCCCATCACCACACAGCAAGGTGCTGGGAGGGCTGGGAGCCCAGGCAGAGGAGGGCCGGGGGCTCCGTGGGGCCATTTTGCTGCAGGCACAGTGCTGTCACAGCACCGTTCTGCTCCTCGCCCGGCGAGCAGCCGTGGGGCAGCCCAGAGAGGAGCGGGTGCTGCTGAGTAATTGTGAGTTACACTCCGAGTTCCCGGGTGGGCAAAGATTAATAACAGAGCCGTGTGCTGCTTCCAGGCTGTGTGATTAAACTCTTGATTAGAAGCTCAATCTACGGCGCTCTGCTAATTCCCCCGGGCTCACGTGCTGTTAATTATGTGGTTCATGTGGCAGTGAGGCCGGGGCTGTGGGGGCTGTGGGACTCAGCAGAGGTCCGTGAGCAGTCATGGCCCTCCCTGCACTCCATGCCTGAACTGCGGGCAGAGCGAAGGGCTTTGAGAGGCCTCATGCTGTTGAGAGGCCATCACCCCTCTCTTGCCACTTCTGGCAGTGAGCGATGCCCCTGGCCTGCAGCCAGAGAGATGGAGCCCGAGGGAAAGTGCCCGGCTCCAACAGGGTTGTGCTCTTCCTATTCCATCTCATTCCATCCCATCCATCTTTATCCTGGTTAATCCATCCCACCCTGTGCTGTCCTATTCTATTTTATCTTATCCTACCCCATCCCATCCATCCCATCCTGTCCAACCTCATCCATCCCATTCCATCTAACCCATGCCATTCCATCCTATTTCCTCCAAACTGTCCTATCAAATCCTGTCCTGATCCATCCTTTTCATTGCATCCCAGCCATACCACTCATCCCATCATGCCACCCCATCCACCCCATCCTACCTCATCCATCCAGTCCCATCCCATCCATCCTATCAGCCCCATTCCAATCATCCCAACCCATACTATCCACTCCATCACACCAGTGCCATCCTATCCATCCCGATCCATCCTATCTCCTCCGAACTGTCCTGTCCTGTCCCACCCAAACCATCCCATCCCATTCTGATCCATCCCACCCCATCCTGTCCCATCCCACCCACACCATCCCATCCCATCTGATCCCGTTGCACCCATTCCATCCAACCCATCTCAGCCCATTGTACCGCCTCTAACCTGTCCTATTCTGACCAGTCCTTTCACATTCCATCCTATCCATCCCATCCCAACCATCTCATCCACCTCATCCCTTCCACCCCATTCCAACCCATGTTATGTTCTATCCTGTTACGTCCCATCCCATCCCATCCCAATGTCACCGCACCCCGTGCCCGCTGCCCACGGCACTCCGGGAGCCGCCGCTGTCCCGTTGCTCCATCCCCGCAGGTGTCCCCGTGTCCCCCCACCCCGCGCGGTGTCACAGATGCCGGCGGTGATGCCACGCGCCCCATTCCCGTGGGTGGCGGCTCCCGCGCCAGGAGGAGGCGGGGCGCAAAGTTTGGGGTGCCGTCACGGGAGGGGGCGGGGGGACCCCACGGTCGGCGGGGGGCGGCCCCCCGCGGCCCCCCCCCCCCCCCCCCAATTGCCGCGCCAGGCGCGCGGGGCCGCGCCGCGACGGAGCGACGGCGGTGCTCGGCTCGGTTCGGCTCGGCTCCGCACCGCTCCGCACCGCCCGGCACCGCGCGGCTCCCCCCGAGCGGCGGCCCCGGGCCGCGCCCCCCGTTGCTGTCGGAGAGGCGAGAGGTGAGCGCGGCGGGACGGCCCCGGGGGGGATGCCGAACCGAGCCGGGCTGAGCCGTGCCGTCCCCAGGGCGCGGGGCCGCTGGGCCGGGCCGGGGGCGTCGCTGGGGTTCGCCACGTGTCGGCCCGGGGCTGCCCCTCCGTGTCCCTGCCTCGTCCCCCCATGCCGTGTCCGTGTGCGCCCCGACGGCTGCCCCGTGCCGCCCCCCGCTGCCGCCTTTCCCGACCCCGGCGGGCACCGAGCTGCCGTCCCGTCCCAACCCCGTTCCATCCCGTCCATCTCACTCATCCCATCGCATCCCGTGCCGCCTCGTCCCGTCCCGTCCCATCGCATCACACCACACCCCCGCCCCATTCCATCACTCTCCGACAAGATTTGCATTCCTCCCTGCGCGCTCCCCTCTGCGGCAGCCCCCAGCTCGCCCCTAGGCAGATGCCCCCTGGCTGGGGGGCACCGGGTTGTGGGAACCCCCCGGCCCCGGCTCTGTTCCAACCCCAGGAACTCCGTTTGGGTGCAGAGCTGTGGGCTCCCGTAGCCCCTCCGCTCCGCTGCCACCTGCACTGTGGACATTTGGGTACGCTTCCCTCTGGTCCAGCGCTCCCGTGGGGTGCGGGGTGCAGCGGGGACCTTCTGGCAGCACGGCCGGGGGCTGCAGGTGGGAGCGGGGCTGCAGGTGATGCTGGCTGTGCTGCAGCCGGGGGTCCCCGAGCCGTGAGGCAGAGCCGGGCTCCGGGGTGCTTGGGGGGGATGCTGGCGAGGGATGCACGGCTGCGTCATCCCGTCCGCACCCGGCCACCCACCTCCCGCTATTGTCTTACACCCGCTGTTGCTTCTGCTCCCAAATTAGCTGCTTCAGAAGGGGGGGGGGGCGGGAGGGCAGCTGTGTGCGGTTGCCAGCGCGGCACCCAGCCTCCCTACTGTGCCCAGCTCTCAGCCGGGTGCGCTCACCTGCAGGACATCCCGGGGATGCTGACCCCTGAGCCAGCCGGGGCAGGGGATGGTGCTCAGCGGCACCTGCTCAGCCAGCGGGAACTGCTGGGATGGACACAGGTCAGCCGAGCGCTCACAGAGGCAGCAGTCAGATCCCTATCTGTCATCCCATTGGGTCCCTGCATGGCTTATCCTGGCAGCACGCCGGCAGCTCTCATCCCAGCCCTCCCAGCCGGCCACTGGCTGCAAGGACAGCCCTAGTCCCCTCGCCTCGGGTCAGTGGCATGGCACAGCTGGCGTCGTATGGCACAGGGATGCTCGGAGCAGCCAGGCAGGGCACGTTCCCTGTTGGGATGAGCCCAGGGAAGGCAGGGAAGCTTCAGCAGGTCTATAGCTTGGGGGTAAGTTCTCCTGCACCGTGGGTGCTTTGCTTCTCTTTTGGGAGTGGGCGCACTCCGCGCGGGATGGGGCTGCCTGCTCTCGTCTGGCAAGGGCTGATGCCCTGGTGCTGCACAGCGAGGGGCTCCCATCCCGCAGGCAGGGCTGGATGGAGGCAGCGAGCACATGAAGGAGCATCCCCACGCCCCTGCCTCGCTGTCCTCACACCCCCCTGGGGGTCACCCGCCCCAGGGATCATCCCGGTGCCCGCACATGGTGCCACAGACAGGGCACCCATCCGGGGCCGGCGCGGTAGTGCCAGGGCTGCGCAGCACAGCAGGTCGGGTGCTGCCCGTCCCTGCCCCCGCCGCAGGATGTGCCGCTTTCTGCATCTTCAGCTCCCATTGCCATAGCAACAGGCTCAGAGCTTGGGTACCCGCCGCGCCGGCTCCTGCATCCCGCTCCGCCATCCTGCCACCGGGACCGGGCTGGCAGGTGCTGCCTGCACAGTGCGGTGCGGCACGGCGTGGCTTGTCATCCTGGGAGCTGGGGGTGATGGGTGCCTCCGGCGCCAGACCAGCATCCCGCTGGATGTCCCACTCAGGCTGAGCGGGGCCATGGAGCTCTTCTCTTCCTGGAGCATCAGAAAATAACATCCGTTAAAACTTCTTCTCAGAACAGGATGGGAAAAAGGAAAAAAAAATTACTTTCTGGGAACAGTTTTTTTTTGCCAGCAAGCTCCCAAGAAGGGTCTGGGGTTGGAGGGTTCCTGTCAGGAAGGCAGAGGGCTGTCACCGTCCCCAAAGGACAGGGTAACAGCACGCAGCTGGCAATGCTCGAGCTGAAGAAGTGTCACCACAGGGCAAAACGGGGCTGAGGAACAGGACCTGCTCCACTTGCCACACTGCCTGGTGAGCTGCTCCCAGCTCTGCCTCTGGAATAAATTCGTTACTGAGCTGCAAAGCAGGCTGGTGGGGCAGAGTGGCCAGAAGCCATGGGGATGGGCTGCACTCCATCAGGTTTTACGCTGCTCAGCAGGGACAGGTGCAGGCAGCGGGGCCAGGGCTCTCACGGCTCCTCTGCCTCTGCAGCACCGGGCCCTGCGATGCCGTTTGGCTGCGTGACACTGGGGGACAAGAAAGACTACAACCAACCGTCCGAGGTGACCGACAGATATGACCTGGGCCAGGTCATCAAAACGTGAGTGCGTCCCTGCCCGGCTCTGGGAGTGCCCACGGGGACCCCTACCCTGCACCAGTTGGGGAGCTCGGTGCCTTCAGGGCTGGGGTGCGTTCCCTGCAACGAGTGCTGATTCCAGGAGGGCTTTGCCGTCTGCTCTGAGCACAGAATTGCTGCCGGTGCCGAGGTTCGCTGCCGCTGCTGCTGCTCGCCGCAGCCTGGCGCCTGCGGTTAACCCTCCCTCTTCCCTCCCAAATATCTGCTGGGATTGCAGCAGTTCCTCAAAATCGCGCCTCCCGAAAGCAGGACCGTCTGCTCTGGCTGTGGCGGAGGAAGGGGCTCTGGGGAAGTTCTCTCACCTCCTGCCTTCCCGAATGCGGCGTTACAGTAGTGTGGAGGCATGCTGCTGTGCAGCTCAGTATTGATGGTTCTGCAGCATCCATCTGGCCGTGAGCTCTGTGCAGGGACAGGGGCCGTCCCGCAGGATGCTCCGGGAGCCCATGTGGCCCTGTTGTGGGGAAGGGGCTTTTTCTTTACCCCCCTCCCCCCCCTCCCCACTTTCCTAATGCTTTGCTTATCCCTTGCTGATTCCTTGCAGGGAGGAGTTCTGTGAAATCTTCCGGGCAAAGGAGAAGACATCGGGGAAGCTGTACACCTGCAAGAAGTTCTTGAAGCGGGACGGGCGTAAGGTGCGGAAGGCTGCCAAGAATGAGATCATCATCCTGAAAATGTGAGTGCCAAGGCCAGGGGGGGGAGAGGGGGATGGGTCTTCTTGGGTTGGTCCCAGCGAGTCAGTGGGCAGCTCGCATCCATCCACCCACTGCCACCACCATCCCGTGGGCGCTACAGGGTGAAGCACCCCAACATCCTGCAGCTGGTGGACGTCTACATCACGCGCAAGGAGTACTTCATCTTCCTGGAGCTGTAAGCATGGCGTGGGGCGGCGGGTGGGCGCTGTGCCGCGGGGCCACCGCAGCCTGCTCTCGGCACCGGCAGGGCCACGGGCCGGGAGGTTTTCGACTGGATCCTGGACCAGGGCTACTACTCAGAGAAGGACACCAGCAACGTCATCCGGCAGGTGCTGGAGGCTGTCGCATATCTGCACTCTCTCAAGATCGTTCACAGGAACCTCAAGGTGGGAGCTCAGGGTCCCTGGTGGGCACAGGCACCTATGGGTGCCGGTGCAGCCTCACCACGCTCACGTTCCCTGATCTGGCAGCTGGAGAACTTGGTGTACTACAACCGCCTGAAGAACTCCAAGATCGTCATCAGTGACTTCCACCTGGCCAAGCTGGAGAATGGTCTCATCAAGGAGCCCTGCGGCACCCCTGAGTACCTGGGTAAGGGCGAGCTGGGCGGGCACAGAGAGGGGGCAGGGGGGGCACAGACTGCCTGTCTCCAGGGTCAGTGTCGTGGCAGGTCCCTTGCCGGTGAACATTGGTGCTCCTGATGAGTTTCCATCACTCAGGGATCCATCCTGGGTGCTCCTGGCAGTTCTCTCCCATTCCCATCACCCTGCAGCTGATGCTGGCTGCACCCTGGGGGTCCCTTCTGCTCCTCATCACCCCAGGGACCAATCTGGAGTGCCCCCGTTGGGCCCCCGCTCTGCTGATGACTGCTCTCTGTGGGTTCCTGGGTGTCCCTGGTGGGTTATTCCCACTTCCCATCACACAGAGGAGCAATTGTGGATGCTCACAGCAGGTCCCTCCTGCTCTTCATCGCCCCAGGCACCCATCCTGATTCTTCCCAAAGGGTTCCTCCTGCTCCCCATCATCAGAAGTACCCATACTGGGTCCCTCCTGCCGCTCATGGGTGACCTGTTGGGGCACACCATGCACGGCCACCCTGGAGGAGCAGGGAGATGGGTTTCCCAGTGGGGGAAATGGTGTCTGGAGACCCCAGAGCGGGACTGGTCCCCCACTTCCACCATCCTGTGTTCTGTAGCTCCGGAGGTGGTGGGGCGGCAGCGGTACGGGCGGCCGGTGGACTGCTGGGCCATTGGTGTCATCATGTACATCCTGTGAGTGTGGGGTTGGAGACGGGGTTGGGGGGGCTCTGGGCTTGGGGGGAACACTGAGCACACACCCCGCAGCCTTTCGGGGAACCCCCCCTTCTACGAGGAGGCGGATGAAGATGACTACGAGAACCACGACAAGAATCTCTTCCGCAAAATCCTGGCCGGGGACTACGAGTTCGACCCCCCCTACTGGGATGACATCTCGCAGGCGGGTGAGCTGTAGTACTTGAGGGGGGGCAGGGGGGACACGGGGCCCCTGTGTGTCCTGCCTGCGCTGACCCTCCTGACCCCAGCCAAGGAGCTGGTGACACGGCTGATGGAGGTGGAGCAGGACCAGCGGATCACGGCGGAGGAGGCCATCTCCCACGAATGGTGAGGGGCTGCAGGAGCAGCGGGGGCCCAGGGAGGGCGGTAGGGGCCGCTCACCACCCCCTTACTGCCCCCAGGATCTCTGGCAACGCTGCCTCCGACAAGAACATTAAGGACGGCGTCTGCGCTCAGATCGAGAAGAACTTCGCCAGGGCCAAGTGGAAGGTGGGTGGGCGCAGCCCCGTGCCTCAGTCTCCCCCCGGGGGTCCTGACGCCCACTCGCCCTCGCAGAAAGCCGTGCGAGTGACCACGCTCATGAAGCGGCTGCGGGCACCCGAGCAGACGGAGTCGGCCCCTGCAACCACCGCCGCCACCACCGCCACCGCCACCGCCGCTACCACGGACGCCGCGGCCCCCCTGACCCCCGCCACGCCGCCCACCGCCAGCCCGGCCGCTGACACGTGTAACGGGGCCGGGGACGCCGCCGCCGCCGCCCTCGCCGAGGCCCCCAGCGAGCCGAGCGGCTGAGCGGCAGCCCTGTACATAGCCCGGCATGGCCCCCGCACCCCTCGCCTGCGCCCCACTTTTCTACGTGCCCCCAGAGGAGAGCGGGGCAGCGCCCTGCATGGAGCCCGTCCCCTCCCGGTCCCCGCCGCTCTCTCAGTCTGTCCCCCGCCGCCTCCCCCGTCCCCTCCCCCGGGGATGCTCAGAGATACCCGCGGACAAGCCCCGGGGACGCGCGCTCACGGGCCGGGCCCGAGGCGGGACGGAGGGGGGGGGTCGGTCCTTCCATCGCCCGCCTCCGACCTGCCGGCCCCCGGGGGAGGGGGGCGGAGCAGAGCGGGGATCCCCGAAGCGCCGCGCCCAGCCGGCCCCCCTCCGTCCCCGCTTCTCCCCCCCGCCCCGGGCCGCTGCATGCCGCGCCCCGCGGCCTCTATCTCTGGCAAATAAAGACCCGCCGAGGGCAAACTGAGAAAGCAGCAGCGCCGCCCGCCCGCCTCCGTGAGGGGTCGTCGCCCGGGAGGGCCGGGGTGGGCGAGGGCGAGGGCGGGGCGGGGCGGGCCGGGCTCGAGGACGCCGGGTCGAGGGCGGGCCGCTACACGGGCCGCGCGGGGCCGGGCTCGGCTCGCCGTGCCCTCGGAGCGTAGCCGGGCTCGGCCGTCGGGCGGACTCGCGGCGCCCCGCGGCAGGGGCGCGGCACGGCGGCCCGCGGGACCAGCCCCGCGGGGAGCGGGCCGAGCGCGGGCCCCGTGACGTCGCTTCCGGCCTGGACCGGAAGCGGCGGCCGGGCGGCCGGGTTTGAATCGCGCGGCTCCGCGCGGCCTGGCGCTGCCGGTCCCGCCATGCCGATCCGCGCGCACTGCACCATTTGCTCCGACTTCTTCGACAACGCGCGCGACGTGGCCGCCGTGCCGTGCGGGCACACGTTCCATCGGGCATGGTGAGCGGCGGGCGGGCGAGGGGAGCCGCCTCTTCCTCAGGCCGCGGTGCCGAGCCGGGGCGCGGCCTCCCCCTCGGCTGCGGCTCGGCCCGCGGGCGGTGTCGGTCTGAGCGGCCGTTTCCCTCTCCCTCCGCAGCCTGTTCCAGTGGTTCGACACGGCGCCCAGCCGCACCTGCCCGCAGTGCAGGATCCAGGTACCGCCCTCGCTGTCGGCGCCGCGTTTCTATGGCACCGCGCGCTGCTGGAGCCTCCGGCCTGGAGCCCCGGGCCTGGGGAATGAGGGGAGGGCGGATGGAGGCGAGCGCGCCCTGCTGATATCTGTGCCGGAGCCTTCGCTGCTTGGTGTAACGCTGGGGAGGGCAGGAAGGAAACCCCGGGCCCTCAGAGCGGCGTTTCTGGGGATGCTGTCAGGCAGACAAACTGCTGCCGTGGTTCTTAGCACCGAGTCCTGGCTCTCGTTGAGGATGTGCTGTGCTGGCAAGGGAGGAGCTGCGCTTCTCTGGAGGCTGCTGTGTTATCGGCCTCGCAGGGCTTGGTGCGTGCAGCTGAAGGAGGGGTCTGGTGCAGGCTTCCAGCTTGCTGTTGCTGGGACTTGCTCTGTGCTCGTGCTTTTTTTCCTCTCAAGGTCTCGGCCCTTGTTCTTTCCCTGACTTGTTGATTCCCTCTGTTCTTCGCTGCCGCTTACATCTCTGGGTTACCATGGAGTTATCGCGAAATAACATCTTATGTAGCAGTAACTATGCAATTAGCTGGTGTCATGACTGTATATAATACTTAAAACACAAAGCTGTAACTGCATGGGGGAGGTGTGGAGAGCTATCAAATTCAATTACAGCACCTTCTGCCTGCAGAAAGCAGCACGTACTTCTGTCTTTGGATTTGGCATCATGTTAGCTCAGCGTCAGCTGCTTGGGCCTTAGCTGCCAGAGAACAGACTGCGCTCGATTCAGAAGTGCCTGAATCTTTCTGCTGCAGCTCGGGAGCTTGGCTGGAGTCGTGCTCCCAAAACTGAGTGGGGGGCCTGCAGTTGTGCTGCTGAGCAGAAGCAGGATATTGCCAGGGATGGCGTTGCACGTGGACTGACGTGCCTCCTGCGGCCTTGTGGCAAGGTGCCACCTTCTTCCCCTGCGTGCGTCTTCTATATGTACTGCTTCTTCCTGTGTGTGCCAGTCAACCTCTCCCCTCTCTGCTTCTAGGTCAGCAAAAGACACATAATCAATAAGCTGTTCTTTGATGTTGCCCTGGAGGAGCAGACAGCACTGGATGCAGAGACCTTGCAGGTATTTGATGGGGTTCTTCTATCCTGTGGTGCTCTGAGCAACTTAGAAACATGTCTGGGAATGCTGGTTCTTTGCCACCAGCTGTTTCCCGAGCTGCTGCTTGCTGTGCTATGCTCACATTTCAGACCCAAAGCGCTTCATTGTCTCCTGCCTGTCCACATTTTCTGTTATGGTCCAGTCTAAGCTCTGCCATGAGGCGGTCTCTCATGTGCTGGTTTAGTCCAACCAAATCTCAGATAGTGACTCAAGAGGCCTCCTCTTCTGCTTTATTGTTCTTTCTTAGTTTGGAAGCCTCCTGAAGCAGAATCAAGTAAGTATCCAACTGCTTCTTCTCCACTGGGTCTCAAAGCTCCTCTCAGTGGTTGTGTGAGAATGTGACTGCAGAGATTTTGCCAAAATGCACGTGAGAAAAAGTGCTGAATTCAGTGATCTGCTGCAGGTATCTGTGGCCTGACAGGTGGGTTTATTTGCATGGGCTCATAAGGAAGTGGGACAGCAATGGTGACTTGGTTTTCCTAGAGACATTAGGAAGTGGAACCGTCAGAAGCTGCACCCTCAGGAGCATGCAGTGCTGCTGCTGGGTCCCCATGGGAATTCCAGGCTGGAGTAGAAGAGCTGAGTGATGTTCTCCAAGAGCCAAACTCTGCTGTGGAGAGCTGTGTGTGAGGAGGGATTAAGGCACAGGGGCTGTTCTGTGCTCTACTCTGTTGCTTAGTATGGATGATGCATGGCTCCTTATGTGTGGAGTTATCTGTTCCAAAAAAAGTCATCAGTTGACCTCGGTATAATGGGATGCTTGTATCCTCTTGTGTTTAGAATCAGCATGTGCAGCAATTACCATAATTAGCATCGTCATGGCAACTGCTATATGTATACTGTATGTTTTTAAAATAAAGCAAGCCAGACTGTGATGTCAGTAGCACTGTCGTTCTCAAAGACCACCAATAAACTGGAGACCAGATCTGCGTGCGGAGGAAATGAAAAAGCATCTCTGGGCACTGGAAGCTGTGCGCCTCAGATGCAAAGCAGTGGCTTGAAGGAGGTAAACATTGCCTTTAGGATGCATTCAGATCGGGTCTCATAAGTGTAAACAGATGAGTGACTCAGTGATGGGCTGTATGGTGAAAAATGCCCTAGAAAAGCTGTTTTTTCCTTCCTCTTATCCACTCCCCAGGGTCAAAGATGGGCTCCCTCAGCTTTTCCCTCCTTGTAGACTGTGCTGAAGGCCTGGCTCTCTTCCTCTCACAAGAGACTGTAGACCTGCATGGCAGCAAGTCAGCTCCTACAAAGTTTATTTTGTTGCCATTAGAGCAGTGTTGTCTAGACTTCAGCACAGGTATTTTAATGAGGGAGCTGCAGTCACTGTGTAATAGGGAAGAACCAAATATTTTCTGTGTAGAGGAGCACGGTTGGCTGATAGCGTGCTACTGCCCCATGGACAGCTCTGAGGGTTGCTCTAATCAGTCAGCTGTGTAATCAGCTGGAGCTGTGCAGCCTGCAGATGCCTTGAAATGAGAGCCTGGCCTCTGGAGAGGCCAAGAGGCGAGAGGGTGTGCTTCCAGGTGCTAGAAAGCTGAGGGTGAAGCTGTGTCATCCCAGAGAGACAAACCTGTTATGCTAGAAGTGCTTGGAAGAATTGCCTCGTGGCATTCTGATGCAGAATTACCCAAATTACCTTCTGAGTGATCAGCCTTTGCTGATCCCCACTCATTTTTGCTCCGAAATACTTGGGGTTGAATGAGAGCTGAAGCTGCTCTGCTTCTGGCTGACTGGCAGGCGTGGGTTTCAGCTAACGCTGCGAAGGTATCCTGGTTCCCTGGAGTCGATGCAGACCACAGGTTGAGCGCTGCAGCATATCTCAGCTTTTTAGTGCTCAGCCTGTTTGTTGGTTGGTTGTTTCTTTTTTTTCCTGTACTGCTTTTAAAGATGGTTCTCAGCGATCAGAACAGTCTCCATGTTTCTGCTGTGGGAGTAGAAATGTGAGTTTTGGGGAGAGACGCAGCCCCGGGGCTTGCTGGAGCCCGGCATCCTGCTTGTTTGTATCTAGGGAGCTGAGAGCCCATCTTATGGAGGAGATTGGGGTACTTTGCTCAGCTTGGTAAAAGGGAGGCAGGAGGGGAGGGTTCCTGCCTATAAACCTGCCAGGGAGGGTAGAAACCTGGGAGGACAGCTGACGGCTTGTGGTTGCAATATCTTGTGGCAGCATTCTCTTGTAATCAGGCTGGCAGAGAGACAAAGGAACTTGCATCTATCAGAGTGAAAACTGGGAGAAGCCTTTAGGAACAGTGGTGGAAGATGAGGGATTTCAGATTAAGTTGATGAATGAGGTAATGTTACATAGCTGCCTGCGGTAGCCCAGGATTTCTTTTGCTATCATGGTAATTAGCACATCTTGTGAGCTCACTAATCGTTCCTGAATAGGACTCAGAGGAGGCTGCATCAGAATAGTTCCTGCAGCAGAGCTATTTCTACCTCAGCCCTCTGTTGTCCCCCTGGGGGCAAATCTAAGTCAGCTCTGCTAGGCTTTACCCTCTGTCCCTTCTGCTTACCCAGCTTCAGATCCCATGCTCTCCTTCCCTCATTTGCTGTCACGAGCAGAGCTTTGCTTTGGTCCTGTCAGCTCTGTGGTCACTGCTACAGCTATTCTCAGCTCAGATTTGCATGTAGCATTCCAGGCTGCACAGATTTGTGTGCTCGGCTTCAGTACTGTGTTGGCATTTTATTGTGGTTTTATTCCACTGCAGTTCCTGCCTGGCTTGTTATGTGCTTTCCTCTGCAGCTCTAACAGCTTTTTAAGTCATCTTCTGTTGACTCTTCCCTGTATTTTTTCTTTCCTCCCTCTATCTGTAACGTGGTGTGAGTTATAAATATGTATATAAATATATCTATTGCCTATCTTTATGAACTCCATCCATCCTTTGGCTGTTTTCCAGCGTTCGTAGGTTATATCACTTCATCCATAATTTAAACCACGGTTATTTGCTCCCTCTCTCCAGTCCTTAATTAAGATGTTAGAAATGCCTGACCTCCCCCAGGCCTTTGGGGTGCCCAGGGGACGTTAGGTCCCCACTGTTCAGTACAGATGGGTTCACTGGTGATCTGTTTATGGCCATTTGGCTCAGCTGTTGGTTGATATCAGCATCTCACACTGCAGTGACTTAGTGTCCTCAGAATGCTGGCGATGCCTTTTGATCTGAACGCTTTGCCACCTTTTCAGATGTTTGGATGTGCTTTTGTGCCCCCCACCTGCACGTGGCTCAAGTTCACGTCAGTTCAAAGCGGCTCTTGATCCAGATAGTCTGGCATCATCCCTGTTTTATTGCCCTGTTTAGGTAAAACATTGCAAAAATTCTTCCTGTCTGATTTCCTGAATTTCCCTGAGAGCCTTCCAAAATTATTCAGCTAAAACGAGATGACTGACAGTGTGAGAAACGCAAGGTTGACAAGGCTAAGACAAAACTGGGATCGTCTCTTCCCTCCCCGCAGAATGCCAGTTGGAGGTGCTCTTTGTGTTCCCTGCGATGGTACTTGTTTGTAGCTTGGTGCTTGCTGCTAATGCCTGCTATTCTTAGCACATGGCTGGTGCAAATGTCCCGCCGAGAAACCTCTCGGCTCCTTTGAAGATATGGTGAAAGCTTCTCTGCAGGCTGTTTCCTAATAGGGTTTTCTGTGTTGCGTTTCAGAATGAACTGGACAAGGTGAAGGCTCAGCTCTCCATGAAAGGTGAGTTCCAGCTGCCAGCAGGCCCTGGGCCCTGCCTGCCTGCCTGAGCTGCTTGTCCAGGTCGGAGGGCTGAGTGTGCAGAGCATCCTCTCACTGAAGCTGAGGCCATGGTGCAGGCTGTGAGCTGCTCTGCTGGAGGAGCTTCTTAGAGCTGCGTCTTTGAGGAGAGACTGCCCAAAGCTGTGTATAACCTGTATAACAGAGCCAGAGTTCACAAGTCAGCCCAGCTCAGCTCTAACTGGGGTCTCCTTTGCCAGTTTAGGCAAATATGGTTTTTCTTTTTGTTTTGTTTTTGTTTTTTTCTCCTCTCCATGATTAAGAGCTGTGAGAGTCCAGCACAGCTCTGTCTGGAGTAAGCTTGCCAAAATCAAAACCTGTGGTCTGAGCACCAGGAAGCTCACAGCTGCACATGCCAAAGGCTTCTTCCTTCTACAGTGGTGCTCAAGCTGCAGTGGGAAGGTGTTGGCTTTTGTTTGGCTGTTGCAGTGCCACGTGTGTCAGTTGAAGAGCAGACGGAGCTTGCTGTGTGCACTTCCATTTTTCCCATCTTTAATTTTAGAGGATGTTTGAGGGAGGCAGGAAAAGCAAAAGCCCTGGAGACTTGTCGATGGTTTTCGAGCATCGTCTGTAGGCAGCCTGTCATCAGGACATGAGTCATGAGCAGAAAGGAAAATGTCAGTCTGAGTGACAGAAATCCAAAGTCACACTAGCAGAAAGGAAAAATCTTTGAAGAATGCCAGGGGCTCACCCACGCCCTGAGAGTCGTCTTTACTCTGCCTTCCCTGCACGAGACAGACTCAGCTAGCCAGGAGGTTGAGGATTCGGTCCTTAGCCTGAGAGCAGCATTGCACAGCCTGCACGTCTCTATTCTGAGGCTCGTTCTCTTGCCAGCTCGGTTGAGTTTAGTGACTTGGTAGAGAGCCAGATCTTCTGGGGAAGGTGGCTGGGATTATTGCTAGGATGTTATCCAAGAAAAACTGCTTGAAGGCCTGCTCATCTTCTCAGCTTCTGGTGAGTAGAGGTTGGATGTGACATTCCCTGTCCCGTCCTCTTTTCATATTGGAAAGAAGCAGTTCCCAGCTCCTGCCTCCTTTGCTATGGGCACTCTGCTCTCTGGTGGTTCTTGTGTATAAATTCTCCTCTTAAAGATGTGCTCTGTGCTCTGTGCTGTAGTAGAGCTGTGTAATTGCCAGTCCCTGATCAGCTTGCAAATGGCTCCTGAGGTGCAGAGCTCTGTACAGACCCAGCAGGCGCAGTGGGAGGCACTTGGAACGAGCTGAGAACTCATTCCTGCAGCATGGGGAGATTTGACTCCTGCCATCTGCCTCTGGGCAGCTGGGATCGGAGGAAGGGAAAGCCCAGGCTCCTTTGGTTCATGTGAAGTCCTTGCAAGTGCAGGGGGGCAGCTCCAAGCTGTGCTGCCTCTGGCGAGGAAGGGTTATTCAGACCAACAGAGAAAAAAGGCTTTACTAAGAAATGTGTTTCCTTCAACACCTCCCCAGCCTCCTGTGTGTTTCTGCTGGGATATGTTCTTCCTGAGCTTCTTCAGTCCCATGTGGCTCCCTTACTTTTGTCCAGCAGTGCCATACTTCTGTGGGATGTGTTGGCACAACCTGACGCTGGATTGCTTGGAAGGAGGAATGGCCCTTTTGGAGGGGTGCTGAGTGACTTCCTGCTGTTGTCAGACTGGAGCCACAGGCAATTTTGACAAAGGCAGAAGGAGCTCAAGACTTCACCCTGCTCTCACCAGAGCTGCACTGAGGGCTTACTTTTCTTCGTTGCCCAGTAGCTGAACTGGCTGTTCCCTGCTTAGCTCTGACAGCTGCTGCTGATGGTTGTTCCTTTGTGAGCTGTTCTTCACTTGTCTCGCCAAAACAAATGGAAATCTGGCGCTGTTTTCACAGTCTTCTCCCTGGTGGTCGAAGCTGTGTGCCTCGTGCTGGGTGGCCTGCACGAGGAGGTGGGTGCATCACACTGGTGGTGCCCTGGGGTAGGTGCAGTAGCGCAGTGATGCAGTGCTGCTGTCCCTGTTGAGCAGGCTGGCTGTTTGCAGCCCCCAAAGGGCTGCCCCGCACGCCAGGCTCTGCATGGGGAGGATGAGCTGAGGGCTCAGCTCTCCAGCTCAGTGTGACTCCAGAGAGCAGTTCTGCACACGCCTGGCTTGGAGAGCATGCAGGAGTTAAGATACATCAGCTTAATGCTAGCAGGACTGGCGCTGGAAAGCTATTAAAGGGAACATGTTATCTTTACTGAAGCCTGCTGGCACTGGGAGAAGCAATTGCTTGCTACAAGCCCAGTTGCAGACAGCATTTAGGGAAATGGGTCTCTACAGGACTGGCCGACTCCTAGCAGCATGGAGACCGAGAGTGCAATCAGCTCCGGTTTGTTGTGCGACTGCTGTTGTATGTGGGGCTGCTGAGGTCTGGGTTTCCAGGCCGTGGTTTTCTTTTTCTTTCTAGAGAAAGAAAAGCGGGAATGCCAGGCCATCGTGGATGGGCTGCGGGACACCTTGGATGTGCGCAACGCCACCATCGAGTCGCTCCAGAAGGTGCTGGGAGAAACAGAGATGCTGTGTTCCTCTCTCAAGGTACCTTTCCCATCCCTTGCTGGATTTTGGCTCTACCCATTGCACGATCGATGTTAATTTTGTTCAGGTTGCCTTCAGGCCATGCTGATATTGACACTGCTCTGTGCTGGTGGGAGTTTGGGGTGGGTGCCTCGAGACGCCTGCCACTTCAGTCTCTGAGTAACAGGAAGGCTGCGGAGCTGGGTTTTCTTTTTGGGTTTATTAACCCAAAGTGAGCAGCGACGCCAGTCTGGAGGTACTGGCTGCGTGCCATGCTGAGGGTGATTCAGAGCCATAAAACCCAGGCCTGTGGCTGTGTGTAACGGCTGTGCGCTCAGGGCAGGGGTGGCCGGGGCTGGGGGACCACCAGCCCAGCCTGGGGGTGTTAGCTGAGCTTTGCTGCTGCAGTGCTGATCGTGAAGGTAGTGGTGTGAGGGGAGTGTGGGAACTGGCCCCCGCGCCCCGCTGCAGAAGCACCGGCTCCCTGCGGTAGAATGTTCTCCTGAAATGGGTTTTGGCCAGACGGGATTCAAGGAAAATTAGTTTCTTGGTTTGATCAGAGGAGAAATCAAACTGATATATATGGAGGGGGAGTTGCAAGCTTTAGCTGAGTGGGATTTGATCCAGCTAACTCTCCTGTCCTGTTGCCAGGGCTTTCCTTCGATTAGGTTAGTAATGTGCAAAGTCCAGGGATCAAATATTCCTGTTGTGCTTCTGCGTGCAGTGACTCAGTGCATAGTCATGCATTGTGCATAAACAGCAAGTGGAAGGGGGTAAGAACAAGAGACTCTTGGCTGGGATGTCTTGTGGTGAGCAGTGCAGCCTTGACTTGGTGCTTGGCTGCCTGTACTGTGTGCTGAAAGCTCACTGCGAGCACAGGGAGTTCAGACAGTTCCTTAAATCTCTGCCCCTTAGTAGGGAGTAGGGTAGAGAGAGCCTACACTGTATCACACTCCTTGACCTGCCAGGCCATGCAGCCAGGGAGAGCTTGTAGGTAGGGCATGGAGCTGTCTTACTGTATACCACGTACAGGGCTGGGCTCCTCCTGGAGGAACCACATGAAGGTTGCCTGACATGAGCTGTCACAGGGCAGGAGATAAAAGTATTGTGGTGGTAAAAGTCACCACCACATGGGCCTTGCTGTGGGACAGCACAAGCTCTTTTTTGCCTGCCCATCAGGTTAGATCCAATCTTCTCGGGTCTAAAGGCAGCCTGGCATTCCCAAGCTGTTCCTGGGATCTCAGATGTACTGGTGGCAGGATAGCATTGATGCTTCCTACTTCAGAAAGGCAGGTGTGGCAGTGGAAGTTGGTGCCTGCTTCTCAGCTCAAGATCTCTATGCTTGACATTCCTAGCTGGCATCTCAGGAAGAGACTTTGCTTATCTTGTCTGTTGCAAAAGCCTGAGTATGCTGGAGTCCTGTTAATGAAAGTCGAGAAGGGCAGGAGTAGAGACCTGAGGGTACCTTTTCTGTGGTGTTCAGTGTTTCCCAGCTGAATGCCAAGCAATGTCTCACATGCGTCATTTAAAGATTAAAGCGCTGAACTTCTGCAGTAAAAACAGAGGCTTAACTAGCTGTGAGGCAGGTCGAGCTCACAGGCAGTGAGCAGGTCCCATCTCCTGCCAGCTGCTGCTGAACCTCCATGTAAAAGTCTGCTACTGGGCCCTGCTCTGACCTGGCCCAGGGGTCAGGAATGTGGAGATCTCTGGTCAGCAGCAGCCTAAGGTGGGCTCTGCAGTCAGAAAAGCAAGATGTGAGCCTGCAGCTCTGCAGAGTCCCAATGCTGTCACAGCTGTTTGGCTTCTGTGTTTTCTTAGCTCAGCTGAGGTTTGCTGCTAATGCTGCCTGCTACTGGAGAGCCTGGAAAGGTGCTGGCTGTGAGAGACTCGTGGCCACCCCAGGTGGGTGAGAGAAGCACCTAGCTAAGCATCTGGTTCAGCTGAGATCTGCGGGAGAGACCCATGCAGCATTCCTATTTCTGCTTTAAGCAGCTAAGAGCAAGGAAAATTGGAAGGCTAAAGCAAAGGGCTCAGCTATTTAGGGAGCAGAACGCACTGGTGAGGTTTGCCTGCTTTGAACTCCCTCACTTTTGAAAAACATGGTTGCTGTATTGTGCACAGGATGCTGCCCAGCCCCACAAACACACCCAGCAGAAAGGGGGATCCAAAGCAGTTCCAGCACCACGCTCCTCTTGCGATTAGCACTCAGACCCTGCTGTGCTAGCAAGGAGCAGAGCTGGGGGTTCAGCAGGGAAGGAGCTAAATTCTCCGTAATCCTGGGCTGCTGAGGTGGTGATAGCATTAAGAGCCAATGTATGCTCCCAGCTGCCCGCAGTGCGCATAAGCCAGGATGTTTTGCTAACAATCCCTGGAGCCTTCCTGACGGTCTGTGTGTGCTTGCTTCTCTGCAGAAACAGATGAAATTCCTGGAGCAGCAGCAGGAGGATAACAGAAGTTCAAAGGAAGAGGCCCGCCGCCTGCGAAACAAGCTGAAAGCCATGGAGCGGTGAGATCCTGGGCCTCGCAGACTGGGCTGCATGTCTCTCCCGTTCTCCAAGAGGAAGGGAGAGGTCCTGCTGTTCTTGCTGCACCTCCCAGCCCCACATGCTGGGACTGCTGGGCCTCCTTACCCCGTAAGACTGGAAACTGCTGCATTAGCAGGCTTTGCCTGGCTGTGTTCTCAGCCCAGCTTTCTTTCCAGGCAACTGCTCTCCCTGAACAGCAGCAGGACATGATACTCTGTGCAGACTGTCCTTGTCTCCAGGCCTCCAAGCATAGCTATATGCTGTTGCTATTAGTGGAGAGGGTTCTGGGGCAAAGCTCAAATCCCAGCCTGGGAATGAAGTCAGCTGCATGGGTATAGGGCCTACAAGTTGATGTGTCAGTTCCAAGGGTAGCGTGTGTGTACAGCTGTCTCTTCTCTAGTCCATGTAGTGCTACTCTGTCCTGGCAAAGATACCCTCCTTGTAGAGTGGTTGCATCTCTTTGCCACCCCTACATCCAGGAGCTTAGCCTGTGTGGGCTCCCCACGGGAAGCAGGGCTGCAGCCTTCGTCCCTGCTCTGTTCATGACTCATGAGCTGAAGGTACATTTCCTTATTTTATTGCAGGATTGAATTGTTGCTTCAGAGCCAGCGCCCCGAAGTGGAGGAGATGATCAGAGAGATGGGAGTTGGGCAGGCAGCAGTGGAGCAGCTTGCAGTCTATTGCGTCTCACTGAAGAAGTGAGTGCTTCAGGCTCAGCATGGGCTGCTTATGCTGGCCTGGGCTTGTGGGAAGAGAACGTGTTGCTGAGTCCCAACAGACACACAGACACTGCGGGGCTCTCGTCCCTGTTTGGGCCTCCTTTAGGTTTTGGCTGACAGAGCCTGGGGACCTAGATTGGAGCCTGTCACACTGAACCGTTCCTGTTGTCACTGCAGTGACACGCGTGTCACCATGGGAACTGTCTCCAGAGCTGTCAGTGCACCTATGCAGTGATTATCATTCCCTCAGTTCTCTTTTCACGCCTGGGGGGAAATGGGAGGATGAGGAGCTCTGGGCTGCACCCTCTGCTGCGTTGCACAGTGCAGCTGTGGCCTGAAGTGCTCTGAGCACGCCACGCTCTGGCATGCGGGATCTGCAGCGCTGCCATCCCCTACCTGGAAACGCTTCTGGTCCTGCTGAGCACAACCACAGCTTCTCTGGGTCCGTTCTGATGGCAGCTGAATAACGGCAGCTTTGATACAAAGCTGTAATGAGGCAAGTGTCCCTGTGGTGTAATTGGGAACAATGTGCTTGGCCAATGGTATGAAGCCTCTGTAAAGTCATTTAAAGCAGAGTTCTCTATTTGCTGCAAGTACAGAGGCTGCTCTGTTTTTTGTCTCTCTCTTCTGCTGGCAACTGTAATATTTCTGAATCCAGTTTCCATTTCGTTGGTGAATCCTGTGCATGCCCTGCTCCTAGGCATGGCATCCTCTGCAAATGTTTTTCCCTGCCATGTGTGATGATGTTTGTTACACCGTTGGTTCATTTTGGTACGCTCAGCTCAGTTCCCTTAAGGATTTTGTATGTCCTGGGTTTTCTTCGGTGGTTCTGCAGTTGCACATCTTCGAATTGAGGGCCTCTAGTAAGTTCTAGCTCAATGCTCTTCAAAGGCAGCATGATTCTTCTCTCTTTTCAGGGAATATGAGAACTTGAAGGAGGCTCAGAAGATCTCTAGTGAGATGACAGAGAAGCAGAAGAAGGAGCTATTCTCTGTCAACAGTAAGGTAAAAGGAGAACATGAGAGATGTAAAGGTGATACCTGGTCAGCAACTGTGCTCCTAGCCCTGTGCAGTGACCCCCTCCCACAGTGAGCTCTCCTTAAGCAGTACAGCTGACATGGAAGTGTCAGGCAGGGTTTCTGGGTCAGAGTATGATGCTGTGTGTAGCTCATGGGCTGTTATTAGCACTGTGGACTCTGAGGATGTCATTGGGGTAGGATGTGCAGAGCCAGCCTGGGCTGGAGCACAGCAGCACGCAGGTGGTGCTCCAGAAGCAGTGCTGCCTTTGTCCTGCCAGGCATGAGCATGAGCTTGTTCAACCACCAGCCCCTTATGCTGCAGTCAGGGCCCTGGGAGGAAATGAGGTGTGAGCCAGCACCAGCTGAGCAGGGCTTAGCCCTGTCTTGGCACTGAGCTGCAGGTATGCCCCTGCTGCTGTGCTGCCCCTGCCCCAGCCTGGCTGGGCCCTGTTGGCCCAGGCTGGGAATTACTGTTTCAGTAGCAAGTTGCCGTGATAAATGCCTGCATTGCTCTCCAAGGAGCAGGTGTTCCCTGGGGTGTGCCAGAGTCCAGGCTCAGAAAGTGAGAGACTGTGGGTGGATTTGGCCTATTTTTGTTACCTAGCCATAGCTGTTATGGTCCCCTCAAACAGAGGAGGAGGTTCTTGGAATACCGAGCTGCTCCTAAGTGAGTTAACTCCCTACAAGAAGTGTTGCTGCTGGAGCTGACCTGTTTGTGGCCGAGTCTGTGCCAAACTACAGTCACTAACTTGGGTCAGGAGGATGCGAGTCAGCGCGCTCGGCTTTGGCTGACAGAGAGCTGACTGTGCTGCCACTCTGTGGGCTGGCCCAGCACCTGACCCCGCTTCAAGCCCCTGTTGTGGTGCCAGGCCACCTCTCAACCTCCGGCTCCTGGCACACTCTCGTGCTGAATCAGGCTTGTCAGTGTGCCAGCACTGCTGATGCACAGCCGGCGTCCGGCCTGTGGTTTGTGATGCTGTGATGTGGTGTGTGCTAAGGCCTGCAGGAATTCGGGACGGAGCCACCAAGTGTTAGAACGTGGAAAAGCTGGTACTGTCGGGCAGAGATGCTGTGGGAAGACTTAAGCTGGGCAGACAGCCCTGGAGATCCCTCTGCAGGCAGCTTGAGGAAATGAGCAGCAATCGGATTGCTCTGATTTGCAGACTGCCATGGGAAAATTGAGCCCGAAAACAGGAAAATAGTGTGTGCCATGGAGCACATGGTTCCCGTGGGGATTCATAGTCTCCCTTACCTGTGTGTTGTAATCGGCACTCTGCTCTTTGGTGTTATTTATTCTGCAGCTGCAGAAAACAGTTTCAGAGTTGGAGAAGACAAAGGAGGAGTTAAAGAGCACCCAGAAGGATTTGAAGAATGCAGACAAGGAGATCTTGGTGAGAATATCACTCCTCAGCCTGCAGTAACTGGCAGCTGGCCACAACCTTCAGCAGCAATGCCAGGAGCTGTGCTGGGTTTTGCTTGGATCTGCCCACCTTACTGCTTTCATCTGCCCCACCTCTGAGCTCTGGCCAATGCTCAGTTATGGGAGAGGGGTGAAGGACCGGCTGCTAAATCTTTTCTTGTCTCACTGCCTTTCCTCTTCCCTCTAGAGTCTGAAGAAGAAGATAGACATACTGCAGGACACTCTGAAAGTGCCATCTGTAACTAGAGAGACGCTCAGCCGGCTGGTCTTTGAGAGGTCAGTGCGGTGCATCCTCGGATACAGGCCAAATATAGCAAATAGCATGTCAGAGTGAGGGCACCAGCAGTTTAACTAAGTACTGACTGGGAAGGCAGGAGCATGCTGGTCTGGAAGGCGTTGCCATAGCACAGTCATCTTTCTTCTTGTATTTTTTGTTTTCTTGCTGCTGACACGACAATGTTTGGATTACTGAAAAAGTGTGTATTTTGGTGGGTTTGCATCAGGTTGGTATGGAAGAAAGAAGGAAGTTTGGACAAACTTCTTCCACTCTGCCCCGCCAGGGAAATATCCCTAGAGCTTCTCTTCTGGTTGCCTCAGGGTTGGCCTTCCAGCAAGTATGCCCTGATATACAGGGGCTGGAGATCTTCGCCAAGCTGAGGAGTTCAGAATGATTAAGGCTTGGTCTGGCATCCTTTATATTTTAGTGAGCCTCTTTCTGGCAACCTGTGCTATGAGCCCAGTACAGCAAACTGCGTTGTGTGTGCTGAGCAGAAGTGTGCTGGGCTGTTTGCCTGGGCTTGGACTGCTGCTGTGAGCAGTGGTGTTTGAAGGTGGAACAGTGGTTTGAGACATTGACTATGGACTGTGGGGTTTGGGTTGTTCTTTCTGGAACTTGTAAACAGAATGGGGTTCAGACCTTAATCTTACTTCTGTCATGATAACTAAATGATGTAGCTTGTAGCTCCCCCTCCTCTTCTGTCTGATGGGTGGCAACTTCTTGATGGCTGATGCTTTGCATGGCCTTGCAGCCCAACTCCTGTTGAACTGCAGCACCCGAGGCTCCGCCGTCCAGCTCACAGTGATGAGATCAACCTAGATGACGCTTTTGATGTGGACACCCCTGAAAATCAGCCCTGCAGATCTCCATTCAGTGCTGCAAAAAAGCAGAAGCTGGATAAAAAGCAGTGAGTTTGTCCTCTTCTTTCTAAAGGAGATGAAAGTCTCTGTGCTTTGGAAGCTGCTGTGTGAGATCAGATGCTCTCCAGCTGCCTGATGTCGCACTGCAAGCTTTTTCGTCATTTGCTTTGCCTTGTCTGTCCTTGCCAGCTCCAGTCAAACAATGAATCTCTGCTGACTCGCTCCTTGTGCTTCTTACAGGCCTCCCGTGGTAAATCTGGCAAAGAAAGCTCTAAAGGAGACAGTGGAGGTAAAAGGACTGATCTTGTTTGCTGTATCACCTCTTCAATTCTGCTATTAATAAGCTTGAGATAAAGGCCCCATTTTCCTGTTCAGGAGGTGCTCTGGCTGGAGGTTGGCCTATCTGCTGCACCACAGTACATATTTCAAAGCACTCTGCTTGACTGTCTCCTAGAGACGCCGTTGCTGCCTCAGAGGCCTCCTGGAATCGGGCAGGAGAGGGCGGGGGGGCACGTGCTGCTTGCAGATTCTCCTGCATCAGATGTGCTTGGCAAACACACTGTGGGCTCTGCCTGCGAGGGCTGTGGGTCAGCTGTCCCCTAGGCATGCTGGATGCAATGTCCTGCCTCCCAGGCATGGCTCCAAACGAGCCCCAGGGGGAGGCTTGGAGGTACTGTTCTTTGACCTGATGTGCTACAGGACTGCCTGTTACCTTAAGCAAGTGCCCGCATACAGACTGCATTCAGCAGGTGATGCTGCTTAAAGAGCTTTTCTCATTATTCTGTGGGACAGAACTGGGGAGATGATCTGGAGGACGAGACTCTGAAAGGATTCCTGCCAGCATTCATCAGAAACTCAGTTTTCTCCAAGAAGCCCATGTCAGGTAGCTTGCTGCGGCCCCACACAAACATGGGCAAGGTGAGTAGTGCTGTTGGTGAGCTTGGCTGGCACTGCACTCTTCTGTCCCGAGGTTACCCTACAGGAGGAAGCCAATGAGGCTTTTACCTTGCCACATTCAGCGTAGGGAGAGTAAATCTTGGAGTGCGACCTGGCTGCCTCCCAGTCCTGCGGAGCTCTGGAGATGACAGATGGTCATTCCCTACCTGGCAGCAGATTAAATGGCCTTATGTATCCAGTTCCACCTCCTTGGAGTGTTGGGCGTTTTCCTTGTGTGTATCAGTCCCACTGAAAAAATCTGAAGCTTTGCTGCAGTCCTGAAGGCTCAGCTTACTTCAGAAAGGTACTCAGACTTCACTAATACCCTTGGGCCTGCCTTTTTCTGAAGGTGAGGGCTTAGCACAAGGACTGAGTGTTTCCAGGTGCTTGTAACCTGTCCCTGGAGCACGTGGCCTGTGAGGCTCTCTGCTGACCGAGACAAGAAGTAGCCATGGCTCTGTGCTGCTCCATTCATGTTTGTTTGTCTCTCCTAGGTGAGGATGGGATACGATGGCTTGGGAGGCAGAACCAAGTTCATACAGCCTGTATCCTTTCCTGCAGCTTGTGTGGCAGTAGTAATGCTGTGGGGCACCTCCTCTGTTCCTCCTGTCTCAGCCAGCTTGGTAGCCTGGGGCAGAGCTTCCCAAACTGTGGCTGGGACCTTCAGGGAATCACCATCACGTTGCTCTGCATCTGATTCTGAACAAGCCCGAGCTCAGCAGAGACAGCAAAGGCATCAAAGAACTGAGCTTACTAAGAACATTAATATTTATTTTGTCTCTGAAGATTTGTACGATGCCATCGCAGGCAAGGAGAACTCCTTACTAAGATCTCTGCCCCTGGAGTGTCACCATGCCCTGGGAGGCTGCAGGTTCTGCCTACTGTCACTTTGTCTGCCCAGTATCCCAGCTCTGATATGCAGGGTAGATCTTGAAACTCTGTTGGTTGTGCTTTGACATTGCTTTGTGCACTAGGGCATAGCATGGAAGTGGAAAGTGTGGGATAGGAGTGTGCCTGAGATTTGCTTCTGTGGGTAGGGGCAGAGCCCAGCCTGACCTTCAAGGAGCTTTTCTTTGAGTAGTTTAATTTTCCTGGAGGGAGCCTGCAGAGATGGAGTCCAACAGCCCATCTCTTTGGGACAAAACAAAAGTTAAAGCATATTATTAAGGGTGTTACCAAAGTGCCTTAGGGTGTAAGTATGTGGCTGGGTCCCCAGTTCAGAGCTCAGGTTGCTCTGGAGCAGGTCCTGTGCTGCTTATGTCCCCAGAGCCTTGATGTGTGTGCTTCCCTTGACGGCCCTACCTTCAGACAAGCCCTACAGAGTTCCATCCCATAAGAGTGAAGAGCAAGAGGAATGTCTCCAGGCCAGCAGCAGCTGCTGCCCCTGAACGTGCCTGCAGCAGCCGGGCCAGCCTGGATGCTTTCCTGCAGTGAAGGGTTCGTGCCCCTGGGAGCAGCAGGGCTGAGTGTGCTTGCACAGAGCCTGGCCCTGCAGCGAGCCAGCCAGGAGCCCAACCATCTGCCCAGTGCATGGACAGCTTCGTGCCTCCTTTCAGCCCCCCTCTCTCATTTCCACGCAGAAATTTAAATGGGGATTTCTCTTCTGCCAGCCTGCTCACAGCTCTGTAGTTGCTGCTGCTGTTGGTCGCTGGAGGTGGAGCTGCACTGCTGGGATGCAGCCGTGAGCTACAGCTGCAGGAAGAGATCTTGGCTGGCTGCAGCCTGGGGGGCACAAGTGGGAAGAAAGGACCTGGTGCAGTGCTGTAAATAGTGCAGAGATCTTGCTGGGCCCAGGGTGCTGCTGCGGCACAGCTGTACCTGCTGCTGGGCCGCTCCCCATCCCTCTGCCAGGGCTGCAGCACCTGTGCCAAGGTGGGGTGTCCTGGGCCTTGGGCTGGGATGTGGAGCCTGGGCTGGGACAGAGGGTGGTGGTGGTGCCCTCCTGCCCTGCTGAGGAAGAAGCACAGTGCCCTGTGCTGCTGCCCTTTCTCCTTCTGGCCTGTGTTCTGTAACTTCTGTGTGAATTTCTGGTTTTTTTTAATGTGAATGTAGGCATTTTTGTCGTTCTTTCAAAGCCAGCCCAAGGCACGGTGCTGCTAGGTGGCCTCTCTGGGGCTGGAGCTCTCCTCCCCCCACTGTTGAGGCCCCAGTGCGTGGTTCCCATCCCCACCTGCTGGAGGCTGGGGGCCGGGCTGGCTGCAAACCTGTTGAGGGAATAAAAGAATTGCTCTGCATTGGTACTGAGCGGCCTCCCCTGCCTTCCTGCCGGCGGCCGCCTCGGTGGCTGAGGTGCCTGAGCTCTGCTGCTGGCTCCTCTAACGAGGAGGCGGGAGGGGGTGAGGCGCGATGGCGCCAGCAGTCCGTGATGTCACGGGAGGGGGGGGGGGGG
>NW_024884778.1:16917316-17056504 GCF_019232065.1 Centrocercus urophasianus | reverse complement strand
GGAGGAGGCGCCGTGGCCGCCCTGCCGCCCGCGCCTCCTCCTTCTCCCTGTCCCAGTGGGCCGCGCCGGGAACGGGCTCGTCGCGGAACGGCCTCGTCGCACCGGGACGGGCTCCGCCTCCCCCCCACTGCCGCGGCCGAGCGGCGCCCGCAGGACAGTCGCGGAGTCCCTTCGGCGCTCTGGGCCGCGCTCCGGGAGTGCCGGGCCGACCTTGGGGCCGCCTCGGTGTCCGGGCGGGGCGCGGCGGGGGCGGCGGGGCCGCGGGAGCAACAGGCGGCGGGCGGGCGGGTCGGCCCTGCTCCGCGGGCGCGCTCGGGCCGAGTTCGGCGCGTTCCGGCCGAGGCTCGCGGTGCGCGGCGTGAGGTGTGTGCGGGGAGTGCGGGGAGTGCGGGGAACGCGGGGTTGCGGCTCCGCGCTGGGGAAGTGGCAGCGTCAGGGGCCGTGGGGCCTAAGCGGGCGCGGAGCCGACTGTGTGTGTGTGTGTGTCTGTCTGTGCGAGCGGAGCCCACCTTCACCTTTCCTCTCTTTCCCATCTCCCGGGCAGGGCCGCCTCCCGCCGTTGCACCACGGATTGCTGCCGCCCCTCGCCGGGGAGCGCTGCTCCAGTCCTTACCCCGCTTTGTGAGAGGTTTATTGGCCCGTATAAACTTCAGCTTCGCAGGTGCTCTTCTGCCTCCACATCCTTTGCTCCGGCAGTTCCTAATTCAGCCTCATTTTCTTCCCGCAGCCTCTGCCACCATTCCAGGCGTCCTAAGCTACTTACTCATTCTTCCCAATGCTTGTCACTGCACTCTGCTATCCTAAATATAGGGTAGTGTGCCAACGGGTGAGGCTCGGGAGCTGGGGTGCAGGGAACAGTGCCGTGTCGGCAGAGCTGTGCTGCACCCGCACTGTGCTGCCTGCTCACTGCAGGCTTTGTGCTTCTTGTGAGTCCCTGAACGAGGTGGGCTTTGGCTGTGGTGTGTGCTAATTTAGCAGTGCCCACCTCTTTACACACCAGTATACGGGTGATTGTGCTCTGCGCCTTGCCACACACACGTGGGTCTGCGGGGATTTGTTAATCCCAAGTGCTTCTCTGCTTTCAGATGTGGCTGACGGCAGGCTGAGCACTGCAGGGCTGCTCCCTGCTCCTCTGGCTGTTGCAGGGTGTGAGGGTGGGCACTGGGGTACGCCAAGAACCCCGCCGGCTTGAGCTGTGAAACGCACGGCCAGAACTGGCTCAGACCTGACTATAGCTTATCTGCCACGGGCGGCTGCTCTGGAGGAATTCCTGCACATCTTCTGGCGGCAGAACTTTGCTCCAGCAGTGGGGGGACGTTGGAGGTTCATGCCACAGAGAGAGGCGCTTCAGTGCTTTGCTTCTGAGCCCCAGGTCCCCTCAGCCCTGCTGGAGGAACTGAGAGGGCAGTGTAGTCACACTGGTGGCACTGCCAGGCTCCTCTTGCACAGGTGTGAGCTGCAGCATGCTGCTTGTGCAGCAGAGGTGCGGCAGGAGTGATGCCTCACTGCCTCTCCACGTCCTGTCAGATGAGGAATAGCATGGAGGAATTAATTCCATTGAGTTGAATGAGGAAAATGTAAACTCTGTGTTCTCGTTGGGCAAACAGGGGTTGTGTAAATAAATGCCTCTGGTATTCCTTGTAGTGCTCATCGACTGCCCGATCCCTCATGGTTTCTTGCTGAGCTGGTGGGGAGGTTGCTGCTCCCCCAGCTCTGAGTACTTTGCCAGCAATTTGGGCAAAATACAAGTAAACACCATTGGGTTGATCCAGTGTGTCTGAGGTCTTGGTATGCTGAAAATGTTTGTTCTTAGGATGTTTGTGCAGTCTGGAGGGCTCTGTACTGTAAGCCCCATTTGCTGAGGGCTATGACTGTGTTTAATCTGTCTGAAGAACCTGTGCTTTTGGGGCTTGTTCTCTGAGATTGAGTAAGTTTGGGCGAAGCCTGGAGGTGCTGCAGGAGGGGAAGTTTGTTCATTAACTAAGGTGTGTTATATGCAGGTGTGCATATTTCCTACTCCGGCACATTTTCCTATCAGTATTTTCCTGCATTTATTCACTGACTTTTGATTGTGGTCTGGATTGAAGGTCAGTATGTCAGTGGGAAAGGTGCTCGGGACCATTTGGTGTTGCTGTGCTTTTCCTGAGTGTGTGCTGGCTGTGAGAGGCTGCCTACGTCCTGGGACAGGCGGTGGATAGAAGCCGAAGCTCCTGGCTGGAGGGCAGCCCGTACCTGAGATGTCAGTAGGGCTCAGGTGAGATCCCACACCCCAGGAGCGCATGCCATTTTCCTCAGCGCTGTGTCCTGCTCAAGGTCGCACAGCGTGGCACTGTGGGTTCCCAGAGGCTCCTGCTGGGAAGTGCCTTGGCATCCCCACCGTGCCAGGCTTCCTCCACATCCTGGGCCGTGGTGTGGAGATGTCCAACTTTGGTTGTCCTGGTGGGCCCCCAGCTTTAGCACAAAGGGTTTCTGCTGGTGGCACGCTCGCTGTGAACGTGAGCAAGCTCTTTCCTGCACGTGGCAGCCAGTCTTTTTGCTGAGCCGATCCTTTTTTTTTTTTTTTTTTTACCTTTTTTTATTCCCCTGGATTAACTTTCTGCAAATTAGTAACCCAAATGGTCACACGAAGGAGCAGATAAGCACAGAGCCCCAGAGGAGGGGGGGTCCAGCCTAGAGGAGGAGGAGGCAGCAGGCGCTGCAGCGGTGAGTTAGTGCCGGGCACTCTCAAAAGGGCCCTTCTCTTCCCCACTCTCAGCTGTGCCCTCCTGCCTCCTCCCACGTGCCAGCCCGTGCACTGATGGACTGGCCCAGCTCACTTGGCATTCAGTTGTTCTTTTCATGGTGGTTTTTTTTCTGTGTGAGCATTTCTCTGTTGGTCTCAGAGGAGGGAGCTCGGATGGGGCTGGCAGGCAGGGAGCCCTCTGCCAGCACAGCTCTCCTCTGAGGTCCCTCCTGTGGGGTTACTGCCCTGCTTGCTGTGCCTGCAAGTGTGCTGTAGGACTGCAGGGCCAAGGGCTGATTCCTGATGGGATCCCCACGTGTTCTCCCTGGCAGATCCTTGTGTTGGAGGGGCAAGGCTTGGGGACAGCGGTGGATCCTGTCCCAGTGCTGGAGGAGGGAGTGCTCGGTTTCACATTGGGGTTTTCTTTGGGAAAACAGGCTCCCAGCCTCATCTGCTTTGTGAACAGATGTGTGAGTGAGGGATTCTGCTGATGAGTTCTCTTTTTTTCCTCCTTTCACGTGCTGTGGTCTCACCACAACACTCAGCTGTGGCACTTGCCATCGCGGTGACCCTGACTGAGGATATGGGCTGTATTTTCTCACGTGCCTTCTGAGAAGAGCTCAGCTCACAGAGGACGATGTGGTGGCTTCAGAAAGATTTCAGATCCTGGCTCGGAGCTCTACCACAAATTGCTTTAAAAGCCTCTGTGCAGCATTGGGTTCTGCAGTGCTCCTCGGGAGGACCTGACTGGTGGCATTCCTGCCTGCCCTCAGTGCAGTGATTGCAGGAGGGCTTTCAGCTTATTGCAGCACAGCCACAGGTCGCTCTGGTGCTGAACGCAGGTGATAAATTCACACTGCTGCTTGCAGGCACGTTTCATTTCTTTTTTTTTTAACTAGGTTGTACATTTAGACTTGAGGCCGCTTAATCCTCTGTGAAGTGTGTTCCTCAAGGCTGGCTGTTAGCATCCTGTAGGTTTGATGGCAGCTTCCAGAAGCAGGTACTGGGTGCTTGATATCAGACCCAGAGGCTTAGAGGTTGGATTGGGATGAGCTGGAGAACAGGAGGGTGAGGGGCAGTCAGGGCTGGCGGTTTCCCACTTGAGCAGTGCATGATGAGGGTTGATGTGACAGCTTTACATTGCTGTCTCGGTCTCCAACTGCAGCACAGGTCCCTTGTGAGGGTGGCACTGCTTGCTTCTTGCCACCATTTTTCCCTTTTCCTTATGCAGGGTCAGCCCAGGGTGGACTCTTTCAGACCCTCTGGGAAAGGCAGAGCTCCTGTAAGGCCCCCATGGGTAAGGCCCCCTTGTGTCCACGGCTTCTTTGGGGCTTTTCAGTTACAGTGGAGGGGTCAGAGATCTCTGTATCCAAAGGGGAAATGTTTCTGTAGTCATTTCTGGCTTCTATGCATAGCTCATAAACTTATGCTGTACCAGCTGCCCTCCAGCTGAGGTGTTTCTGTTATCTCCATGTTGTACTCAGGGATTCTTGCAGGAAGACTTCACGCAGGGAGCAGATTCTGAGTGTGATAGCAGGAGGCACTGTGAGCCAGAAGGCAGAGGAGCTGTGCTGCTGGGTGCTGATACTGAATGCTTCGGAGCTCTCCCCCTTTTTCTCCTCTAACACCTTCCATCTGGATCTGCTTCCTCTGAATGTGGGCACTTGGCTTTTCCCCGGATCAGGGGTTCTTAGCACAGATGACCTTGCAGTCACCTGCAGACACAGAGCGTGAGGCTGCTGGAAACCTGACCTGATGGTTTTGGCGCTGAGGCTACAAAGGTGGAAATAATCTGGGTTGCAGCAATTTCAGATTTGCATCCCTTAGGCTTTCCTGGCACCTGTTGAATGTTGTGTTCTCTGTGCTGGAGGAGTTGATTCTCATGCAGGACCATGCATGGTGGTTTCCCACCCCAGAGAAACTATTTCCATTGGAGTTTCTATCATAATGCCAGGAGCCACATTAGAGGATGAAAGGTGGTTAATCTGAAGTCTGTATTAAAGTTTTCAGGATCTTAAAATTCAGTTCCCTCTCTCCTGTCAGCTTCCAAAATCTTCTTTCCTTTCTTTTGCATGCTGCACAGTCATGCATGCTTTATGACATGTTGAAAAGTGTAATTTTGGTAATAGTGGCAACAACTGAACTTAATAGACTAAGCTTGTGGCACTGATTTTGTTAGCTCTCACGCTGGATTGACCTAAAGTCTCTGCCCTGTGGTAGATGTGAGCTGAGTAGCTTCATGAATACAGGGTGTGTTGGTGGTCCTGGGAGTTCTGGAGTGTGGTCACACAGCAGATCTATCCATTGTGTGTGGAGCAAAGCTTCAGGAGTGGGGTAGCAAACACCATTTTGGATTTGTTTAGGCCAGGTCAGTAGAACTTCTAGTCTGGGCACTGATCTTTCTGCTGGTGGCCTTGTGCTGGCTGCCCTTTCAGGAAAACATTCGTCACATCTCTGAATAAAATTTTGTCTGGATATCAGAGCTCAGACTTCAGAGAGGCCATGATGTTGTGAGAGAATCAATTGCTGGATACCATCCCTTCAAAAAAAGTACAGAGCATGCTAACGCCTCTGTCGTATCAGTGCTGTGGGCAGAACCTTGAACCTCGTTAATAAGCTGCCTGTAAGGAAGGGCTAGGAACAGCACTTCAGGAAACTTGGTAATCACAGCTAACGTGGAGAAGGGATTCGGTTGTTACTGGCAATGATGTGAACTCGTGTCTTTGAGCTTAAATTGCTGGAGAAAGTGGCAGTGTTGCTGTGTGGTGCTGGTGATAAGCCAGGATAGAAGTTGTATCCGGTCCTGTCTGCTCCATTGGCTGAGTGAAGGACTCCTGATTGCCACAGCGCTACAGTGGGTGAGCTGCTGCTGTTGGGAAGCAGTACTGCAGCCCTGTGCTATGGCTCAGGCACCCCCTGGTCCTCAAACCAGCGTGCCACTGCCAGAACCAGAGTCCTGCACACCCCTTATTGCTGGAAACTGGAATCCTCAGGCTCCTCTTCTTCTGCAGGCTGGCTCTGGCAGGTGGATGTGCCTGGTCTGTGGGCACCCTGGGGGAGCAGGGCCGTGGTGCTGTGCTGTCGTCACGGGAAGGAGCTGCTTCCTGCAGACCTTGCTGCTGCGTTCTGTTGCTGTCATCTTCACCCTGCTGTGCTCCAGCTTAGCATCCTGCACCCTCTCCTGAATCGCAGGCTCCTAAACCTTCCCCTGGAGGTGCACAGCTTTGTATCTGCTCACTCCAGATAAGCCTTCTTGCTCCTTTTGTGGGTTCCTTGTAGCCTGTTGATGTGCTGGTTGAAAACCACTGACTTGATGCAGTGCTTCAGAAGATTCCTTGATGTAGTTTCTCTGCTTGGCAAAGAAAAACGGAGAACAGAGCAGGCAGTGAGATTTTGAATTGGATTTTTCCGGGAGCTGAGATGAAATCCATTTCTCTTGGACTGATGCAACGTGGCTTGGTCACTCCAGGTATGCTGAAGTCCTGTTTTCTGCTTGTATATGGGAATTCACTCTGGCGTAGCTGAGTCCTTGAGCCAGTATTTTGGGGTGGGATTCTTCTTAAGTAGAAACTTAGGATGACGGCAACTTTATCCTGAATGGCCTGACTCTTCCCACAATAGGTTTGGACCAGCAGTCTTGGTTTGTGCTGACTGGAGAAGGTTACCTGGAGCATGGTGCTGCTTGGGCATGCAGCAGAGTGATCAGGGTAAAAGTCACTCGTGGTATGAGCAGAAGCAGATAGCCCAGCTGTGCAGCCCGAGCTGACCCAGGAGTAAGCACCTGCTGCCATCTCAGCATCTCAGTGTGTGATCCAACTGAAAGCAGAGGCAAACGTGGACAGAGGTTTGTAAGGACAGAAGTTGCTAAGCGTGTTGGTCCTGGTTTCGCACTAACAGCACAAAAGCTGCCTGAGAGTGCAGGAGGAAGTTTGGTGGCTGCTGCAGAAGTTACTGCTTCGGGAAGCTTGGTGATGTAAATCTACTCTAAAGCGATGGCCGTGAGGACCAGCAGGAGTAACTGAAGTGGCTGGTGTCTTTCTGCCTGGGCTTTGTGATCACAGCCGGCTGAGCTCATTTCGAAGTGCTTATGAAGGCAAACAGCTGTCCTGTGTACCATCTCTCCTCAGTGGGGAGGAATGACCTGCGTCAGCAGGGCTGAAGTCTTGTCTTCTTTCCCTGGGCCTTGCTGGATGTGTGAACTTAGCTCTAGCAGTGACTCGTGGCAGACCTCTTAGGAGCAGGAACACGGGTGGCTCGGCGTTGTCGCTGCCCAGACCGGCTGTGGTGCACAGGTTGCTCCTGCAGGAAGGAGGCCTCGTGGCAGCCCGCCTTCCATTTGCTGTTGGCAGGCTTCAGAGCAGTCCCTTGAATCAGAAAGCCGTACGAGAAAAGCACTGAATGCATTTATAGGTATCTTTTAAAGTGGCTGAAAGGCAACCTGCGTCGGGTCGCTTGCTGCAGTGCTGGAGCAGGCTGTGGGTGTGGGATGGACCCATCCGGAGAGTGGAGTGGGGACTGCTTCAGTGCTGCCAGGATGCAGCTGTCTGTGGGAGCTGCTGCTGCTGGAGCAGTAGGGGCTGGCTGGGACAATAGTGGGAAACAAGTGGGAGATGTCCAGCTGAAACCAGTTTTAATTTATTTTTCCCTTATCTGTTGCAGTTGTTTGGGTTTTTCCTTGGCAGCTGTGGGCAGAACAGTTTGTGCCAGAGGATTTTACAGAGCCCAAAGTTGGCGTGCTCTGAGTTGGTGCTGCGGGCAGAAGAGTCCTGCCTTCTTGTGCTGCTGCCAGGGAGCAGAAGTGCCCTTATACAGCCCGCATCCAGCAGGAACCTGTGCCAGGTGGAAAACAGCCTCTTGCTGGGTTCCTCTGCCAGATGTCGGTGCCCTGGTCTGGCTCTGCGTGTGGCTTTAACTCCTGTGCCAGCACAGAGAGTAGCGGGGTGGACGTGCTTCCTCTGGAGGGGGCACCAGCTTAGAAGGACTGTGAAGCTGCCCTGTGTGGGTCTTCAGGTACGTCTGCCTGGCAGGAAGAGTTGGTCCGGCAAATCCGACCAGGCATTGAGTTGCTGGCAGTGAGGATCCATGCTGCTTATACAGCTGCCTGCGATGTCGTGCTGCTCTCAGGCCCTGCTTGCGTGAGCTCCTGAAATCTCCAGAGGCCATTGAATAGGAGGAAAAGTGCACTGGGGTAGGAAGGAAGTGTGATGCATTGCACCACGTTGCGCCAGAGGCGAGGGCACTGCTTAGTGCATGCGCAGGGGTGTTATTCCTTTGCACCTAGTAGCTGAAATCCTGGGCTGCACATAAGGATATTCACACACCACAGCTGTTTGGGGAGTGGGCTGTTAGACCCCTGTCCACCAAATGACACCTATTTTTTTCCTGTGAGCCAGGCAGGCAAAAAGAATGGGAAGTGATGACAGATGAGGAGCAGGGGACAGAAGGGAAGTGTCCTTGAGGAGCAGCAGTATTTACGTAATGGCTAACCCAATATTAACGTAAATAAGGAGCTGTGATTTTTACCTTGGAGCATCTGCCTGGGGGGGCTGCACTGACAGTATGTAGGCAGGTGGGGTGGGAGCTGGAGCGTGCCTCCTTGTTTTCCAAAGCATTTTTGACTGGATTATGGAAGCCTGCATACAGCAAGAGGAAGAGGGAGCCAGGGAAAGAAAGCCTGGAAAAGGTGTGCTTTTTTTCATTGTTTGCTAGATTGCTTCCTAGTTGGAAGAAACAGCTGGGGAGAGACTGTGGTTGTGCCTTTGATCGCACAGTGGCCCTTCTGCAAGATCTGCTTTAATCAACCAGGTGAAACTTCAAGGACCTGTGTAACTGATCTTGCTAAACTCTGCCCATGAGTGCAGTGTAATGTGAAATAAGCACTGAGCATTGCCATAGGACCGGCTGCATTAAATGTGTGTTTAGTGAGCAGATCTGTTTTTCTGGTCCCTGTCACTTAAAATGACTGTGGCTGTGCTAAGAGTTTGTGGGACACGCTGCACATCTTGTCCAAAGCCCCAAATGGCTTTGTAATTGGTGCTGCCATGATGTGAGCCTACGTTTGGGGAGCAGGATCTGTACAGTGGTGGAGCAGGACGTGGCCATGTGTTGGCTGTGGTGCTCGATAGCTGTTGGTGATGTGTGCCTGTAGGGAGATGGCTGTTACAGCAGCAGGATCCCCTTGTGTAGGGACGCCTGGCAGGGCTGGGGGCTCCTCTGCTTCCTGACAGCCCCCTGCGTTGTGGCTGCCTTCTGCCCGCGCCAAGGCCCGAATATGTGGGTGCTGGATGATCCGTTTAGGCTGGAAATGCACTAACTTAACAGACCTCGGTGGGGAGCAGATCTACCCAGTGCCTCCCAGCCCTCTGGAACACGGACCCGTTGTGCTCACTGCCTTCCTGGGAGCTGCTGGCGGCTGCAGCACTGGATTTGGTAGCTAATGCTCTTTGGAATCAGTGTCATTTAAAAAGTATCCAGCCAAGAAAGAGCACAAGATGTAATTCCAACAGAGTTTTTTTTTAGAAGGGCGGTAGCTTCTATTAAAGGGAATCGGCAGCCATCCGCCCCATGCGTGCCCTGGGCTTCGTGGGTGTTATCCCTACTCCAGCTCTCCAAATTCCTGCAGAACCGGTGCAAAGCTCAGAGTGAAACATTCCTTCCACGCACCTGCTGACGTTTACAGCACAGGTATTTTGGTAGTTAACCCATGAGGCTTTGGAGTGCAAAGCAGAGGTGCTGGGAGTGAGGGATGAGGCAGAGCCTATTTTTACTCTGTCACAAGCAGGGCTCGGCTTGTTTACTTTATACTCCGGAGCCGCTCAGGCTGGGGTGTTTTTTAACATCTGCTGTTGCTGTTGGATTAAAAACTCAAACTCTGGTTATCACAGGAAAACTCGTCGCTCCTGTGAGGTGCAGAGGCTGCTGCAGCAGCGCCCACCCAGTGCTGCTGGGGGGTCTGCAAAGGCTGTGGGCTGCTGCTGGGGCTGGGCCCTGTGCCATCCTGCAGAGGGGTGGCTGGCTGAGCTTAATGGTCACCAGTGACGTGCAGAAGGTCTGGGAGCGGGGAGCCCAGGCTGTGTGCTGCGTGCTGTGCCCTCTCCTGCTGGTGCTCGCCTGAGGCCGGTGGAGTTGTGCTTCACGTGTTGCGTTGCAAACTTTTAAGCTCTTTATCCTGGCTTATTGCTAAGAGCTATTAAAAGCATGGTGCGCTCACAGTGACGTGCGTGGTCTGCAGGGATGGGTCGCAGCCTCCTCACGTTGGAGGCTGGATGAGCATGTATCACCATGTGGCCCCGAGGGCCCCTATCCACACAGGCTTGATCCTCCTCCTTTCCCCCTGCCCCTGGAAGCCATCAGCTCAGACTTCTAGACCAGGGTCTGCTGTGTGGCTTCAGGTTTGGTCCAGCCCTTGCAGTTTGCATCACTGACCTGAGGCAACTGTACAAAGCACTAGCCAAGATATTGATTATTTAGCTCTTTTGCTAATAAATACCACTGATACTAATTTACAGTCGTACCGTTGTGCACGCTTACGGCTGCAAAGTCGGTAATTATTAATCTGAGATCTTAGAAGTTACACTTCAGAGCTGCCGTGTCGCCCTGCCCTCCCTTGGCACTTGGTGTCAGGGTGCTCATCCCTGCCTGCCTGCCTTCCCGCAACAAATCCTCCCCCACTGGTGGGAGGGTGAGTGCAGCACTGCAGCACTGAGCCTTCCGCTGCTCCCCTTGCTCTTCCCAAACTCCCAAATATCAGGACTCGTTACTTCTTTGCTTGCTGGTTCCAGCTCTGCTATATGTATATCAAACCTGGTGCTTCTGTTTGACTTGTGCAGTTCCAGCCCCACCTTATCCTGTTGCTGCCTGCTGCTGATGACCATGCAGATCCCCTACAATTGCTTGGCACACGCTGGGTGCCTTGTGTCCTTTCAGGCAAATCACCCCATGTCAGCCTTCATTCTTCTACCTGTGTCCCATTAAGCACAAGCAGTTTACGTGCACATCTTCCTCCCAGTGCAGCAAATTGCCATTTTCCACGCTGCGTTTGCATTCCAGCAGCAGCTGTGTGGCTGGCTCTACTGGCTCCTGCAGGTTCCCAGCGGTGCTCTGACAAAGCTCCTGCTCACAGCTGCCCTGGAGCTTTTATGACCCGAGCTGTACTGATGGGAAAGGAGACAGAGGGTCACCTGGCACTGATACTCCTGCTGAGACGAGCTGGTGCACCTTTGGTCTCCAAGCGTGGCTCCCAGAAGTTGGTGAGGTGTATCTAACACTTTAACTATGTGGAATGCCTTCTGTATCTGTCAGCCTCCTGGAGGTGAAGTCAGTAACCTGGGGGTGTTTTCCCCCTTTTTGGTAACAGCCAGAGGAGAGCAGGAGTTCTTGCAGGGACAGTTGGCCTTTTGGTGTGGCTGATTCCTGTTTTTGAAAGTCAGATTCAAGTGTCAAGCAGGTAAAACAAGTGGGCTCCAAGTGCTTGGTCTGGTCTCCAAAGAAAACGCTTTGTGCTTGGCCACAGACCCATCTGCTCTGTGTGCTTTGGATTAAGCAGGCCTGCATTTATTTGCGAATATTAATATTTGTGTACTGTAACACATCCGCAAACATTTGTGCTCTGAAGGTTAAGCTGAGTTTTGTCAGCATCCCTGGTGCACGAGAGCCCGTATCCCTGGCACGCTGGGCTGTGGGGTAATGCATTTTCCCTCTGTGCAAGGCTTGGCCAAGTCTTCAGGGGAGAGCAGACGTCAGATGGGCTTTGGCCCATGGCAGGGCAGGATTTGTGTTCTGGCCGGAGCACAGGCACAGCATCCAGAAATCACAGCTGGCTGTGTGCTGTGGGGCTTTGTCCCTGAGAGCAGTGCCTCGTAATAGAGAGAGTTTTGCACAGTTACTGGTGTATTTTCTTTCACTACCTGGCCCGTAAAAGGGAAAAAACGAGGTTAGGAAATAAGACCACCTCTTGTTTTGTGAACAAAGCAGAGTTGATTTGTAGAGCTGAGGCCAGGTATGTTAAAATTCTGTCACAGGTGTATTTGTAGACAAGCTCCTGGAAAAGAAGGAAGAAATATCAAGGAAGCAAGAAGCACAGAAACCTATGAGGTAACACAGGATGGCTTTACGATAAATGAGGAGCAAATTGGGCTGGCAGATGCGGGTCGAAAACATGAGGCACTGCATTGAGGGTGCTCAATAAAATAAGTTTTGAAACAAAGTGACTTGGAATACTCGGTTATAGAGGACATACTTGTGGCTTAAAATATCCCTGGAAGAGCTGTGCTGCTGGACAGAGCAAATTTCCCAACTTCTGTTTTCAGCTTTTCCAGAGATTTCCATAATTCTTGTGGAAGGCTTTTCCCCTGTGTGCTGCCCCAGCCCTCCTGGGCATCCTGTGCTACGATGTATTTGCAGTTTGATTTCCCAGGTTTGCTGCGCTGACTTCAGCCTGGCTTTCCCCACCCTTGTTTCCTCCAGCAGTGGGAAGGTGTCAGGTGTGTTTTTATCAACAGGAAGAGGCCGAAAGGCGAGGGGACAGTTACCATATCCACCTTATCACCAGCAACTTCCAGACCTGAAGGAGCCGAAATCGGTGTTTGTCACTCCTGCAGAGCAAACAGCCGTGCGAGGGCTGTGGCAAGTGGAGGCAGGGCTGTCTGCCTAAGGTCAGCGTGTACTTCACTTTCTGGGACAGAGGCTACTTAGACATCTGGATTGCACTGGGGATTTTAGGGCAAAAACCAATTACTAGTTTGGTGTGGATGAAGAATGGCTGCTCGTTGCGTGAGTGCGCTTCCACCAACTTAGTCCTGCTCTGAGCTCGTGCTCCAGTGCTTTGGGATGGAAAGCTGCAGTGCAGAGCTTGTTTGGTGCCCTGGGAACGTGAGGCTGAGCAGACCTTTCCTGACCTTCGGGTGCACTGAGAAAACAGGCTCGTTTTATGGATAGTTAATTTATAGAAAGTTCCTGTTTGAATTTCCTGCAGGAGCCATAAAGCCAGAGGACAGCTGCGCCCGTCGCAAACCAAAGGCTGCTCCCACCTGGCCTGTGCAGAGCCAGCTGCAGGGAGCTTTGGGACGGAGCACTCAGGGCTGCTCTGCAGAGGAGCAGCCCTGCATGTCCTTTGGAGGTGTCCTGGCTGCTGAGATGGCTCCTGGGGCCAAATCAGGGATATCAGCTTTTGTATTGCATTCACTCTGGTTTACTCAAACCTGGCTTAAGGAGTGTGTGTAGGTGGCAATAACTAACGGTCCAAACCAAAACCTGTTTGGCATTTTTTTCCCCTTGCAGGCACGGGGATAGCTGCATTTGTTTCCTGCTGCTTTCTCCCTTCTTCCTCAAAGACAGAAATAAGCAAAGCCTTGTAGACTTGCAGTTGTTTGTGCTGCTTTCAGTGTGAAGCAGGCGGGGTGCCGCAGCACACCCTGCACACAGCTCAGCTCCCTGCAGCAGCCGGGCTGCTCTGCTCTCAGCAGGAGCACACACTCTAATAATTCTGATCCTGATAGCTAATTCTGATCCAGTTTGACAGGGCTTGGGATCTTACAGACACCGAGCTCTCAGAAGAGCCCTGTGATACTCGGTCTGTCCTGCTGCTCAGAGCTGCTTTCTGCAGGCAGGTAGGCTCACATTCCCCCTCCCTGCTTTGGATCCCTTTACCATTTCTTCTTCTCAGCCTCCTTGCCACATTAAAGCTAAGATGAGAAGGAAAGAAAAACTTCCAGCTCATACTCAGGGCTGAGAACCAGAACTGGGAGGTGCAGGAATCCATCCCATGAATACTTGGAAGGCAGTTTCTTGGCTCGGGGTGGCTGGGGATTTGCACCCTGGCTGCCCCCCCATCCCTACCGCCTGTCCCTGCTCGTCAGCCCTCGCCGCTGGGCAGTCTGTGCCCTGCTCACAGGCTGGCCTTCCTCACGCTCCTCACGTCTTTCTCCCAGGCTGTGGCTCACCGGGGCAGAAAACGACTTTGGGGTGAGTGGCTGGAGGGTTGGAGAGGCTCTTGGAGCCCCTGCTTTAGTTGGCAGCTGGGCACTGAGTGGTGGTGGGATGTGGAAGAGATGGAAGGGAGCATCGAGCTCTGTGCAGCTCTCGCGTGGTGCGGGGGTTCTTCAGTGTACTCCTTGGGCAGGTTTCTCCACCTGATAGAGGAAAACTCCTTGGTATGCTCAGGGCTTGAAACCTCTAAGTTTTGTTGAAGCCAGGGCCTGTTTCTCTTCCTTTAAATCTCTGCAGCAGTTGATAAGCAGCTGGTCCTTTCTCAGGGAGAAAACGCTGCAGAAAGAAATGCCAGGAATGCGAACAGCAGGTGGGGACTGGCAGATGTACATATCAATCACGACAGACTGACAGAGGGGCTCATTCCACAGCAGAGCCGCTGTTTGCCTCTGGCTGGCTTTGTGCAAACCACTCTGAGCCCCTCCGGCCTCCGCTGGGGGTTTATAGCGGGGCAGCTCTTGGGCTGTGCTGGGGAGCCCTGTGCTGTCCTGGGAGCAGAACCCTTGCTCTAGGGATGGGGGCAGAGCCTTTGGAGCACGCTGCTGGGGCTCGGCGGCGTTCCTAATAACTAACGTGCCGCACCTCGGGATTGGGCAGCCAGGGATCTTGCTGCCACGTTGCTGAAGAGGCGGGCGGGCTCAGTGAGTTCATTGAATTTGCTGCACTGTTGCATTTTAAACCATGACTTCATCCCTCTGAGGAGTCTGGAGTCATTTCCGTGGACAAAACCCCTGCTTGGAGACGGTGGTTCTGTGAGGTCACCTGTACTGAGCGGTGCATGGCACGGGGCTGAGCGGGGCCGTGAGCCGTGGCGGCGCTTCCTGAGCTCCCTCCTTGCACCCACTGCTGCTTTCTGAGTGCCCGGCACTTGGTGGGGAGGCGTCTCGCAGGGGCAGAGCAGCTGGGCTACGTGAAATAACGGAGTGAGTGGTGAGAAGCCTTGAGAGAAACCTATCTGGTAATCTGTGAGCGGCGTTCCTGTGTGTGATGGCAGTGCGTGTTGCAAGCGGAGCAAAGCTGCTGTCACAAATGACGTTTTGGGTGCTTTTCCCAGGCTCTAAGCTTTCGTTCTGGCTGACGTGCTTGTGTTGGGATGTGTGATCTGAGTGCTTTGGGTCTGCTTCGCTTTGTCTGCACAGTGATTCCTGGAAAACCCAGAATAAAAGTCGTGCTGGTGGGGCTGTGGTCAGACCTCCCCAGTGTGATTGATCCCCAGGGCGTTCTGCTGGGCTCGGCCCAAGCAGCTGCTGGCTGTGGGGCTTCAGGTCAGCTAGCTCTGGATCCCAGGGATTTGGCTGTCCCCAAAAGCCAGCAGTTCTGTGGGGTTTGCAGGGATGGTGCTGATTTACACAGCTGATACATTTAACAAGTGAAGGCACATCTGCCCCAAGTCCTCTCATCAGCTTTTCTTTGGATCATCGCTTGTTTTAGTGAAAGAGCAGCGTAAGAAAGGGCTACCGTTCCCAAGTGAGAAAGGCAGCGAGAGCAAGAAGGTGGTCAGTGCTGGGGCACAGAGCAAAAACAGTGGAAATGTAACTTTTTCCAGCTTTAAAAACCCATTTTCTTAGCTCCCCATCAGAGGACTTGCTCAAACTAGTCCTTGTTGAAGCTGCAATAGGTAGCCGTGACCAAACTCTTGCTGGAGAGGTTGTGTCTGGTGCTGGTTCACTCTTGAGCTGGCACTGGAGTTTCCCATGCTGTGGGTCTGCCTCACACTTGTTTTTAAGCTTTCAGCAAAAAACAGTTCAGACATTTTCAGGAGTTAAAGGCAGAAGTGCCCAAAGTTTTAAGTATTTAAGAGAACAACAAAGCTTAACTGTTGTGCACCGAGCTGCCTGCTGTTGTCAGTGTCCAAGGGCTGTGCTCCAGGCACAAATGCCCTGATCTTATCACCTGGCAGGCACCAGAATGGCTTTGCAGACCTGCCACTCAGATGCTATCTAGGAAGGGCTGGGTTGGATGGGCTGTGGCAGGGCGGGGACACGTGGGGACACTGGGGGGGACAGCCCTGTCCCCTCACTGCTGCCTTGTGTACGGCCACAGCCAGGTGAGGAGCTCCTGTGTCTTGTGGAGAGAGGAGCCCAGAGAAGGTGCAGGACGAGGAGCACGCTGTGCTTGCTGTGACCAGTTCACGGGCAGCCCGAGCTCAGGTATTCTCACTTTTAATCCATTATTTGCAGCTTGTTCTGCCCACAGCAGCATCCTGCCTTGCGGGCGGTGCGGGGCTCAGCCTGCAGTCATAGCAGCTCATCTTGTGGTTGTCATGAGGCAGCGAGGGGCAGCCTGGCTTCTGCTGCCCTTCTGGCCTCTGCTGCTGTTTCTGACAGTCGCTTTGTGCGTGAGATGATTCGGTTCATCTGGTGGTCTTATGTGCACTTTGTTGCAGTGAGGCTGGGGAGGCCTTTGCCTTGAACTCGAATTGTGTCCCCAAACTGCACCTTTCTTGTTCTTTACAGCACACCTCTCTCTGGCTGCGTGCTGTTTTAGTTTTCTGCTCTGCTGTGCAGGTTCCTGTTAAGCAGGGAGTGCCTGCAGACTGCAGCTGCTAAGCCAGGGTTTCTCTTCTCCGCTTCTAAAATTTGAGCTGGACATTTTTCCTTAGAGCTTTTTACTGAACCCAGGGCTCAGGCACCAGGCCTGGCTTCTTCTTAGCAGGTGGGCTTTTGGGAAAGCTGGAAGTTAATCCTGGCTGCCCTGTAGCCATTCGTGTTTTGGTAATGAAGTCTACCCCCTCCAGGTGAAGGCATGAAGCTGTGGCCAGGCTCTGTACCTTGGTCCTGCTGTAGGAGCAGTAAGATAGAACTGCAGCTGTGGCACCGTGTGATCCTGCAGGGCTGCCAGGTCTCCTGGGACCCTGCAGCTCTTCCCCAAACCTGTAGCCCATTAGCAATAGCCAGCCAAGGAAGTGCCATATAACCACTGAAGTAAGATAGCGTAAGCAAATAGAAGCTTTGGTGCAGGTAATTGGGTACCTAATTGCTGTGTTTGCCACCTGGGGACTGGAATTGCTCTCTGCTCTGGAAGCTGAATGGGCCATACTGTGATAAGCACTTTAATTGTTTCCCTGCATCTGCTGCAGCATTATAAAACCAAGGCAAGCTGCACACACCTTCAGAGCTTAACAGCCTCGCTGCAACTCCGAGCCTGCTTTTTCCTGTGGCGCTTGAGCATCCCTCTTCATGCAGCCCTTCTGTTCTCCACACCCTTTATCTTTGCCTATGCTGTGTGATAGCAGTGAGCCATTGAGTTTTTCTGGAAAGCTGTTCAGATCTGTGCAGTTATTAGCTGTAAGGAGGTGAGTGTGCAAACAGAGAGGAGGGTCTCCTGGGAGTGGAATGCCCTCTCCAGCCAATTGTTGGGGTCTGGGCATTATTTTCATAGGGAAGAGTAGATGGGTGCTGAGCAGAAATCACACTTAGTTTGACTTGAGGGGTGGCATTTGGAAGGAAAGGTGTGGGGTGTTAAAGGCTCTGAGTGCTTGAGGCTGTGAAATGGGCTTGTCCTGCTTCCTTTGGGGCGCTGCTGGGTGCCTGTGCCTGGGGGAGGCAGCCCTGCTGCAGGAACTGGGAGCAGGGCACGGGGGCACTGCTTTGGGGGTGAGGCAGGGAGATGGTGCTTGGGGGGGACAGGCGCGAGCTGGTACAGAACCTGGCTAAGCACTGCTGTAATTTTCCTTGTTGCCTCAGAGTGGCATTCAGCCCTGTTTTCCCGGGGCAAACACTGGTGCTTTAATGACTTTGCCCCCATTCCTGGGATTCCTGCAGCCTGAGCAGGTGTGTTACCTGTGCTTCGCTTCTTTGCTTTGCCCTGGGAGAGACATCGGCCCAGGATCTGGCCCATCTTCTTCCTCCAATTTCTCCTCCATAGTTTCACTCCACCTTTACTCCACCTAGGTGTGAAGAGGGAGTTTCTTGCTCCTGAGGTTTGGGCACTGGCAGCAGCAGGAGGTGTTAGTGCTGGACTTGCAGCTGAGAACAGATGCCCAAATCCCACCTCCACTCCTTACAGTGGAGTTTGTGGCCTTGGAATCATTGGGTTTGGCATTCTGCTCCGTGATGCCAGAGCAGGGTGTGGAGGAAGGCTGAGCTGTCTGTGTGCTTCAGGCCCCCCCCCCGGGCCCAGGGTGACCTGGCAGCAGGGCTGTAGCTGCAAAAAACCCCACACAGAACCAGGTGGGTTGGTTTTGGATTGGCTTGTGCCACAGCAGCAGGGAAGCAAATGGACACCCTGAGCCACGTCCCTGCTTTACCATGGCTTTCAGTCTGCTGGCGTGGCTGGGGGTTGTGGTGAGGAGTTGGGAGTCCTAGCCAGGCAGTCAAAGCCTTTGCCCTCTGCTCTCCAGCAAGAGCATACCTATAAACATGTGCTCTGTGCAAAGAGCTTGTCAGTCTGATGGAGTTTGGTGACTCCTGAGGATCTTTAGGATCTTTAATTCCTCTTTCAGAAGCTTTCTTGGTCTGAGCTCTGCTTCATTTCATAGCTTTCCCATTTTATGCTGGATGGTTAGAGCTGCAGTGTGCTGCCAAAAAGCGTTTACAATGGTTTTCCTGAGAAACACTGAAAGTTGCAAGTCCAGGGCTGAGGCCCTGGCTGCTCTGCACAGGTTGCTCAGTGGTAAATGTGTTCAGAGGGAGAGCTGTGGCAGTTCCACTCACTGAGCAATAAGTCAAGGCAGAGCAGCTCCATCGAGCTGTATCTTCGTGCTTTGGCTTGGGGCTGCAGGGCAGGGTGCAGGAACTGACGGAACAGCGAGATGCTTCCAAACAATGTGCTAGCCCTTAGCTACGCAGCCACTAAGGACATAAATGATGCTGCCTATGTAACTGGAGTGCTGGAAACTGGCTTGCCTCGCTCCCTTGTCTGTCTCCCATCAGTTCTTGTGCCTCATATCCCATTGGTAGCAGCAGTCAGGCTCCTGGTATGGGGGAAGGCCTTGAACCCGTCCCTCCAGTCCTGCCTGGTGCCCTGAGCTCAGCTGATGGGAAATTGTTGCTTAAAGAACGCTTCCAAAGACCCTCTTGAAATACTTCACTATCTGAGGAATTCCGTGGAATACTCAGAAGGTGATGATAAACCATTGGAATGTGGCTGCCTATCCATAAAACCATTCAGCGAAACAACGTTCAGATGAATGCAAAACCTCATTCAATCTCCCCTTTTTGCTGTGGTTTGGTGCCTGCAGGCCTGGGGTTGTTTGCTCCTCACGCTGGGATACACAGCGTGCTGCCAGGTGCCCCTCGGTGCCACCAGCACAGCCGAGGTTTGCCTGTGTGCTGGTGTCCTAGGAGAGCCCAAGTGCAGTGCTCGATGCACAGCGTGGTTCTGGTGATCAGAATCAGAAAGTGCTTTGCTGTGTGACTGCACATGCAAGGATCTCAGCATCCAAGCACCTCAGGAGCCGTCAGAGCTGCAGCCTCCTTTTTCACGTGGTTTGGAAGCACGGTTCTGAAGGAAGACTTGGGGGTCTGCCCTGCCGTCAGGCTCTCCCCCACCTCACTGGCAGCTTCTGCTTGCTAATTTGACAGATGAGGCTTTGTGCCTTTTATTTTTTAGCAAGCACAAAACAGGTGGCTGGGATGACGGGCAAGTTTCCTTGGCTAAATGGGCGCTCCCAGGCCGACCTCTGCTCCTGTGTGACTTCCAACGTGGGGTGTGATCAGGAGGCTGAGCTGGGAGAAGCTGCAGCAAGGTTTCCTGCCTTGCTGGACATGAGAATGTATCCCTCAGGGTCCATCTCCTTTTTGTGTGGGATCCTCGGTACTTACCAGGACTGTTTGGTGGAAGAGGTCTCTCTGATGAGGATATTCATTGCTTCTCTTCCGTGTGGGCTCTCTGAAGCCTCGTGAGGGGGTTTGTTCAGCCTTTAATTCAATTAAGAAGTCAAGCAAGAGTTGCAAATCTGGTTGGTCTCGTTTGTTTCAATGCTCATAGCTGCATCCCAAGCGAACATCTGCACAGCAGAGTGGGGCAGCACAGGGAGGAAGGATTTCTATGGTTTCAGCTGAGATTGCATGTGTTGCTGGGGGCTGGGGAAGGATTTTTGTCCCATGCAGAGCATGAGATGGAGGGAAGGACTCCAGCCCATCAGTGGCAGGACAGTGGTGAGCAGTACGCAGATACCTGCAATCCGCATTGCAGTGACTTCTATCTAAGGTCATCAGCTGGTGCAAATTGGACTCAGGCAACTGGTGGATGGTGAGTGGATGGAAAGACAGGAAGGGTGGTTCCTGCTGGAACACCCTTTGGTAATGCTGCTGCCTTCATCTCAGCATTATCTTGCTGAATTTGCCTCTAGCTATGGAATGCTGTCTTCACAAAAGAGAAATCGGGAGGAAAAATACCTATTTTTTTTTTATCTTGGTGCTCTGAGTTCTGTTTCTTCATGGAATCTTGGAATCTGAAAAAGCATTCATATGCGTGTATGCACATATGCCTGTTGTATTTGTCTTCAAAATATGCATTTCTATAGCTTTGGTAGTAAAGAGCTCTTAAAACCAAAGAAGTTGAGGCTGACTTAATTGTTTAATTTCCTGTGACTTTCAGTAAAAGCTTTAGCTTAGGTTCTGTTAAACATAGAATATGAGGACGTTTATGCTCTGTAGCTCTGTTTCAGGCAGAATCAGGAGTTGTGTTCCTGAGGGGCTGGCTGTGGCAAATCAAGTGAAGTCGAAGCCAGGTTAAACTGAATGCCCTTAAGAACAAGCAGACCTTTGCTCTGCCCCGCTGCAGCTGTATATTTAGCCTATGTGCCCTTTCCAATTACAGCCAGGAGAAGACACCCGAGGAGGAATGTAAGTCATACCCGCCCTGAGCGCTGCCCTGGGATCCATCACAAAGTGCTTCTCGAGCCAGAAGCAGTGCCTTGGTAACTTCTCTCCATAAAACTGACCCCTCCCTCCCTCCCTCCCTCCTTCTTGGGGTTTAACATTTACCACGTCCACAGCCTCGTCCTGCACACGGCTGAGCTTGGTGCATGCCTTGCTCCTGGTGCATCCTGTGCCCAGCCCCTGGTGCCTCTGTACCTGCTGTGCTCTTCCTGCTTCTCACCAGGGCACTGCAGTTGTTTCTCATGCAGGGTCCATCCTGTATTCCAGATTATCCCTTCTGGTGCTTCTTTGGAGGCCTGATGTGAGGACAGCACCATGAAGCAGTCTTCAGTTGTTATTTGGAGTCCCCTCTATGGATTTATCCTAATTTGCCTGTGTGCTGCCAGGACCATGGCAGTTCTGGCTGCGATGTTCCTAATTACAGGGAAAAAATGGTCTCTGAGGCATCCTAAATATTTGGGCCGATAATATCAGTTTCCTTTTAACTGAGCTCACTTGAAGATACGATCTGGGTTGTCTGTTTGGGAATAGCAAAGTGGGAGGAAGGGATTGATTGTGGTTGCTGAAGCTCTCATCAAAGAGAGAAGTCCCACACAGGCAAAATCACTGCTGTGGTCACTTGTGCGGGTCTGGAGCAGCGATGGGTGGCGTGGATTCTGCTGAGCTCCAGGGCATCACAGTGGCACACACTGAGCATGGCTTTTGAGGGACCTGCAAGCAGGATCTCACAGCTGGGAGGCATCCACCTGGTCTTCTAGCAGAGTCAGGTCTGTGTGCAAGCGCCTGGTTCCTTCTTGGTGGTACAGAGCTCCAGCTTGCAAAGAGAAGGTAATGACGAGTAGCAGGAAAGCTTCCCCTGAGCTATGAGTAGGTTAAATATCTCAGTGCTTACTCTAGCAGAATAAAAACTGCTTTGAGGTGTCGATTGCTGTGACCACTTCCCCTGCAAGCTCCATGGAGCGGCTGTTGGCACGCATGACCTGGGGCAGTGAGTGACAGTTTGCAGTTCCCATCTGCAGCAGTGCTGCTCCTCTCCCTGCCCAGCGCATACCTCAGCACAGCCGAGTTTTGTTGTTTTTTCCCCTAAGTTGTTGCTCAGTGTCAGGGTTTCCTGTTGCTGACAACAGCTGTGCTGGAGATGAGCGGAACCTGCTACTTCACATTTGGTCTATGGTTACAGGCGTGCAGGACATGAATGCATTCAGCATTAAACCACCACTGCAGGGGTGAGCTTGTCTTTCAGAGAGGCATCCCGTCCTGTGCACGTCCTCACTGCACGTGTCTGCTCGGGGTGGGGGCATGGCTTCATGGAGGGAGGCTGTCCGTCCCCAGCTTTGCCCGTTTGCTCATGCCAGCTGCGTGCCAAATGTCCCTGAGCAACTGTTCTCCTGCGTGTCCCTCCCATAACTCAGCCAGGCATGCGGAGGCTGGAGCTGGTGAGTGCCTGGGTCACTGCTGTGCTGGAAGGGTGGAGGGTGGGAGAAACCCCCAGCTGCCCAGCCCCCCCCAGCTCCCAGCAGCAGTAGGCACTGGGGCATGTGCAGCACTGTGCCCCTGCCCGCTCCCAGCCGTCCCACCGCATTGCATCATTCCTCCTGCTTGCTGCCTCGACACGCAGCCACTGATGGGACTTGCCCAGAGATTCTCCTGTGGGAACATGCACGAGAGCTGTGCACGTACAATAGATGTGCTTTGGGAAGTTGCACCAGCCCGTTGCATTCTGCTCCCTCTTCCTTAGGGAGACACCATTTGTTTCAGTGTTGTCTTTATGGAGACAGTGGTAAATAAGCAGCTCAGGTAGGTGGGATTCCTCCTTGCTCTCCTTAGTTCCTTATCTGGAGCAGGGCACGGGAAGGCAGCTACTCAGGCTTTTAGCATGCAGGATTCAGAGGCATTAACATGCTGGCAGTGATTAATTACCACAGCCCACTGATGTGACTGTACTTGAGCAATTGGATTAGGTGCAGCTGCGCTGGGGCTCACATCAGCAGGTTCTTGTTGGAGCTGTGATGTAGTTGGTCACACAGAAGTTATTCCTAGGGCAGCTGCACTCCTGGTCCTGCGGTGGGCAGTCAGCGAGGTCCTGTGGCCAGCAGGAGCTGTGTTGCCCAGGTCTCACTTTCAGCCCTGTCTTCTGGCCGCTCTGTTCTGCCTTCGTGCATATGAAGCAGTGCATATCCTTAGCACATCAGCAGGCCTTGTGGTTGCATGGAGGAGTCAGCTCCAGAATTGTCTTGGCAAGTCAGCATCATATCAGCATCACCCAGCAGGCCCGGCTGCGTGCTCCAAGATGGGGATTTGGCATCAGCAATCAGACATCAACATTGGCATGTGTGCTGAGCACCAAGGCCAAAGCAGATGTTGATCCCAGCTTTGATGTTTAATCCAGCATTTTGGAGGTTCAAAGTGGAGACCCAAAAGAGCTCTCACAGAAGCAGGAGGATAAAGAGAAACTGGGTATTTTCATAAGATCAGACAGAGCAAAACATCCTGAAATTCAGGACTAACCTGAACCTTTGTGGTGGTTCTGCCAAACGTGGCAGCACAGATCCTGCCGGAGGAGGGAATGCTGCTGTGTGGAGAAGCTGGGGTGGCCTGGCCCGATAACCTGAAAGCAAGAGGATGAGCCCTGCAGCATGGTGATGCCTGCAGAGCAGAGAGCAGCGGTGCAGAATTCTGTTTGATTTTTGGCTCTGTTCTGAGCTTGCATGAAACGGCAGAATCATGGAATGGCTTAGTTTGGAGGGGGCCTTAAAGATGTCTGGCTCCAACTCACTGAAGCAGGCAGGGATGCCAACCACCAGCTCAACTGCCCAGGATCCCACCCAGCCTGCCTTGAGCGCATCCAGAGATGGGGCAGCCTGTCCCAGCACCTGGCTGGACAGCAGGCTGTTGGCCTTTCTGATCCTCTCTGGCTCCGTGCTAGTCACAGCTAGTCACAGCTCATGGAAGCTCCTGAACTCTCTTATCTTCTACCTGTGACTGAGCAGTCTCAAACAAGTGAGTCTGCGCTTTGCCCGTCGCCGCACGTGAAATAGTTTGGCTGTAACTCTTGAACTCCCCCAGAGGCGTCGTGCAGGTGCCCATGCTTTTTCCACCCTCCCACGTTGGTTCTGTGTGTCTGCACTTGTATCCAGATTCACAGCTCTGTGCTGTGCACAGGTGAGGATCTCTCATGAAGAGACCATAGCTGGGGGCATTGCTCTGCTTCTGGGAGCTGCCCTGCCTTTGGTCCCAGCGCAGTGTGAGAGCCTGGCACCGCTTCAGCTTATTGTTTGGTAAGGAGCTGTATTAAAGAGATTTCTTGGTGGTGTAATGCTGTTCTTGCTTCTCCTGGCTTTTCTTTTGACAATGGCTACAGAATTCTTCCTGTACCTCCATTGTGCTCTGCTTCTGGGTACAGAGACTGTTCTCTGGTTTTCCTAAATGGAATTTGGAATTGGTGTGACCTGCAATTGTCCGACTAGATCTGCACAGCCTGAGTTGCTTGGCTGAGGGGCACGGGCAGCGCCTGCTGCCTGCTCCGGTGATTCTGCAGTGGGTGATGACTTCATCCTCCTCTCCTGCTGGCCACAGATATCAGGGACTGGCTCTGTTCTGCTCAGGCACTTCTATCCATCCCACAGGAACGCCCTGGGGCGAATCACAGAGTTGGCTTAACAACACAGAGCCACACCATGGCAGTGCGTGGTTCCTGCAGCCTTGACAAATGGGGGGCATTGCTGCTGTGGGGACACGGTGCCCACCTCTGCAGGTGTGGCTGTAGCTCTGCATGGCTGCTGCTGGCTAGCTGGCTGTATGTCCTGCTGTCTGCACGTCCATCCCACGCAGGTGTGGAGGCTCAGCTGTGAGCAGCAGCCGTGTTTCTGTGCTGATACCATCTCAGCTCCACAGCAGCCACATTCCTCAGCTGCTGCCTTCCTCCCCTGGCTGCAGCCTCTGATCTGCCCGTGCTTGCAGCACGGCTGCTCTCTAGTCCCTCTGTGCAGCAGGACCTTCCAGTGATGGGGGTGCAGGCGAAGAAGCTCATGGACAAGGTGCTATGGGTGCAGGCTCTGTGGAGGCTGAGAGCCCCTTTCTACCTTCTTATAGCTCTGTGCAGAGTGACAGTGCCCTGGTTTCCCACTGTGGCAGTCAGTGGCCTCACCAGAGGCTCCTTCAGAGCCTTGTTCTGTCTCCAGAACTCATTCAGAACAAGATGTGCAGAGCACGTTGGAAGTTCTCTGGATACCTGTTGCTGTAGTTCTCTTCTTGTTGAGGTGACTTCAAGCTCATCCAAATTCACCATGTCCAAAATTCATCCACATTCCTGTGCCATTTGATGTGTGTTGGATTCTCTTCTCCTGACAAGGCAGGGAGCTGGCAGGAGCTGGAGCCTGCAGGAAGTGAGGCTTGCCTTTACCTATCCAGCTGTTCCATTTCTGGTGGTGACAGTGTTTGGAGAGGCAGCTCAGGTGTTTGACTCTGGGTAAAGACCACAGTGTTGCCTTTGGGAAGAGCCCGGATTTGGTTTCTCTGTTACTCAGCCCGATGTGCTCCTGCCCTGGGCTCTCCTGTGGCCCAGCATCTCACACTGACCCCCTCCCACCTGATTCCCAGGGCTTTCCAGCACTGTTTTCTACCTCTGCTGTTTCTCCTGCCTTTCACTTGAGGGTTTTTTGAGACTGGCGGTGCTCGGATCAGGTATTTGCCTGACAAATGCTGCACCAGAGGTTACTGTGTTCGACTTGCAATCCCACTGCCCACTGTGTGCAGCCGTGTGGCCTCCGGCCAAAGCATGCTGCAGCAATGGGTGGCGGGCTGCAGGGTTTGGGGATGGATTAGGTTTCATCTTGACAAGCAAACAGCTTCAGGGGTGAGGAACGCTAAAGCATCCTCAGCCCAAGGACTCAGTGTCCAGAATAGCACAAGCTCTGCGTCAGCCTCAAGGCGCCCACAGCGAGCTCCAGCTTTGTTCGTTAGCTGGGCGGATGCAGAACCCGCCCTGTGATGGCTTTGCACAGGGCAGCTCCCAGCCCTGCTCGCACGCTCTGCACTCCGGGCAGCAGGAGGTGTGTGAGGGCAGCCAGGCGTACACCCCCGTGTGGGAGCTGTGCTGGGGGCTCTGGCTGGTGGTCGTGAGGCAGGCAGGGTTTGCTCTGGGAATTCGGAGCTGCTGCTCTCAGCCTGGGAAATGAAGGGTTGGTTAAAGGTGCCTGAGCACCTGGGTCCCCGGCAGTCCAGTTCCAAGTGCGCTCTGTGGCCTCACATGCCTAGCTTGCTCAGGTCTGATCCTAGATTGTGTGTTGCTGGCCCCAGAGTCAGGCATGGATACTGGCTAATCCCAAAGACTGGAATAGAGTTTTGAGAAGTCAGGCTATGGGGCGGAGGAGAGGAAGCATCTGTAAGCATCTGTCATGCATCGAGTATCAAAGGTTTCTAGGGGCCTTCATGCTGAGTAATCAGCGTTTAAATTTGCTGCTGCCCCAGCCTGAGTGCAGCTTGCCTCCAAAGACCCCTCTGCACTGTGTCTGCCCAGAGCCTGGGGCCAGTGGGTGCTCCAGGAGCAGCATAACTGTGTGCATGGAAAGCAGGAGGGTCTGATTGCTCTAGAGATGCTGTACATCAGGGAAAGAGCTGGGAAGCTCTCGCTGATAGCGTTAACTCTTAGGGTTTAATCCAAAAGCGAATTAAAACAAATGGGGTGGAAGGTAGGAAGCCCGGCGTCCATCACAAGGAGGTCTGTGCGTGCTGGCTGGCTGGCTGGGGATTGCGATTAGTTTGCTGATGGGTTTCCTTTCCTCACCCAGGTTGCCAGGACCCTTAGGATGAGGCTGCTGTGAGGAGTGGCAGATCCGCTGCCTGCACTGCCGTGCCTGCACACCCCACCCCGCGTCCCTCCTCCGGCTGGAGCGCCGTCTGAGAGCCACTGGGCAGAATGACTGTTGGATGTGTCCTGCAGCCCCCGTTCCTGGGGAGGACTTTGCTCCCAGTGCTGCTGCTTGCAGCCTCAGCTCACTGCCACTGGCCCAGCGAGCCGGCAGAAGTGCTGAAGGACTGGGAAAACCAGCTGGAGGCCTCCATGCACTCCGTGCTCTCAGACCTCCGAGAGACTGTGCCGGCTGTGGTGGGGATACCAGACAGCTCCGCCGTGGTGGGCCGCTTCTTCAGAGTCTCCATCCCCACAGATTTAATTGCTTCCAATGGAGAAGTAGTCCAGGTGAGAAATGGCATTCCTTGGGGCTCATTTTCAGCTGTTGGTGGGGTTACCACGAGAGTGCAGTGAGGTTGCAGCAGAGCTCCCTTGAGGCTTTGTAGGGCTGCGGAAGAAGGATGGAGATCTTTCTCACCTCGTTGCAAAGTTTCTTTCCTCTACGGTAAGGCAGTCGTTGGGACAGTTGCTCAGGTCTTTTGGCTGCGTTTAAGCTGTTAAAGCACACAGCCCCTGGGAGGACAGGCGTGTTCCTGGGGAGATGCTGCCTCAGGATTGGGGCAGCTGTGGATTGCCTGAGTCTGCCGCCGTGACACTCGGGGAGCTGCTTCACTATGGAAACAAAATATTGTCAGACAAACAGGCTGTGTTCTGGGAGCAGGGCTCTGTTCTGTGTTTGACGTAGTCTTTCCTGACCTTGTCCCTAAGTCCTCTTGGGAAGATGAGAACCTTTCTTTTTGTCTGACCTGCTGGCACTGCGGACACCCAAAAGCCAAGCTTTGTAAGCGGTCCTGGGGGCAAGGAAACGTTGAGACAGCCTGGAGGAGGACAGATGTGCTGCCAAACAGATGCTTGTTCAGCTCTTGTCCTTTTCTGGAAGGGTGCTGAGAAGTTGTCTCAGCATCTGCTGGGGATGGAGAGCTCAGGAAAATTCTGTTTTTGAAAGAAAGCACACTTCCAATCTTAGGGGTTGTTTTTTTTTTTCTGAAAGTAGAATTGAAAAATACTTTTAAAAATCCATTTTTGGAAAATGTTGTAACAGGCCAACCTTCGAGTGCCTTTCAGAAGATCAGAGGGAGATAGAGCAACTCAGGAGGCAGCCTGACATCTCAGCCTCTCCTTGCAGGCAGGTTTGTTTTAGCTGTGCACGCTGTTGAGCAATTACATCAGTCTGGATTCACGATCTCGCTGTCTCCAGCTGTGGGATTGCAGCATCCTGATGGCAGGTAGAGAATCTGAAGAATGCATCTGTTATTGACGGGCTGTCTGTCAGATGGGGGATAGAGACGTGCGGTGGGTGAGCCCTGGGGCTAGCTGGAGGTGGGGTGGGCTGGTTTCAGAGCAAGGCTTGTGATGATTGATTAACCTGGTGGAGGGTGGTGGTGGCTGCCCTACTTGAACCACTGCCAGGTGGGGGTTCGTTAGCACAGGACACTTATGTGAGGGTACCAGGCTTCAGCTTTGGAGGGAGCAGACTCTTCAGTGTGGATCTTTGTGAGCAGGAGGGTTGTTCAGGGCTGCTGTGCCCATCAGCTCTGCCTGGTTCATGGCTTGGTGTGTGGTGGGCGCTGCTGCACATCTCACATCTCCTTCTGTGAATTCACTGGAGGAAACTGTTAAGATCTTGTATTACAGAAACGATTGCTTTGTTTTTGAGTTTTGTTGCAGGCTGGCTTGTTTTGGTGTTGTCTAATGGCTACTTTGACAGCAAGAAGGCATTCTCAGTGCTTGTTCAACACCACAGCTTCTCTTCCTGGCACAACAGTCGTCTTTGATAGCTGTAGGGTGGCTCTGTGGTGCATTATTTCAGCCCCATCTAGCAGCTCTGAACAATACTTCTGCCACTGGTATCGAGGAGTCTTTGCTGATAGCAACAGATGCTTGGAGAGCAGCAAAGGGAGCGTGCTGGAGCGGGACTGGAGGAGCAGTTGCTGGTTGGGATGTAGATCAGCAAAGGCTGGGAGCAATTTCCACGCTCATACGTGGGTTTGCCTGAATGCACATTGCATCTGTTCACCTTGAAATTGATTTTAAAAGTGAGGCAGGCTCTGTGGCAGTGCTCCTGGCCTCACTTAGCAGGCATCTGGAAGGGCTCTCCCTTGCACCGAGAGCTGTGTTGGCTGCTGAGCGAGGCCAGCCTTCCCAATGGGGATTTGATTCCTGGCATACATAGGCAATCCTGGAGTGCTGGGGTGCTTTCAGGGCAAGCTGCTCTGCTCTTTTTCTCAGGCTGCCTGAGCCAGAGCAGTGATAACATGGTGCATTTAGGGTTTTTCACACAGGGTGGTGAGGCACTGGAACAGGTTGCCAAGGAGGCTGTGGATGCCCCATCCCTGCAGGCATTCAAGGCCAGGCTGGATGTGGCTCTGGGCAGCCTGGGCTGCTGGTTGGTGACCTGCACACAGCAGGGGGGGTTGAAAGTGGATGATCTCTGAGGTTCTTTTCAACCCAGGCCATTCTAGGATTCTATGATCTGGATGTTGCTAAATGGGGTACTTGACCCCTAATGAGAGAGAGTAGGGACACCCTTTTGAGGTGTAGCAGTGAATCGGTGCTTACAAGGAGATGTACTTGCCTACGTTCAGAGCCCTTAAATTTCTAGGAAGCTGGATATCATCTCATTTAAGAAAAAGGAACAATTGATACATGACATCCCCAAGCCTCAGGAGCCTGAGAGTGGTGTGGCTGCTCCATTTCTAGGCAGTTCCCACCGATCATTTGTAGGCTCCATCCTCACTATGGTGGGGAGCCCCTTGAAGCTGCCTCCCGGCTCCTCTCCCTGCTGGTTAGCAGATTCCAGCCGCCTGTAGACAAAGTAGTTTTCTCTGCAAACTTGGTTGTGGGCTGGAAACAACGGGCAGCATTGGCAGCGCTGCGGAGGAGTGCCTGGCAGGCGCCTGCCCAGCTGCGTGGGCTCACTGCACAGTCAGGTAGTGCTGCTGCCAGCAGGCACCAGTGCTTCCCTGCTACCCCCTGCCAGCTTCGGAGCAGGTGAGGTGCTATGGCTGAGCACAAAAGCAAGTTTATTCCAGTGCGCTGGGGCAGCGCGTCAGAACGCAGAGGTGGATGTGCAGAGAAAGGAGCAAACCCTGACCTGTTGCATCTCTGCAGCCAGCAGGGCAGCGTGCTCAGCTGCGTCCTGTTGCTGAGAAACTCATCGCACCCAGGATAAAAACAGTTGGATTTCCTGCTCTTACTGCTGCCATTTGAAGGCTGTTCCAGAATTGGGCTGCTCTGATTAAAAATGCGACTTCTAGCCTAAATTTAGAGATAGCTAGAAATATTTGTGCTGCCCTTTAGCCTGAATCTCTCTTCCACCTTCATAATATTTACTTCCTTTATGTATTTAAAAGTGACAGGCATGTTCTCCTGTCTTGATTTGGTTAGATTAAACAAGCCAATCTCTTTAGTCTTTCCCCATAAAATAAGCTTTCTTTTCCTCTCCTCATTTTGCAGCTGTCTCCTGCACCTCTTCCAGCTTGAGTTTATTTTTCTTGTGGGTGCCTGACCAGAGCTATACAGAGTACTGCAGGCAAAATGTTGCTGGAGCCTTGTATAAAACTTCCTTTTCTCTGCTATAAATACCCCATCCCATAACTGTGTGCTTTTCCATGTCTGCCTTTGGCTCAAACCCGATGTGATCAGCTGGAATACCCAGAGCTGTAGTCTTTCTCCTTCCAGTTCAAGAGGTCCCAGAAGAGCACATTAGCCAAGGTGAGTGGTGTGGGATTTGATGTTACCATTCTTGTTCTCAGTGAGGTCTGGGAGTGCAACCTTTAAGGTTGTCCCATGCTCCCTGTGTGAAAATCTATGCCTCCCATCGCTGCCTGAGTGACAGCAGATAATCAGTGCAAGGGCAGCAGCACTAACACTTAGAGCACTGTTGTCGCAATTTGGAACAGTGGCTTTTGCAGCAAGTGCAGCTCTCTGCTCTCAGCACCCCCACTCACATCAGGAAAGCCAACGCCAAGTTAAAACCAGACAAAGGACAGCATTGACGTGGTGTTTGCCCCCGTCCTGGCTCCAAGAAGCTGATCTGGCTGCTGGGGAAGCTGTTGCAAAAAGCATCTGATGTCTGCAGGAGAGGCTTTCTGGTGCCAAACTGTGAACCAGAGGCACCGTTTCTCCAATCTGGTTGCAGGAAACAGGAGACATCTGGGCTTCCAGCGTCTCTCCAGGAACAGCAGGCAGTGCCCCCAGATCTGAACATCACGTGCAGTCGCAAGGCATGCAGCTCAAACACAACTGTTAGGTCGTTTCCTTAAACTTCTGCCATTTGTAGCCATGCTTGGTAGAGCCAGGCAGAGCTGGGGAGCACAGTGGCAGCGGGGGTGGGGAGTGGATCAGGCGTGGGGCAGGTCCCAGCAGCACATCTGCCCAGCCAGTGTTGAAGAGAAGTCTCCAGGTGAGCACGGTGGACTCCTCCTGGCCTTGGCTTCTGATGTGTTGGTTGTGCAGTGCACGGCCTCACTGGGCCTTTGTGGGGAAGGTAGGTGGAGCACGTAGCAGGGCCCCGAGGAGCTGCTGCTCTGTGCAAGCATAGCTGGTGGTGAAGTGATTGCAGCAGCAGAACGAACTTAGGCAGCTGCTGTGCGTGGTGCATCTGTGCTGAGGGCTGGTGAGGCCATCTGAGCGCCGGGTATCAATCTGGGCAAACAAAGTCTTTGCTTTCCAGGCAGGAGCCTGATCTTTCCAAAGGTTCTTCTGCTTACCATTTGCTGGAGCGGCTCTTGCTACACAGCTTTGCTCTCACCAGCCCTCGGGGAGCCTTGTTTTAGGGTTGGGTTGCAGGAGTCCTGGCATTAGAATTGGCCATCAGTGCCGTGCCTCAGTGTCAGCACCAGCCCCGCAGTGCACTGAGCGAAGGGTGCCGGGCACACCGAGCTGCATGGAGGGGAAACACTTCAGCAGCTTCACCTCGCTCCCCTGTTTCCTTAGACCTTGACTAACTGACAGATGAAGCAACAGCAGCTATTTACAGTGGCTGTGCTGGGATAGAAGTGATGTCTGGAGCAGGTCCAGGCAAAGGGCTTCTTGGGCAGGGCGCTGCCTGAGAGCAGTGCTGCAATTGGGGCGATAAGAGGAGCTGATAAGGCTGCTGTTGGGGGGCTGAGAGACTGCTTATCTCCTTCCTGCAGCAAAACAGTTGGGGAGTTTGGCATTTTCAGTGCACGCTTAGTAACAAGCTCTGAATTTGGAGGAGTGGAAAATGTGACTCAATCTAATTATAAACCAGCACTTCAGACAGGCTGGGAAGTTCCTTGTTTTGTCCTGCTCGGCCGGGCTGCTGCCCTGAGCATCCGGGGAGACTGAAGCAAGGGAAGCAGCAGCACCCTGTGCACAGCCTGACCCGGGGCTGCCAGCTCTGCTCCCCTCTCCTTGCCCCTCTCCCCAGTTCCCTGTGATGTGCTGGTGGCAGGAAGAAAGCTCAGTGCTGGCAGCACCAAGCCCCCAGTGCTCGGCATCCCTGCCCCCTGGTATTTTTGCTTCCCTTTGCCCTTTTGCTTACAGAAAGTTGCTCTGAGGGAAGATCCTGCCCCGAGCTGCGTTTTGAGGCCACGTCAGGCTTTTCCTGCCCCACATTCACCCCCAGCCATGCCACAGGGCAGCGCGTGGGCCGCACCGTGACAAAGCGGCTGCACAAACCGCAGCCACGGCCCCCATGAAAGGAGGGTTTCTTGGGACGCTCCGTGTTCCGCTGTGACCTCCGGTGAAGCAGCCGCTGTGTTCCCTCGCCCAGGCCCGGTGGGGCTCTGAATGGTGCCCTTATAGCAGGAGTGAGGGCATGGCAGGGAATGGCATGAGCTGGGGGCGGCCGCCCGGCACAGGGCCAGCGGGTGGCTCAGGCAGTGCTGGGGGAGCAGAGCGGGGCGGCTGCCTCTGCGTGACGTGGCTGTGTGTGTGCTGCCAGGGAGCAGCTCTGTGCTGCCTGCACACGCCTCGCTCCCAGCCTCCATGGGCAGGTGGGGAGGCTCAGGCTCACCCTGGCCGTGCCCTCTCCTGCAGTCCTGCAGGGTGCTGGGGCTCAGCTGATATGTGGACACGGGGAGAAGGGGCAGCGTAGAGCTGCAGGAGCACCCCTCAGCCCTGGGACTTTGTAGGAGAGGGTATGGGAAGTGGGAACGTGGAGTCCTCGGCTGCCCTGGGTAGCAAAGGTCTCGCAGCACAGGGTTGGGGAGTCTCCCTGCTGCCCCCAGCATTCACCTCCACCCAGCAGGGCTGTGTCCTGGCACCGTGGCAGTCCTGGCATGGGATCACTGCCTGCTTTCTGCAGGATTCCATGGGAGGAGGAGGACTGAATACTTGGAGGATTAGAGGGGACTTTTGTAAGCAAGAATGCAGGTTTTTTCTGCCTGAATTCCCTTGGAGGCAGCAGCTCTGCTCACAGCTTGTTTGCTTGTCTTTGTCTCGTTGGCTACAGGGCTCTGAGCTCCAAGTTTGAAAAACAAATCAAATGGAGCTATCTTAGTTTATGAGCTGCCTGCCTGCTCCTGGCCGGCCTAAAAATAACAGCAGTGCGTGTGTGCTGGGAGCGGGGTCTCAGAGCCAGCCAGACCCCTGTGTGGATTTAAAATTACTCGTTTTGTGATGGTCTGCAGCATGCTACCAGGCTGCTGTAACCTTTAGCCAATAAGCATTGGTTTACAATTATCTCAGCTATAGGAAAAACAAAGGCAGCCCTCTTTTCTTGAGCAACAGAAGAGTTGTTTTGAAAGCAGAACTCTGCGGAAAGTTATGGGGCTTAAGGCTGATATTTATGGTGTGAGTGGAAAGCTGGGAAACTGTACATGAAAGCGAGAGATCCTGAATCATTAACCTTGCATTAACCGTGTGCAGCCTCGGCAAATACTGTCGGAAGTGATATTGGAAGGAAATGCTGATAGAAGAGTCTGGAGCCCTGCTCACATGCAGCACAGTTCCCTAACAGCAGTGACGTGACCAGGACAGACCTACACAGAGGGCTCTGCTGGAGCCTAACACGAGTCCTTAAGGTCGTGAGTTCAGTCAGACCTGGGGCCAGCAGCGTCCCCACGAGGTTCTGCTTGCTGGTGGTGCCAGCAGTGCATTTCTCTCCATATGCTTCAAGGAGGAGCAGGAGAGAAGTTGGTCCTGAGCAGTTGGCCTCCACCTCCAGGACCCTGCCATGTCTGCCAGAAGAAGCTGTTAAAGTAAAGCTGGTAAAGTAGTTTTCAAAGCAGAAACAGTACAGTGAGCCATGTCTCACTCTGTTCTTTTGGCACATGAGGTTGGGCACTATTTCTGAGTCAGTCTGGTTATCCAAACAGCAATGTGAGGAGCACACAGGACTGTTGGTTGTGTGCTGGGAGCCTTGTACGGCAACTTGGGTTGTACAGCAGCCACAGGGAAAAGGGAGCAGCCGAAGCCCTGGCTCACAGGGAAGCTCAGCAGCATGTGACCCTTTATTAGTGGCTTACAGAGCACACGGATGAGGGAGTCCCACATACAGCCTGAAACTACACGTCCTGCTTGCATCTAACCACTCGCTATTAAAATCTGTGTTCTTCTTGACTGTGTGAGTCTCAGCAGCACTGTGGCCACATCCTCGTGTGTGTTTGCTCCTCACAGGTGGCTCCTGGTTCTGGGCAGGCCCTGCCACTGTCCCCACCTGGAGCAAGGAGTGCCTGAGGAAGCTCCTGGGCTCCTCACTGAGGGGCCCAGCCCATGGGCTCAGCTGGAGGGCTGCTGCTTCTTGGGGCTGCCAGGATCATGGCAGCTCCTGTCCCTGCCGTGGTGGGGAGGAGGGTGCCAGCACTGCCAGAGCCTGCTGCTTTCTGCCTGGCAAAGGGGTGAATAGCAGAACTGGATGGGAGGGCATCACATCTTGGGCCCTGGGCCTGGATGGGCTAAATCAGTGTGCAAGGTCCTTGGGACTTTCTACCTCTGGTACAAACAGGAATCTTTATTTTCTGCTCTCTGGCTTAGGCATTAACTAAAAATGTGCTAACAGCTTTAAACTCTGCTCTGCAAACCATATCATGCCTTGTGACACACTTTCTGGCCTGCCCAGGCTGGCGGAGCGGGGCTGATTCCTGCAGTCCTCTGCTGCTTTGGCACAGAGCGTCCTCATGCTGCTCCCAGCAGGTTCCCAGCCCCTGTGCTATCCTTGCAGATAGCCTCCTTTTGCTCTCCTTACCCTTTTGAAGTAGCAGCTTTGTTCTTAGCAGATGAAAAGCACGAAAGTAGCCAGTGGAGAGAGACGTGGTTGTAGTGCAGCTCTGCGAGCCTCTCTGGAGGGCTCTCGGGCACCCAGGTTTTCAGAGCAGGGCCCTGTGAGGCTGCTTTCCCTGTGGGACTTGTGGAGCAGGCCTGGTACTGCTGCCTAGGGGAGTGGGCTGCTCTCTGCATGGGCACTGAGCTGGGAAACCAGACCAGGGCCCCCAGGGATGACTGGTGCCTGCTGAGAAAGAGGGAGCTGTGATCCAGCGTTGCATTCTGCCCATCTGCACCTCGAGCCCTACAAAAAAAGCATTGCTATGACCTAAAAGCCATAAGTAAACACTGAACTGGAGTCCTGAGGCGTCTGTGGTCTGCAGCTTTATTTCTTGTCTGTGAAAGCAAGTTACTGTATGAAAGTGAAATCCTGCAGGCCAGTGACCTTTGCAGCGCTTGATGAGATCCTGTGGTCCTTCAGGTCTTAGGGACCAGTGCACCCTGCAGAGCCTGTCCTTGTCACCGTGCCGAGGGGATGACACCGGCTGCCCCGCTCCCACCAGGCTGTTCCTTCCCCAGTTGTTACCTTTCAGGTTTTTTCTTCTCGAGCCTTTTAATCAACTGTTATTGTTGGTATAATCTGTCCTGATGCTGTACTTCTAAAAGCGCCTTCTTCTCTTCTTCGGCAGGTCTCCGAAGCTGGGAAGGAGTCCTTGCCTTCGTGGTTACACTGGAACGCAGAGAGCAGCTCCCTGGAAGGGCTGCCCCTGGACACGGACAAGGGCGTCCACTACATCTCGGTGAGCACGCTGCAGCCCTTCCCCAACGGCAGCTACGTGCCGCAGGCCGCCAACGTCTTCTCCGTGGAGGTGCACCAGGAAGACCACAGCGAGCCGCAGTCGGTTCGAGCGGCAGCCCAGGATTTGGGCGACGCCACGCCGTTTGTGTGCGGTGCAGAGGAGCCGGTCACCATCCTGACCGTCATTCTGGATGCCGATTTGACAAAAATGACACCAAAGCAGAGGATCGAACTTTTAAACAGAATGAGAAGCTTCTCGGAGGTGGAGCTTCACAACATGAAGTTGGTTCCCGTTGTAAATAACAGACTCTTTGACATGTCGGCCTTCATGGCTGGGCCGGGAAATGCAAAGAAGGTGGTGGAAAACGGGGCCTTACTCTCGTGGAAACTGGGCTGTTCTTTGAGTCAAAACAGCGTCCCCAACATCAGCAAGGTCGAGGCCCCGGCGAAAGAAGGGACTATGTCTGCCCGCCTCGGCTACCCTGTAGTCGGCTGGCACATCGCTAACAAGAAACCTCACCTCCCAAAAAGGATGCGGCGGCAGATCAACGCCACCCCCACGCCGCTGACCGCCGTCGGACCTCCCACCACCGCCGCTCAAGAGCCGCCGACGAGGATTGTCCCCACGCCAACATCGCCCGCCATCGCTCCCCCCACGGAGACAACGGCCCCGCCGGTCAGGGAGCCCATCCCGCTGCCGAGGAAGCCTACGGTCACCATCAGGACGAGGGGCCCCATCGTGCAGACACCCACGCTCGGGCCGATCCAGCCGACCAGGCTGGCGGAAGGCACCGGGACGGTCTCCGTGCCCATTCGCCCCACGATGCCCGGCTACGTGGAGCCCACCGCCGTGATCACGCCGCCCACCACCACCACCAAGAAGCCCAGAGTCTCCACTCTGAAGCCCGCCACGCCGTCCACGACGGATTCCTCCACGGCGACAACACGCAGACCTACCCGGAGGCCCAAAACGCCCCGTCCCACCAAGCCTCCCAGCACCACCCGCTCCCCGATCTCCAAGCTGACCACCGCCTCCCCTCCCACCCGCGTCCGCACCACCGCCAGCGGCATCCCCCGGCCCTGGGAGCCCAACGAGCCGCCCAAGCTGACCAACCACATCGACAGGGTAGACGCGTGGGAGGGGACTTACTTTGAGGTGAAAATACCCTCAGACACTTTCTACGATAAGGAAGATACCACCACGGACAAGCTGCAGCTGACCTTGAAGCTGAAGGAGCAGCAAATGATTGAGGAGAATTCGTGGGTCCAGTTCAACAGCACCAGCCAGCTCATGTACGGCATGCCGGACCGCAGCCACGTGGGGAAGCACGAGTACTTCATGTATGCCACCGACAAAGGGGGGCTGTTTGCCGTGGACGCTTTTGAGATCCACGTCCACAAACGCCCGCATGGGGACAAATCCCCAGTGAAGTTCAAGGCCAGGCTGGAAGGGGACCACAGCGCGGTGGCAAATGACATCCACAAGAAGATCATGCTGGTGAAGAAGCTGGCCCTGGCGTTCGGCGATAGGAACAGCAGCACCATCACGGTGCAGGACATCGCCAAGGGCTCCATCGTGGTGGAATGGACCAACAACACGCTGCCTCTGGAGCCCTGCCCCCGCGAGCAGATCCGGACTTTGAGCAGAAAGATTGCGGATGACTCGGGGGGGCCGAGCCCGGCTTTCTCCAACATCTTGCAGCCGGAGTTCAAACCTCTGAACGTGTCGGTGGTGGGCTCCGGCAGCTGCAGGCACATCCAGTTTGTCCCCGTGATGAAGGACGGCAGGGTGATCTCGGAGGCAACGCCGACGGTGGTGGCTGGGAAGGACCCCGAGAAGAGCAGCGAAGACGACGTGTACCTGCACACCGTCATCCCCGCCGTGGTGGTGGCCGCCATCCTGCTGGTGGCCGGCATCATCGCCATGATCTGCTACCGCAAGAAGAGGAAAGGCAAGCTGACCATCGAAGACCAGGCCACGTTCATTAAGAAGGGCGTGCCCATCATCTTCGCCGACGAGCTGGACGACTCCAAGCCCCCGCCGTCCTCCAGCATGCCCCTCATCCTGCAGGAGGAGAAAGCCCCGCTGCCCCCCCCAGAGTACCCCAACCAGAGCATGCCCGAGACCACGCCGCTCAACCAGGACACCGTCGGGGAGTACACGCCGCTGCGGGACGAGGACCCCAACGCGCCGCCCTACCAGCCGCCCCCCCCCCTTCACGGCTCCCATGGAGGGGAAGGGCTCCCGCCCGAAGAACATGACCCCCTACCGCTCCCCTCCGCCCTACGTCCCCCCTTAACGAACGGGACGCTCGGGGGGAGACGGGGCCTCCGGTCCCACACCGCTGCCGCCTGCGGGCCGGCCGCCCCCTTGCCGGCCGGGAAGCCGCCATCCCAGCCTGCTCCCCAGCAGGCCGCCCTGCGGCTGTGCCCACCGTGCCGGAGCGCCCGCGGAACCCGGGGGGACACTTGTTTTATTTTTGCCTAACAAGCTTTGGTTTTATTTTATTCATAGAAAAATTCTCGGCTCGAAACCGCCTTTCTGGCGGCGGGCTTCCGGGCACGGCTGGGGCCGGCGCGGAGGGCAGGGAGGGGGGGACGAGCAGGCAGCACTGGGGTGGCACTCTGGGTCTCCGCTGTTTGCCTTTAACACTAACTGTACTGTTTTTTTCTATTCACGTGTGTCTAGCTACAGGACGTAACATGAAAGGTAGCCTAAAAAAAATAATTAAATTCAAGGGACTTTCTGAAGTCGATGTTTTAAGTTTTTACATTTAATCTGCTGTTTACCTAAACTCATGTATAGTTCTGGGGGCGTGGGGGGGAAGCGCTACGCTGCAGATAAGCTCCAGGGGTGTCGTAGGCTTAGGTAGAGGGGTGGCCATAGAGGACAGTCGGCCCTGGTGCTGGGGGCAGCGGGCTCTGGCTTTGTTTCCTTGGTTTTATTTTTTAATCGAAGCAATCCTGTTTCTCTCACGCATCACAACACAGCGCAGGTCAGCCTGGTGCGAGGGCACTGCAGGGAGGTGAGCCAGGCCCCGCGTGTGCCCGCATCGCCCCGTGTGCGCAGCAAAGCCCTGGCCGTGGGGTGCTGGGGAGCTGGGAGATGTTCTGCAGCACAGTGCCTCCAAGGCCGGGGCTTCATGGGGGGCGATGCTGGGTGGGCCGCATGGCTGTGTGCACAGGGCTGGGGGCTGGCTGCTGGGAAAGGTGGGGGGGGGGAGGGGGGGCAAAAAAAGAGGATAAAAAGAAAAAAAAAAAAAAGGGTAAAAAAAGGAAAAAAATAAAAAAAAAAGCGCCAGGAATAGCGAATAGTCGGAACAATCGGTGAAGTCTCAAATCTAATTTTTTTACTAAATTTTTGATACAGCCTCAAATTGTTTTATTAAAAAAGCAAAAGCATTAAAGATGGGTAACGCTGACAGCACTCTGTTGGGCTCCGCTTCTTGGGGCGGGATCCCGCCGGACCCTCCGCGCTCCGTTCCCTGCCCTGCGGCTCCGCCCCGCCGGGTCCCTCCGCGTTCTCCGCTTCTCCGCCCCGCGACGGGCGGCGCGGCACCGCCCGCCTTATGGCGCCCCCTGTCGGCCGCGCCGCCCCACGTCCCGCGCCCCGCCCAGCGCGGCGCCGCCATGTCGGGAGCGCCGGGCCCGGGGCGAACCCCGCTGCCCTGCACCGCCCGCGCCGCCGCCCACCTGCAGCTGCCCGGGGGAGCCGAGGCGGCGCGGCCCGGCGTGGCCGTCATTGACGTGCGCTTTCCCCGCGGCGGCGCGGCTGACGTGAGTGCGGGCCGGGGACGGGCGCTGCGGGTGCCGGCGGCGTAGCGGCGGGGTACCGGTCGGGTACCGGTGGGATGCCGGTGGGATGCAGTGACAGCGCCGCCCCTTCAGGTGCACGAGATCGTCTTCAAGAACTTCTACACCGCCTTCCTGAGCGTGCGGGCGCAGCGGGCCGGGCCGCCGGGACCCCGCAAGTGGCTCACCTGCCTCCGCGACCTGCGGCTGATGCCGTGCCCGCACACGGAGCTGGGCGCGCAGGAATACTTCTCTCTCCGCCGCTCCCAGGTCCGCCCCGGGCACGCGGCCGCCCCCGGCCGCCCCCCACCCGCCTGACGCCCGCTGTCCCCCCGCAGATGCTGTGCGACATGGAGCAGGTGACGGCGCTGCGCTTCATCCTGCGGCAGCCCTCCCCGGCGTGGCTGCACTTCGGAATCGAGGAGCTGCAGCTCTTCCCTCCTGGCAGCAAGGTGACCCCGGGGAGCCCCGAGCGTGGGGACCGCCCTGGGGTGCTCGAGGGGAAAGGGGGGCGTGGGGCCCGGGGTCCCCGGCGTGCTGCTCCCTGGGCGCTGCGGAGTGATGCTCGTAATGCCTGTAGCGACATGGAGGATTGGTGGGGTCCAAACTGAGGGGCGAGGGTTGAGGGCGGGATAGAGGCCCCCGTGTGACCCTTTGGCTCCACCGCAGACCTCCCCGCAGGACGTCCCCTCCTGGTTGTCCCAGCTGAGCCCTCCGGAGCGACCCCTCAGCCTGCATGGGGTGAGTGGGGCTGTCCCGTGCCGTGGGTGGGGCTGCCGGTGGGTGCCACCCTGTCCCGGGGTGCACGGGTTGGTCCTTCCCATCCATCACATGGCCCACATTGTCCATCTGCAAAGCGCACAGCTGGTGGCTGCTCCAGTGCTGCCGGGCCTTCTGACCCCAACAGATCGTGGCTTGAGCACTCCATTCCCAGTGGATGTACCGAATCACGGTACCCAACCCCTGGGCGCTTCCAGCCCCCTCCTGGCCCTGCTGGCACCAGGGATCATTCCAGAGCCCCAAAACCACTGCCCGGTGCTGGAAGCAGTTTGCAGTTCAGAAGAAAAATACCCACTGAGACGTGCAGCTCGAGGTGGCATTTAAATCAGCTCTTCCTCTGCCTGGGGACTGGGGAGGCCTCGTGAGCAGAGGCGGGTGGCAGAGGGAGGCTGACTGGCTGACTGGCAGGGCTGGGCCACGAGGTGACCATGGAGACCATCACAGCCTGCGAGCACCAGTGTTGGGCCTGCTAGGTGGCTCTGGGTGAGCAGAGTCCAAGGAGAGTTGGGGCAGACGCCCATGTCCCCGCGGGTTGTCACCATGTGTCCCCACGTCACGCTGGGGTGGGAGGGAGAGGACGTGGGGAGCATCGCAGTGCTGTGCTGGGAAAAGAGGACTGAGTTTGAGCGTCGTGGTTGCTGAACCTTGGTGGTGTAATTAGGTCTTTAATCATTAGCTAATTGCTGCTCTGGACGCCCGCCAGCGGGGCCGTGCCACCCTCAGGGTCACTGTTTCCCAGCCGCCCATCAGGGCTGCTCGGCGGGCGCTATGGCCGTGGCACGGTGCTGCCGTGCGGCCTGCACGAGGGCTGCCCCGGCCCTCCCGGCCCTTCCTGCACCGCTCCCGCTGCCTTCCAGGAGCTGCCCGACCCAGAGAAGGTGGCGGCGGAGGTGCAGCAGATGTGGGCGCTGACGGAGGTGGTCCGCGCTCGGCAGGCGGCCGCGCGCATCGGACGCTTCGACGTGAGTGCGGTGCTCACCCGCAGCACCGGCGGCCGCGGGCCCGGGGGGGGGGGGGCCGTGTACCGCGCTCCCTCAGCGTTGCAGGGACCCAGCGTGCCGCGTTCCTTCCGCAGGTAGACGGCTGCTACGACGTCAACCTGCTGTCCTACAGCTGAGCCCCGCTGGCTGCTCCCGGGACCGGCGTGGATGCTGCAACCGGTGGACTCCGACCCGGCCTTTGCCCCACGGCCCCTCCCGCAGCTCCGTCTCCACCACCCGCGGGCTCGGTTGGGGCCCGGCCCCCACGCGTTCCGCGGCCGTGCCTCCGGATAAAGGCTACTACCGCGCTGCCGCCTCCGCTCGTCTGTGCGGGGCCGGGGGCGGGGCGGGGGCGGGGGCGGGGCGGGGGCGGGGCGGGAAGGCGGCATGTCCCAGGCGCCCCGGCGGGGCGGGCCGAGCCGTACCGAGCCGCGCTGCGCTGAGCCGGGCCGGGGCCGGAGGATGCTGCGGGCGGGGTGCGGCGCCGCGCTGGCCCGTCGCCACCTGGGCTCGGCGCCGGTGAGTGGGGCCGAGGGGAGAGGGGAGAGCCAGCCGTGCTGAGCTAAGCCGGGCCGGGCCGTGCCGCGCAGGAGGGGCTGAAGCGGACGCCGCTGGACGCGCTGCACCGGGCCCGCGGCGGGAGGATGGTGCCGTTCGCCGGCTGGAGCCTGCCCGTGCAATACGGCCGCGGGCACCTCGAGTCGCATCTGCACACCCGGCGGCACTGCTCGCTGTTCGACGTGTCCCACATGCTGCAGGTAGCGGGAGGGGGGCCGGGGGCCGCAGGAGGGGTCCCGCTGCACCGCCTCACTCCCGGCCTCTTCCAGACGCGGGTGTACGGGCGGGACCGCGTCCGCTTCCTGGAGAGCCTGGTGGTGGGCGACATCGCCGAGCTGCGCCCGGGACAGGTATGGGGGGCAGCGGGTGGCAACTGGGCAACGGGCGCCCAGCATACGGCCCTGTGGGGGACGGATGCCCCGGCACAGGGTCCCCCCCGTCCCAGCACCCACCCCACAGGGCACCCTGACACTGCTCACCAACGAGCATGGTGGCATCGTGGATGACCTCATCGTCACCAACACGGTGGAGGACCACCTCTACGTGGTGTCCAACGCGGGCTGTGCTGACAAGGACCGGGCTGTCATGGAGGTACGGGCAGGGCTGGGGCAGGGCAGGGCCCCCCAACGTGTCCCCACACTGCGGCCCCATCCCTGCAGGGCAGAGCGGCAGAACTGAGGGCGGCCGGCGGCGACGTGCACCTGGAGGTGTTGGACAACGCACTGCTGGCACTGCAAGGTAGTGGGTCCCCATGCTGGTGGCACTGGGTCTCATCCCACCGGGCCCGGTGCACAGTCTTGCACCACCCATCTCGGTGCTGCCATCCCCAAGGCTGATGCCTGTCTCCTCCAGGGCCCTCCATGGCACAGGTGCTCCAGGCCGGGCTGCCAGATGACCTGACCAAGCTGACCTTCATGACCAGCACAGCCACCACCGTCTTTGGCGTGCCGGGCTGCCGTGTGACACGCTGTGGCTACACCGGCGAGGACGGTGTGGAGGTAGGGGGCACTGTGGGGCACCATGGGGCAGCCGCTCCCTGCAGGGCGCTGTGCCCCCTGACCACCCCATCCTGCACAGATCTCAGTGCCTGCAGGACGAGCCGTGGAGCTGGCTGAACAGCTGCTGGGCTGCCCCGAGGTGTGGCCAGCAGGGCTGGCAGCCCGGGACAGCCTGCGCCTGGAGGCCGGGCTCTGCCTCTACGGCAGCGACATCGATGAGAGCACCACGCCAGTGGAGGCCGGGCTGCTGTGGACCCTGGGTAGGTGCAGGCCGTGTCCAATTGCCAGGCCTGAAATGCAGGTCCCGGCTGCCAGGCCTGAAGCACAGACCTCCCGGTGTCAGACCCAAAACGCAGCCCTTCAGTGCCAGGCCCAAAGCACAGGCCTCAGCCCTCTGTGCCCATAGGGAAGCGCCGGCGCGCAGCCAAGGACTTCCCCGGTGCAGCCATCATCATGGAGCAGGTGAAGGAGAAGCCAAAGCGGAAGCGCGTGGGGCTGACATCTGTGGGTCCCCCCCTCCGTCCACCTGCCGCCATCCTGGGCCCCGAGGGCACGCCTGTGGGCACGGTGACCAGCGGCTGCCCCTCGCCCTCCCTGGGCAAGAACATCGCCATGGGCTACGTGCAGGCTGCGCACAGCCGCCCCGGCACCACGCTCACCGTTGAGGTGAGGAAGAAGCAGCACCCGGCGCTGGTCACCAAGATGCCCTTCGTGCCCACACACTATTACATGGCCAAGTGAGACCTGCCCCCATTAAAGCCCCTCGCCCATCTCCCGCCTCGTATCTGGCGCTGGGGCAGCACAGGGCGGTGGGGGGTGCAGTCATTTAATGGCGCGGTGCTGGCGGTGGGCGCTCCTCATTCGCGGTGCGTCTTTCCCGGCTCAGCTGCCGTGCCGTCCCTGTGGAGATGGGGGCATCAGTGGGGGGACAGGGAGAGGGCGGTGGGTGCACCCGGCTGGGGGGCGCAGAGCGGGGCACACGGAGATGGGGACAGGAGTGGAGGATGCAGCCAGAGGGAGGGCACAGTGATGGACTGAACTGGGGGATATACTGCAGCAGAGTGGGCAGTGGGGCACAGAGTGGGGGGGAAGTAGGGGAGTGTGGGGGTGGCGGGATGCCCTGGGCTGTGGGCACATAGGGGGGCACATCAGGGTGGGGACTTACACTGAGGGCACATCCCGAGGGGGCAGCGGGCCGGGGCACAGCAGGGAGGCACACAGTGGGTGAGCACACACAAGGACACAGCGATGCGTGACGACCCAGCGGGGATGCGCTGGGGCGGCGGCAGGGGGAGGGCAGGCGGCTCCGGGGACACAGCAGGAGCTGCGTGCTGGGGCTCGTTGGTTTGGAGATGCGGGACGAGGACAGGCATCGGGAGGTAGTGGGACAGCGGCAAGGGGGGGGCAAGCAGCGGGATACACAGCTGTGGGGACCCGGGGCGGGGGGAGGCGTTCGCTGGGACGCGCCGGGACGGGACGCGCGGTGCCGGGCGGACTCACCGGGGCGGGCAGTGCCGCTCGGCGGCGCCGTCGCGTCGGGCGGGGGACAGCGAATGCGCGCGGGGCCGTGCGGGCGCCGGGCCGCCGTCGGTGCCCGGGGCGGAGGGGCGGCGGGCGGCCGGGCGGTAGCAGAGCGCGGCCACCTCCTCGCCGTAGGCGCGCCACGCCAGGCGGGTGGCCATCAGACTGAGCCCCAGCCACAGCAGCAGCAGCTGGCACAGCGCGGCACGCACGTCCTGCGTCGCCCACTCGGCCGCCAGCTCCCGGCCCAGCGCGCCCAGCGCCTCCCAGACCGCCGCCATTGCCGCCGCCGCCGTCGCCGTTACCGGACGGGGCGGGGCGCGGCGCGGCGGGGCGGGGCGGCGGCATGGCGGGTGCGCGCTACTCCCGGCAGCTGTGCGTGCGGGGCCGGGGGCGGCGGGGTCCGGCCGCTCGCTTTCCTGTCGCTGAGCGCCCGCCGTGCCCCGCAGGTTGGTGCTGGGAGACGGCGGGCGGCGGCTGCGGGAAGCCGCGGTGCTGGTGGGGGGGCTGCGCGGGGTCGGAGCGCAGGCGGCGGCGGCGCTGGTGCTGGCCGGGGCGCGGAGGGTCGTCCTGCACGAGAGCGGCGTGGCACGGGGCGGGGTGCAGGTACGGTGTGCGGGGTCACGGCGATGGTACGGGTGCTGCTGGGGGCTCGGTGTGGGTGCCGTCCCTTTAAATGGGTCCGGGGGGTTGGGAGAACGCGTATGGGTACAGGGAGGCATCCCGGTGCGTGGATGGGTCTCAATAAGGGATGCGAGTTGCTCGGTAATGGTTATAGGTGTGGATCCTGCTGATGGCGTGCGGGTGGGGGTGCTGGTGGGGCGCGGGTATGGGCGAAGGTTCCGGGAATGAACACGGGTACAGGCTGGGTGCTGATAATGAGTGCGAGTACGGGCAGGGATCCCATTAATGGGTGTGGATGTGGGCAGGGTCCCAGTAAGGGGTACGGGGATGGGTGGGGGTCTGCGGAGCGGACCTCGGCTGTGGGTGCGAGAAGATGTGGGGCTGGGGATTCCAGTAATGGCTATGGAGGAGCCATGGGGATGGGAACGGCTGGGAGATCTCTGTCCCAGTGGGGATTGGGGTGCCTGTGCTAGGAATGGAGTGTGGGCTCTCTGTTCCGGGTCTGGTCCCCATCAGTGCCGCTGCCCCACAGTTCCTCCAGGGGGAGTGCAGTGTGGAACAGAACCGTGCTGAGGCATCCCAGCGGCTGCTGGCCACACTGAACCCTGATGTGGAAGTGTCAGTGCACTCTGGGGAGCTATCGGAGGAGTTCCTCACTGCCTTCCAGGTGAGTCTGGCCCCCAGCCCAGGGGTGCCATGGGGCTCCAGTGCCCACTGACAGCCCTGTGCAGGTGGTGGTGCTGACCGAGTGCCCACTGGAGGAGCAGCTCCGCGTTGGGGACATCTGCCATGCCAAGGGTGTCTGCTTCATCGTGGCCGATGCCAAAGGGCTGGCGGGGTAAGGACTTAGCACTGCATGGCACCAGGTGGCTGCCCCTTCTTACCCTCCCCTGTCCCTCTGTGCCCCCATAAGCCTGGTGGATGGGACCTGCCCACTCTCAGAGCTGCACTGTCCCTGCCCAGGCAGCTCTTCTGTGACTTTGGGGAGCACTTTGTTGTCCATGACCCGGGGGAAGGGGACCCGCTCTGTGCCACTGTGCAGCACATCTCCCAGGTTGGAAGCTCTGTGGTTGTCCCTGCACCCCAGCATGGCAGCTTTTGAGCTCCATGTCTCTGACCCAAAATGCTGCCTGGATTGAAGCTGCATGCTCACATCTCCTCTGCTCAGGGCAACCCGGGGATCGTGACATGCGCAGGGGCAGACAAGAACTATGGCCACCGCTTCAGTGATGGTGATCTGGTGATGTTTTCTGGTGTGGAGGGCATGGTGGAGCTGAACAGCAGCGAGCCCTGCCCTGTACGCGTGCTGGGTGAGTGCCCACCCCGGGGTCTGCGGGGGTCCCTGGTGGTGACTGTGACACCCATCCTCCCCTGCTCCCCAGATGGCTTCAGGTTGGAGATTGGTGACACAAGCACCTTCTCGCCATACTGCGGTGGGGGCCGGGTTTCGGAGGTGCGGCCACGCCAGGAGCACTCGTATGTACGTGCCCTCATGCCACGGCAGTGCCACTCCCAGCAGCAGCCCCGTGCCCCCACCGTGTCCCCACTGTCCCCATGCTGTGTCAGCAGGAGCCCCTCCGCCAGGCGCTGGCGATGCCCAGGATCCAGGCCAGGAGCTCCACGGAGCTGCTGCGCAGCCGCAGTCTGCACGCTGCCTTCCAGGCCCTGCACGCCTTCTGCCAAGAGCGGGGCCGCCTGCCTCAGCCCCGGGCATCTGTGAGTTTCCTCCCAGCCCCCCCGGCCCGTGCCCCCTACAGCACTGCCATTGCCCCTCTACCCACAGGAGGATGCTGAGCATGTGCTGGAGCTGGCACGTGAGCTGGGCTCGGCGCTGGGCCCCCTGGATGAGGATGTTGTGCGAGCGTTTGCCAGCGTCAGCGCTGGGGAGCTGTGCCCGGTGGCATCCTTCATTGGTGCGCTGGCTGCCCAGGAGGCCATGAAGGTGAGCAGCCGTGCGGCGAGCTCTGCTGTCTCCAAGCGCTCGGTGGCCACGAGAGGGCACCTGCTGCCTTCCTGGGGACACCGGGTGCTCAGAGCAGGGCGCTGGGCGGGGTGATGTGGTGCCAATGCTGGGCACGGGCACTTCTTTCGCCCCAGGCAATCACGGGGAAGTTCCTGCCCCTGGATCAGTGGTTTTACTTTGATGCCCTGGAGTGCCTGGCCGTGGAGGGGGCTGCGAGGCTGATGCCGGAGGACTGCGCCCCGGTGAGTGGCAGCTGCCGCTGGGTGCCGCGATGCCGTGCCCACCCCCACTGACAGCGATCCCTCTCCCGGCAGAGGGGATCCCGCTACGATGGACAGATTGCCGTGTTCGGGGCTGACTTCCAGGAGGAGCTGGGCCGCCAGAAGTACTTTGTGGTGAGCGGGGTGCGGGCAGTGGCGTGACACCGCCGGGGCGTTGGGGTGCAGTGGCTGTGCCTCGCAGGTGGGAGCCGGCGCCATCGGCTGCGAGCTGCTGAAGAACTTTGCCATGATGGGGCTGGCAGCGGGGCCAGGTGGGGACATCACTGTCACCGACATGGACACAGTCGCACACTCCAACCTGCACCGGCAGCTTCTCTTCCGTGACACTGATGTGGGGGTGAGCTCCCCTCAGGGGGGACCTGGGCGGTGCGGGGATGTGAGACAGGAGGGAGCCATCCCCACTCTGTGCCCTGCAGAAGCCGAAGGCGCAGGTGGCTGCAGCCGCTGTACGGCTCATGAACCCGGACATCAAGGTGACGGCCCACCAGGTCCAGCTGGGCCCCGGCACCGAGAAGCTCTTTGGGAACACTTTCTTCCAGCGGCTGGATGGTGTTGTCAGTGCCCTGGACACGCTGACAGCCCGTGAGTGCTTAGGTGGGGCAGGGATGAGCCCTGTCTCCATGCTACCAGGATGGATGCATCCCCTCTTCTCCCCACAGGCGCCTACCTGGAGAGCTGCTGCATCCGCTCCCGCACGGCGCTGCTGGACACGGGCACAGAGGGGGCAAAAGGCAATGTGCTGGCCATGGTGCCCCCCCTGAGCCAGCCGCTGGAGCCAAGCAGCGACCCCACAGATAGGAGCTTCCCACTGTGCACACTGCGCTTCTTCCCCTCTGCCATCGAGCATACGCTGCTGGTACGGATGTGGATCCTTGCACCTGGCCCTTTGGTGTCCCATCCCATCCCGCCAGCAGGATGTGGCCCCAGCCGCTTCCTGCCAGGGTATCACCATCATGGTGAATGGGGAGGGGTCGCAGTGTGGGAACCCAGCACTCAGCCCTGTCCCCTCAATGCAGTGGGCTCGTGATGAGTTCGAGGGGCTCTTCCAGCTGCCTGCAGAGAGCGTGAACCGCTTCCTGGGGTGAGTACAGACTCCCTGCCCTGAGGCCAAGGTCAAGGGACAGACGGCCACGTCCTGCACGTGGTGTCACTGCGGGCATGCTGGTAGTGCCTAGCTTTGCAGGGAGCTGCCCGATGAGCCGGTGCGATGGGAGGGCCTGGTGGTGCCCAAGCAGGTGCAGAGGAGCCTGCAGGAGCGGCCGCGGGACTGGGGGGACTGCGTGCGCTGGGCCTGCCAGCACTGGCAGCTCTGCTATCACGACAGCATCAAACAGCTGCTGCACGACGTGCCGCCCTCACACGTGAGCATGGGTCCCCCTTGTGCCATTTGATGGAGAGGTGTCCGTGGCCCTGACTCCACTTTCCCTGTGGCAGGAAACCAGCCCCGGTGTGCCCTTCTGGTCTGGGGACAAGAGGTGTCCCCACCCACTGATATTTGACCCCAGCAATGTGAGTGCATGGATTATGGGGCCAGGGAGAACTGCTGGTGGGCACTGGGCGCAGCAGAGCTGCTCAGACAACCTGAATGAGCTCTGCAGCATGGAGGATGAGCGGCACCTCCATCCCCCCCTGTACTGCAGGACACCCACCTGGCATACGTGGAGGCTGCTGCCCAGCTCCTGGCTCACACCTACAGGCTGCCATCCTGTGGTGACCGAGTGGCCACGCGGGATGTCCTCTGCCACGTGGTGCTGCCACCCTTCGTGCCCAAGGACGGGTGCTACGTCCCCACAGCAGAGGGCATGGAGGAGGTGGAGGAGACTCTGGGTAAGGCTGCATGTCTGTATCCCCAAAACCCGATGAAGAGGCACGGGCCAGGAGGTGCAGTTGTGATAACGAGTTCCTGGCCTGTGCCCCTGCATCCCCAGAGCCTGGACAGATGCTGGATCTCGTGCAAGAGCTGGCACAGTGGAAACAGGAGCTAGGAGGGGGCACAGAGGCAATGGACCCCATCCACTATGACAAGGTACCGCAGCTGCAGGGCTTGGGGAGGTGGCACTGCTTCCCATGGAACGCCCTTGTCTCCACGTTCTTCCCTGCAGGACAGTGACCTCCACTTAAGCTTCATCACAGCTGCATCCAACCTGCGTGCAGAGAACTACGGCATCCCACCTGCGAGCCGGCTGACGGTGAGTGCCATCCCCGAGGGCCCCCCTCCCCACAGGGCAGCTGGTGACACCCCTCTTGTCCTCAGAGCCAGCGCATTGCTGGGCGCATTGTGCCCGCCATCATCACCACCACAGCGGCCGTGGCTGCCCTGGCGTGCCTGGAGGTTTACAAGCTGGTGTGGAGATGCCGGGACCTCCAATGCTACCGCAACAGCAACCTGTTCCTGTCTGTATGCCTGTTTTTCCGCATCCAGCCCCCGCCAGCCCCCACATACTGGGTAGGACCCTCTCCCTGGGGCGCTCCAGCAGCCCCACGCTGTGCCCCACGGCTAGTGTGTGCAGGGCTGCAGCAGCCACTCGCATCTGGCTGATGGGAAGCAGCTGCAGCAGCCGGCGAGCAGCTGGCACTGGGCCCAGGGCTGCCTGCAGCTGTGGGGGGAGCAGAGCTGGGGTCCCCCCCTTTCTGCCAGAGGGGGGAAAGCAAAGCCACATCGGGGCGGGGGGGGGCAGGCCCAGATTGGGACCGTCTGGGTGATAGAGGCCCCTTTGTCTGGGGGTTTATGGCGTGCGAGGCAGCCCTTCCTGCGCGGCAGGAAGCGCCGATTGGAACCAGATTGGCCCGGGGGGCCCAGGGCCGGGGGCAGGAAGAGGGGGAGGAAAAGGGCCTTCATCGCCTCCGTGCCGGCTGCAGCTCAGCTTCAGGCTGCCCAGCCACCCCACGACCCTCCTGCTTCTGTGCCCTGCCGCCCAGTCCTGTGCCGTAGCCTCGGGGTGGCCTGGATGCATTTGGCACCGTGCCGGGGCAAAGGATGTTGCTGTGGTGCTCCGTGCCCTTTGGTCCCCGTCTGTGCCCAGCATCCTGCTCTGGGGCTCTCAGTGCTGCTCCGTGACACTTCATGCTGGGATGTGGCAGGAACGCTGTCCTATGGCTCAGTGCCCGGTGCTACCCTGGGGTCCTGAGAGCCCACCAAGGCTGTGGCCAGGGCCTGGGGGCCATGGTGTGCGTGTGGCTGTGGTGGTACGGATGGGGTTAAGGCCTCTCCCGGCACAGGCAACAGAAGGCAGGACGCGAGGGCGGCCCGTTGCCAGCATCCGCGGGACACGGCTGGGGCCAGAGCAGCGCTGCCTGCAGCGGGGGCAGATGGTGGACAGCCATGCCAAGTGCTGGGGTCGCATCCTGCATTCGGGCCGCAGCCAGGGTCACAAAACCCCCGGGGGCCACAGGCGCAAGAAGAGGCGATTGTGTGGGGCTGGGCTGCTTGTCAATGGGGCTTTGTGCGTGGTTGGGGCCAGCGGTGCCGGGGGATGGCTGTGTCCCATTCCCATCTCCCTGTCCCTGAACTCCCTCTCCTCAAACAGCCCTGGTCCATTCTCCCTGCTCTCCTTGCAGTACCGGGGAAAGGAGTGGAGCTGCTGGGACCGGCTGGAGGTGCGTGCTATTGGGGAGGACGGGCAGGCGATGACGGTGCGGGAGCTGCTGGCTCGGCTGCAGGAGGAGCACGGGTGGACCGTTACCAAGCTCCTGCGTGGCAGCACCATGCTGTACGATGGAGAGGAGGATGAGGAGATGCGGGCACAGCAGCAGGCACAGAGGTAGGCAGCCGGCTCTGGCCGTGCCCTAGTGCTGCAGGGCCCCCATCTCTCCTGCTCTGCTCCAACTGCAGAGTAAACATCCTGCCGCCGGCAGCGCTTCCTCTGCCGGACCCCCGCCGGCCCCCCACCATAGGGGCTGGGGAGCGGGCCTGGGCTCCGGCCCCGTGTGGCTTTCCCAGCCTGAGGGGCCCAGCACACCGTTCCTTTCCTGGCTGCAGGCTGTCAGATGGTGTGGAGCGCTCCGCGGAGCCGCAGCAGCTGGAGCTGCAGTACGTGTGTGCCGGGGATGAGCTGGAGGACGTCTGCCCCCCACTTCTCTGCACCCTGCCCTGAGCCCGCGGGGTCCCCAGATGTCACCGCCTGCCCCTCGCAATAAAAGCTGCAGGATAAGCTGTGACACGTGCTCACTGCGTCGCACCTCTGCCGGCGCTGCGCCCCACAAAGGCTGCCGTGCGTCCGTTTCGTACAAAACGGGGGTTTATTTACAGCGGGGAGGGGGTGGCGGGGCTAGATGTAGCCGATGACGTCGTTGCAGATGATGGGCTGGCGGCTGCGGCTGTTCATGAGGGCGGTGAAGCGGTGGAAGTCCGTGGCCAGCTGGGCGATGTTGCTGTGGGACTGGTGGAAGCAGGCTCCCTTGGGCTGCCCGCCCAGCCCCAGCGGGCACGACAGGCGCTTGGCGGGGTCGCGGCCCCCCGGCCGGGCTCCCTCTGCGGCGCGGGGCCGGGCCATGCTGGCCAGCTTGCGGCGCACGTTGCCCGAGAGGCTGAGCAGGAAGGCGGGCGGTTTGCCCAAGCGGCGCGAGGACTCGGCGGGCGGTCGACGGCGGGGCTCGGCGCCCACCTCGGGCAGGTCCATCCAGTTCTCCACCAGGTCGGCGAAGCAGTTGTCCCCCAGCACCAGAGGCTGCCGGTTGCGGCTCTGCGACAGCAGCGACACCGTCCAGTCCCTCCCGTCGGCCGGCTCGAGCGCCCGCCACTGCTCCAGGCAGGCGTCCGACGTGGATTTGGGGCGGGCGCGGCGGGCGGGGGCGGGCGCGGGGGTGCCGGCGGAGAGGCGGTGTGCGCGCTGGCAGGGCGGGGGGTGCCGCCGCAGCACCGGCGCTTCGTCCTCGCGCCACGTGCCCCCCGACGCCTCCGAGTAGCCCGAGTCGCACTCCAGGCTGCGCACGCTGGCGGGGGGCGAGCGGGCGGCCGGGCCCCCCTGCTCCTCCTCGCCGCAGGCCGAGGCGGGGCGGCGGGGCGCGGGGAGGGGGTCGCGTTCGGCCGGCCGCGTGCCGGGCATGTGCTCCCGGCGGCAGCGCTGCGGGGAGAGGGCGGCTCAGCGTCGGGCCGGCGGCGGGCGCAGGTCTCGGCTCGCCCGCGGCCCCGGGCTCCGCTTTCCCGCAGCCCCGGCCGGCGTGCGGCGGCATGTCAGAGAGCGCGCGGCGCCCAGCCCGGCCGTGCCTGCGGGAAGTGACACGGGGCCGAGGCACGTAGCAGCCCCGCGCCCCCGCCCCGGCCCCTCACTGCCACGGGGCGCCCCGATCGGTGGGACGGGACGGGGCGACGTCCCCAGGGAGGGCCTTCCGCTCGGGGACGCCGGGTGCCCGTCGGGCCCGCTCGCCCAGGGCTCGGCGCACCCCGACCGCGCGGGGCTGAGGAGCGGCGAGGGAACGGGGAGCGCTGCCGAGCGGCAGCGGAAGGAGAGCCCCGTCCCCGCGGCCGGGCCGCTCCTCTTTCTTGAATTCCTATTGTCTGAGCCCAAAAGCTGGCTGTTACGTCCGCTTCCCTCTCGCGGAAAGCCGAGCGCGCAGGGCGGCCCGCTCAGCGTCCTGTCCCACCGCCCGCAGCAGCGCCCCGTCCCTTCTCCCCTGTCCCCACGTCCCTCTCCCTTCTCCCTCTCCCCGGTCCCAGCTGGCGCCGCGCCACCGCCCCGCACCACCCTGTCCCGCGGGAGCCGTGGGGCGCTGGGAGGGCGCGGGGCGGGAGGGGCTCCGCGGTTCCCGGTGCCGCTCGGGTCGGGGCCGCGGCTGACAGCTCGCCGCTCGTTCCCCTCCGGCCTCGCGCCCCCCGCCCGCGCCCCGCGTCCCGCGCGCGGTGCTCCCACGCGTGATGTCACCGCGCTGATGTCACTCGCGGCCCCGCGCCCCGACACGCCGCGACCCGTCCGTCCTCCCGCACCCCGCGGCACTCACCGGCTCGACGCGGCGCTGCCCGAGGCCGCCGTCCAGACGGGCGCTGTGCATCCCCGGCCCGGCCCCGCTCCCGGTGCCGGTGCCGGAGCGGCCGCGGCCCCGCGGAGCAGCGGAGCGCGGCTCAGTCCCGGCCCTGCCCGCCGCCTCCCGCCGCGGCGCCGCCCCGCCTGCCGCAGCCAATGGGACCGCCGTAACGTGAGCTCGGGCCGTACCGGCACCGGCACCGCCCCGCCTCGCCCGCCGCCCCGGGGCCCCGCTCGGCGCGCCCGGACACGACCCGCGGGGCGAGGCGGCCCCGTTACGGGCGCCGGGCTCCGAGCGGGAGGGGAGCGGAGACCCTCCGCCCGCCCGCGCTCCGCCAGCGCCTGTTAATTGCCGGCTATTAGCCGCTCTAGTTTGCTAATGAAGGTTTACAATTAGCCGCCCGGTAATTCTGCCGGTTCCCGAGGCGCGGCGTGGATCGGCGGCCTCAGCAGGGCCGTGACCTGACCCCCTCTCACCCCGGGGCTGGGCTGGGAGCCGCGGTGACCGGCGTGACGCCGGGCATGGGTGGTGCCCGACTCCCGTGGCAACGCGCTCCGGCTTGTCCCAAACAGCTGCCAAGCCATGGGCACGTACGGACACCTCACCTTCCTCCTCCTCCTCCTCCATGCCCCAGGTAGGCACCCTGAGGAGTTCAACGGCACCCAAAGGAACTAAAAGAAGAGGGACGGGAAACGGGGTGCCCCGGGTGCCCCCGGCTACTCACCCCAGGATAGGCACAGGGGGTGGCAGCTTCAGAGTCTGGGACACATCTGGGGTATCTTGGGGACGTCTCCGAGGCACCCTTGGGGCACTGCAGGGACAGCCTGGCAGGCTGCAGTGACACTCTGCTCTTTGCAGGGACCTTTGTAAAGTCGGCAGGTAAGAGCGGCGGGGCCACCCATACCCCCATGGGGACAGGACCCAGTTCCCTGACACAGCTGTGCGAGCTGCTGGTGGCAGCGGCCACACGAGGCCAATCCTGGGGTGTCCCGCCAGCCTTGCCTGACCTGCCACGCATAGTGACACTGAGTGAGGACACTGCACCGGGCGCCCGCGTGGCCGAGGTGGCTGCGTCCTGCAGCAATGGCAGCAGCAGCCCCCAAGTCACGCTGCAGCGCGTCGAGTCCTCTGTCCCCGTGGGCTCCAGTGTCACCCCACGCAACGCAGATCCCAGCCACCCCTTCAACCCCGTTGCGATCAGTGCCGATGGTGTGCCCGCTTCCTCATTTAGGGTGGAGGTACGGCTGGGGGGCAGGGAGCAGGGCTGGAGCGCGTGGCACCCTGCTGAGCAGCGTGCCTCCACTGAGCACCGTGTCCCCACACAGGTGACGCTGCGTGCCGGCGCAGAGCTCGATGCCCACCGGGTGAACTGGTACGCGCTGGTGCTGCGCGCTGCCTGTCCTGGCGAGCAGGAGGTGACGGGGCAGCTGTTTGTGCGGGTGACATCGGGGCAGGCGCTGCGCTGTGGCTTCCCGTTTGCCAGCACTGGTGGGGACGTGGTGCAGGTGTCAGCAGGCGTGGCACCCCGTGCGCCCCTGTATGCGGTGCAGGCGCAGCCACCGGGTGGGCTGATGGTGAGTGCCAGCTGTGCCGTGTCCCACAGCCTCCCAAAGGGAGCAGACCCTGGGGACAGCCAGGCACAGGGATGGAATTCTCATCTCTCCTCTGACAGTTCCAGCTCAGAAATAGTGGCACACCACTCACGCTGACCCATCAGGGCCTGGTGCTGGCGCCTGATGATGGCTTCAGCCCCAGCAAGGACACCCAGGTGGGCACGAGTCCCCACTCTGACAGCACCGTCACCGCCTCTTTGGCACCACACACAGCCCTGTGTCCTGGTCCCCTCAGGCAGACCCCAGGCATGCTCAGCTCTCCTCTTGCTGTCCCTACCCCAGCTCTGTCCCCTTCTGTATCCCATCCCTGCCCCTATTTGCATTCCTGACTTCATCCTCATCCCTGTCCCTGTTCCCATCCCCATGCCAGTCCCCTCATCCTCATCCCTACTCTCATTCCTATTCCTAACCCAAGCCCTATTTGTGGCCTTCTCCATCCCCAGTCTTTGCCTCTATCCCTGTCCCTATCCTGCCCGTTTCCCTCCCCATTCCTATGCCTGTCTCCTCCTTCATTATTGACCCCACCCCATTTCCATCCTTGCCTCCATCCTATCCCTATCCTCCAACTCCATCGCTATCCCAGTCCTCATTCCTGTCCCCATCTCCATCCCTGATGGCAGTGTCACTCCTGGCTGTCTCACAGCCACCCCTGTGCTGCTCGCAGACGTTCAGGCTGGAGATAGAGGTGATGGATCGGCATGGGCAGAACTGCAGTGGGGTCGTGACGGTGGAAGTGCTGCCATCGCGCCATCCCCGTGTCACCATCCTGTGAGTGAGGCTGGGTGGGTGGGGGTGCTGGTAGCACCAGGCTGTGCCACACTGCCCGCTGTGCCTGCAGTGCTCCGCAGCAGGACGTGGTGGTGCCGGAGGGCATTGGTCCCTTGGTAGTGGTCACGCAGGTCCGTGCCAGCGGGGCCAACATCCGCTATGCCATCCTCGCTCCCACATCACCAGCGCTCTTCACCATCGATGAAAGTGAGCATGGTGGCAGGGTCCCCGTGGCTGCCCTGTCCCCAGCCCTGTGCTCGGCTCAAGGCTGTGCCACCTCCTGCAGTGACGGGTGAGATCCGCAGCACGCGTCGGCTGGAGGTGGCCGGTGCACAGCTCCTCATCCAGGCATACAACGCGCTGCAGCCCTCTGACCAGGACACCATCGTGCTCAATGTCACCGTGAGGGGGACAGACCAGCGGGCACCATCCTGTGTGCCAGCCCTCTATGTGTATGGTTCAAGGGTTTTGAGGGTGATGCTCCACAGTGCTTGGGAATTGGAGCTGAGCAGCAGCCACTCCCACACAGGTCCCAGGTGCGTGAGACCTTGTCCCCTGGCAGCACGCTGGTGACACTGAGGTGCGCTGACCCTGCTGGCGATGACGGGTCCCTGCATTACACGCTGGAGGGGCCACCAGGCTCTCGTTCCCTCTTCCACATGGAGGGGCCACAGCTGAAGGTGTGTGGGGCCAGAGCTGGTGAGCCCCCACTGGGGGAGCAGGGTCCTTCTGGCACCCAGTGGCATGGCAGGCTGTGGCTCTGGGGGATGCCCAGCACTACAGGACACCATGGCTTGGCAGGTCAACACCACTCTGGACTATGACACCGAGGCGATGGCTGCTATGGGCTTCCAGCTGACGGCCACCATTGTGGTGACAGCCGGGGGACAGCCTCTGAGGAGCAGTGAGTGCCCATATCCCCTGCACCCTGTGCCCATGTCCCCTTCGCCCTGGGGAAGGTCAAAGTAGAGATGTGCAAAGCTCCCTTTGACCCCCAAACCAACACACAGCGGAGGAAATGCTCCTCTCCTGTGGCCCCAGTGATGCCCAACCCCTAAGGCACCAGTGTGGCACCGTCCCAGTGTCCTTATGCAGCGTGCCCAGTGCAGTGTGTGCCATGGGATGGTGCCAGCACAGCTGAGCTGCTGTGTGCTGTGCAGCCCGCATACCCGTGCTGGTGACAGTGATACCCGTCAACGAATTCACACCGGAGTGCCCCAATGGCATCATCTTCGCCGTGTCAGAGACAGCACCTTTTGGCAGCATCGTGGGGCGCGTGGTTGGCACTGACCGTGACCGCCCACCGGACAGCCTCGAGTACAGCCTGGAGGGGGGCACTGGCCCTGCACAGCCCTTCTCCATCGATGCACGCACCGGTGAGTGCTCAGCCCTTCCCCTGCCCCACAGCACCCACGGGTACCAGAGAGCTCACACGACCCCACAGGTGAGATCCGTGTGGTGGGGCCCCTTGGCCCCCCGCGGCGCGCTGGCTACCGGCTGACGGTGCGGCTGACGGACACCCACAATGATCTGGACCCATTGAACCGGAGGAGCCGCCTGTGTGATGTGGCCGTGCGCCTGCAGGTGTGAGCGTGATGCCGGGGTGCCACCGGTGCAGGATGCTGTGCTGCATCCCTGTGGCTGTCCCAGGGGTGGCTCTGGGCTGGAGGTACCCACGGGGACCGGGTGGGATGGAGCTGAGCCACCTCTGCTCCCGGCAGGCCATGCCTCAACGGGCACCACTGTGCAACCCAGAGGTGCAGGAGCTGAGAATCACAGCTGGGACAGGCAGCCGGCAGCCTGTCACCCACCTGGTGTGCAGTGGGGACCCGGAGGGCACCACGCTGTCCTATGCCATTGTCGGAGGTAAGGAACAGCCAAGCACCGTGATTTGTCTCTTCAGCATGGCCGAGGTGCTGAGCAGACCCTCCTATGCAGGCAATGAGGATGGGCACTTTCGGCAGGAGGGGAGCATGCTATCCTACATCCCCTCCGGCCTGGCTGAGCCCCGCACATTTGTGCTGCTGGTGGAGGTGTGGGGCAGCAGTGGGTCCCCACGCCGCAGCACCGTGCTGGCACTGGTGGTGCACGTCACACCCCGCAGCACCCCAGTGCCACCCAGCACCACCACCCTGCACACGGTGAGCAGCATTCCATGGCCTGGGTGCCTCAGGCTGGGACACCACCTGGCTCCTCACCTCTGCTTGTGCAGACGCTGCAGAAGGAGCCACTGGTGGTCAGGCGGACGGAACTGACTTGGCTCCCACCAGCTTGGTTTGTGGCAGTGCTGACTGCAACCAGCGCCCTGTTCCTGGCCAGCCTGTGGTGTATGGCACACAGTGTGCTGCGCAGGTGAGCCCCAGCCCACAGAGTGGCACAGCACAGTGAGGTGGTGGCTCAGGGCTGCTTTCTGTTCTTCCTGCAGCAGCCGAAACCTCAGCAAGGTGCTTCTGAGTGAGAGGTGGGTGCTGGGCAGTGGTGAAGGCTCCCGTGGTGTCCCTGCAGCAGTGTGGGGAGACGTGGCACTTGGGGAGGGGATGTTGATGTCACCAGGGAGTTGCTCTGAGGAGCGGCCTCTGCTTTAGAGTAAGGGCACGGAGCATCGAGTGCAGGGATGGCGGTTTTACCAGGGAATGGCTGTGCCAGTTGGCAGGCTGGGGGCAGAAACTGTGCAGGGTGGCACAGCGCAACGCGAGGGTTGTTCCTGACACCGGCTGGAGAAAGGGGTGACAAGGAGCTTTGAAAGGCTGCGGAGGGAGAGCCTGAGGGGCGGCAGAGCCATCCCAGCCCACGGCAGGCACCCGTATAGCGACAAGGAGCCACATCAGCCTTCGGGGCGGCCGACGGCCGCCTACAGCTACATAACCCAGCGCTACGCGACGTCACGGATGGGCACGGAGCCGGGAGCGTGGGAGCAGCCTCCGGGTGACACGCATGGCTCGGAGCCACCCGGGGTGCCGTCCGGCGGGACCCGCGCTCCCGGGTGAGGAGCGCCCTCCCTTCCCCCCTTTTCCCCCGCAGCTCCCGGGACGCGACAGCGCAGAGCAGCGCCCGCGAGGAGGAGCGGAGCCGCCCGGCCGCCCGCAGCCCGTCCCTCTCGGCACCGCAGCCCTTCGACGGCCGCGCGCACGACCCACGTGAGCGCCGCGCCCCGGGTGAGAGGACGGGGCCGAGGGCACGGGCTGAGCGCTGCTCCCCCCGCAGGGACCGGCAGGGACTATCTGTTCAACAGCGTCACCGGGGCGCGGCGCTGGATCTGAGCACCCCACGCGGGACGGGGATCCCGAGCGCCCGCCGTACGTGGGGCGCAGACATTAAACAGTGCACGGACCGCGCACCGCACCGTCACTGCCGCGGGGCGCCCTGGGGAAGCGGGGGGAGGTCGGCGCCTCGAGCGGAGCCGGGTGGGAGCCGAGAGGGCAGAACCGAGGTGCGGCCACGGGGCGGTACTGTGCCCGGACGGCCGCCCTCCCGCGGGGCCGCCGCGCTCTGCTCCTCGGGCCGTGCCCACAGAAGGGCTCCCACCGCGGCCCGCGCTCGCTGCGCAGCGCCCATTGGTCTGGCGTCCTCCCACTGGTGGCCAATGAGACGGCGCACCCTGCGGGGAGGCGGGCCGTCGGGGGGTGTCACGTGTGCCTAACGTGCGCGGCCATCCGGAGGCGGTCCGCGCTCGGAAAGGGGCGGGGCGGTTTTAGGCTTGATTGACGTCTGTTCCGACCTATCAACGCGCCCGCTTCGGCCCCGGCGGGAGGGGCTCGGCTGCTGATTGCCGCAGAGCGCGGCGGGGCGGGCGTTGGACGGCGCGGTTGCTATGACGGCGCGCCCCTGGGGTCCGCCCCCTCGGCGGCCGCCATCTTGTTGTTGATTCGAACGGCGGGGAGCGGGCGGCGGCGCTGGGGGCTCGGGGTTGCCAGCCCCCGGCCGGGCAGGCGGAGCCGCCCCGGTGAGCGAGGCGGGCTGAGCTGAGGGCCGGGCACGGAGCACGGCCCCGTGAGGAGAAAGGGGAGGGAATGGGGTGGGATGGGTTGGAACGGGACGGGTTGGAATGGGACGGGGGGGAGCGGCACGGCGGCGTGGAGGATGAGCGGGGAGGGGCGGGGGGTCCGGGCGAGGGTCCGGGCGCGGCGGGAGGAGCCTGGCCGGGTCTGTTTGGGGCTGGAGGTCGGGGGATCCCGGCGTGCGGCAAGCCCGGCGGCAGCCCTAGCGGCCCTCCCTCTGTGCCCTTCCTTCTGCAGAGGCTGCGTGCGGCGAGGAGCCCTCGGAGCGCGGCGGTGCCATGAGAGCGGCATGGTGAGGGAGCGGCGCGGGCAGCGAGCTGAGCGCTCCTCCCGTCGAGCCGGCGCTGCCCCGGCTGTGCTCGGGGATCCGCGAGTCTGAGCGGCCGCCGTGCCCAGTGCGCGTGTGTGTGTGTGTGTGTGTGAGCGCGGCTGGGATGGGCTCGGTTTTGTATCCGAGCTGCTGCGAGGCTCCGTGCCCCTCCATCTTAGAGCTCTGAATCAGCAAAGCCCCCAACGGCGTGCTTCACTGTGTGCTGCTTTTGTCGTGCTGGCCTGTCCTGCGTGTTTCTGCTTTCTTCCTTTCACAGCCGGCTGTCCCAGCTCGGTGTTTCTGAATCCCGGGGCTGGGCTTTGCTAACGGAGCGCTGTATGATGCCGTAGTGGTGTGCATCTCTTGGCTGGGCTGTGTTGGGTTGGCTGGCGGCATGTCTAACAAAGAACTGCACTGTAACATCTTTATCTGTTGAAGCAACGTGTCCGACCAGATGACTGATCTGTGTGCTAACGGTCAGGGCTTCAAGGTAGAAGAATACTCTATTCTGGATGTACGTTGCTGGGCTGAGGCTTTGGGCAAGCTGCCTTTTCCTGAAAGCCTGTCAGGAGCTTGATTTAGAATTGGATGCATCATTTGTTAGGTGTCATCACTGTTAACCTAAACAGGCCTACTGTGGGACATCTTAATCCTACATAACAGTTCCTTGTCACTGAGGTTGAGGGGTGTTTCCCTGTGGCTGGGTTAGCTTAGCACTGCCCTGGGGTAAGTGCCCTACTTTAGAGCTGGAAGCAGTGGTGCACTTTGAAAAGATTAAGTGTGAACTCATTATGTACCAAGACATCACAGGGCTGATGTGTCAACTGCATAAAGCTCATGTTTTCTGTCTTTTGAGTTTTCCTATTGCTAAATTTTCATCCAGTAGCTTTAGGAAGTATTTCATTCTCATCCTAGCTTTTTCACCACAACCTTTTCCAGGTGTTTAAATGAGCAACCTGTTCCATTCTGGTTAGAGCCTATGGGGCTGACTTGGTGTGTCCTTTTCATGGCGTGGCCTCTGCTTCCTGTCTAATAAGGACTTCAGGTAGAGCAGGGGAAGTGAGCTTTGGCTCCCTGAGGCAGAAGTCAGTATATGCAGTGTTGTAAGTGGGATCTCTGAAGACCATAGGACTGGGAAGGATAGGGACCTCTTCTGAGCACGTGTTTTTCCTTGGGTGGTTGATGCTCTGGATATCCAGCAAGTCCCTCGTGGCAGTTTTGTGTGTTTTTGATGTTGAAAAAGAGCAAGTGAGCGTGAATCACTGGTGAGATGAGAGAGGTTTCTAGGATCTGCTTCTAGTCACTGGGAATTTGTGCCACCTTCTCCACGTAGCTCCTATTGCTTTGAGCTCATATAATTAAAGCCTGCAGCCAACAGGAGGGTCATGCCCTCTCCCTGCTGTTTGTGCCTTACCAGTTTGACCAGGGAACTAAAGACATTCACCCTGACCAAACTTCTTTCCTCCTGCTTTTGTGAGTAGTAGCATGATCTGCTTCATCATAAGGATGGCAATATCGGGCACGACCTTATTTTCAAAATATGCTGGAGGGCAAAATCAAGATTAGATGTGCACTGGGGGATCCCCCCTCGAGTGGCAGATTGTACAAGGCAACAGAATTGAGTGTTTCCATTGCCAGTATTGTGAAGTCAAGGTTAAAGTAGCAAGCACTCTGGTCAAAAAATGCCCTAGCTGAAGTTGTACCTGCAGCCTTAATCAGCTAATTAGCCTCCCCGACAAGCATTATAGTTTGTTCTTAATCATGCAGTTCCATGCTATTCTTGTCTATGCTAAGCTTCCTAGTGTTTTCTTCTCTTGTTCCTTCGCCCACGTGTGGCACTTATTACATTTATTAACCTCTGAAAACGTGACCTTGTGAAGCGCGATGAGCGTGAGGTGATGAGCCCTGCCCAGGCTGGGAGCTGCCTGCTGACCATCTGCTTGCAGCCTCCTGCTTTAATAGATCACCAGAGGCCTGTATAGACCTTGATTGTGTTTGAGATGTCTCTTCGTTTATTTGTCTGTTTCTCGAGGTTGCTGTGGAACTGGTGAGTGGGTTATGAGGTGGATCATGCTGTCTCGTGGGTTGTGTTTCGAGTAAGAAGCACGGGTGTTAAGCCTGAAGTTCAATATGAACGGCCTTTACTCTTGAGCAGGCACATCTCTTGGTTGAAGCTGTAGAATGTCTGGTGAAGACCTTCTTTGGGCCATAACCCAGGCACTTAACGCACTGCGACCAGGTTCCCCCAATCCATCCACCATCACTTAGCTTCAGGATGGTTGATACACACAGCGAAGTTAAGTGGTGATGCTGGGCTGCAGAGTGTTGGAAGGCTGCAGGTTATTGCTGGCAGGAAGCTGCAGCCTGAGTGTTTTTTCTCTGCTGTTGGCAGTGTCAGTCCAGTTGTGGTGCTGGGCAGGGTGTAGGTTTGAACTTGACCTGTGACGTTTGCAGATGTGTGGCAGTTCAGCAGAGCCCTTACTCTGTCTGTGCTGTATGACTTGGCTAAAAGGAATGTCTGTAATTTCTGGCTTCTTTCTTTGAGAAAGAACGGATTAAAAGCTGGGCTACCAAATGCAAGGAGTTCCCTCCTGATAACTGAGATGGGTGAGCTGGAGGAAGGAGTGAAAAGAACAAAGAAAATGTGACAGAAACCTCTGCAAGAATCAGGTTGACTATTTACATGACTTGTTGTAAACTGAAGGGACCCTTCAGATGCGAATAGCAGTAGCTGGCAGTCTCCTTTTTGTATTCCTGGTGTGACAGGAATGCAGAGCAGGATGCTGGCAAGTGTTTAATCTCAGGTTTGTTGCTGCTGTCATAAGGGTGGTGGGGGAGGAAGAGGAAGTGTCTGCATGGCTGCTTAGTTTCTGTTTTGCAGGCATTGCCTGTACACAGTGCTTTAGCTGTTCTGATGTGGCAGCAGCTGTTATTTTTGGCTTTCCCAGCATGCTGGTTTAGTAGATGCACTTTCTAATGGATGCAATTCTCCTAATTGTCTTGTTGGGGTGCTTGTGCTTCCTGTGTAGTTCCTTTCAGGTGCAGGTAGTACCTGGGAGCAAGTTATTTGCCTTTTTATTTTCTGTATGTATTCTGAGCGGCAATAACTGTGTGAAACAAGCATGCTGAGCTTAAACTGTTATTTTGCATGCTTAAGCTGTTGTTTTGCATAACCCTTGTCAGTATATGGTCAGTTTCACTTACAAGGAATGATGTTATCCCATTCTCTTGGGAGAATCACAGAATGGCTTGAGTTGGAAGGGACCCCAAGCGTCATCAAGCTCCAACCCCCTGCCACACGCAGGGCCACCAACCTCCATAGCTAATACCAGACCAGGCTGCCCAGGGCTCCATCCAGCCTGGCCTTGAACACCTCCAGGAATGGAGCATCCACAGCCCCTCTGGGCAGCTGTTCCAGCACTTATTCCAGAACAAGGAGATAAGGTTCTCTATCAGAAGGTGCCTCCGTATCACGATATCCACAGTACTGTTAGCACGACTGCAGTTGGTTCTGTTTAAAGGCAGCATGGGCGTAACTGCCATAATTGTATTAATAGAAGATCAGGACCAACCAAATCTGATAAACGCAGTAAAGAAAGTTGGAATATAATTTGCCTGTCCTGACGGGATGTTAGTAAGCATGGTTCAGAGCTCTGACAGATAAGCTGTGTCTGATTTAGCTTTTGTAGTTGGAAAGGTTATCTCCTCTACCAGCTGTCTTGCTGCTTTGCCAGAAGTTACCTCCCTGGTATTAGGGGCTGCAGCAGTTCCTGGTCAGCTGCCACCATTTAATACATACTTTTTCTTCATTAATATCCACTGGAGCGCAGTGTTGTGAACCAGGCCAGATGAAGAGCGGGCGTGCGCTCTCTTTTGCTTCACCTGCTGGTTGGTAACGATCAGCTGATGGCTGGAGGAGTCATTTGGGGGGCAGCGGCCCCTATAAATTAATTAAGAGCAGCTGTCAGAGCCCTGATCAGTACGTGAGAGTATTTGTGTCCTGAAAGGAGCTCGCTTTGAATTCAGGTCCCAGCCTTGAAGGAGGGTGTGATCTCAAACGCTGTGGATTGACGAAGCAGGTGAAGATCTAAACAAAGGCTGATGCTCCTCGTTAACTTGTTTCCATACAACCTTTTGCAGGCTGACTCGCTTCTGGCACCCCGCGCCCTCTTGGTTGCAGGAGGTTGGCTCCACGTCCCGGTGACTGTTCAACAGAGAGAGTTTGGGTAACATCTCTAAGGTAACTTTTCTGTTTTGCCCTGAACACAAATGCAGCCGCATTAAATATCATGCAAAGAAAAATCAGTTGCTTGCTTTTATACTTCTCGTGTTGTAATTGTATCCTTATGGTATGTGTAGATATTGTTTCTGGGAAGGATGCTCTTATTTTCAGAGGAAACTACAGGAATCCCCATAAAAGCACTAACTGGGAATGAAAGGCTCACTATTTATTAACTTTATCAATTAAATGACACAATTCTTTATGATAAGAACTAAGCTGCCAGGTTTTAGAAGCTGAATCTGTCATGCATTAGCAACTCTGGCTGTTTTGGTGGCTGAATGCAGCTGTGTTACCTTAATACTGATTTCAGGATTTGATTATTGTCTTTTTTTTTGTTTTTTTTTCATACCCTCTCCTTCCTGTTTTGAGTTTGGTGGAGTACAATAGCTTGGTGTGTTGGTCTTCCATGCTGCGAGGCTACTTTGTGCTCTTCTGAATTTAGAAGAGGCTCTGGCATACCTGCTGTCTTCCACCAGTTCTTCATTAACGAAGATACGACTCAGTAGCACTGTGTTATAAGTATCGGTTTACCACCAGGCTTGACTGACCTCAGGAGGCCCCGTTTTTAGGTAGTGGTTGTGTTGCACAGATCTCCTCTTTGGTGAGGAGGTCTCAGGGCTGTGGAACTTGTGGTGTTTGCTGGTTTGAAGTGCAACCAAGGATGCCAAACTCCACAACTGCCTTCGAGGGAGAGGAGTGTTGTGGTGGCTCTGCTGGAGATGCTCCTGTGTCTGTCACTGCTGACTTGCAGCAGATTTGGTGCTTATTTAAAGACTAGCAGTTGTGTAGCTGTTACATTCTGCTGTGACGTTGCTCTTTTTCCCCCTTGTATTGTATAGTGAGTTGTATTTCCCCCTTCCTAAAGCTGTCCATTTAAGAACAGCACATCAACTTGAATTCAGGTTACCTGTTGGTATCAAAGTGTTTTCAAGCATTTCACAAAGTGAATTTAGCAATACTGGAAGGGCACTAAGACAGGGTAAGGGCTGCTTGTTCTGCATCCTTTGACTGAACTGCCCAAGCTGCTTGAGCGTGTGTGGGGAGATGGCTGTGATCTCATTACAGCTAACGACAGGGATAAGCAGCTTCGAGCACCAGAATCAGCACAGCAGTGTCTGCAGATGTCAGTGAGTTATTTAAAGCAGGAAGGATTTGAGAGCGAGGCCTGGGGGGTTGCATGGTCCTGTGTGGAGAAACAACCGAAGAACAGCTAGGATGAAGACACTGAAGGTATTGCAGAGTGTGAAGTGTAACTGCTCCCTTGTGTTGTAGTACTGTGGATTGTAGCAAAACTAGCAAAGGCCTGGAGCTTTGGAAGGCCCTCCCAGTGCTCCTTTCTTAACAGAAGGAATACTTCACTTTTCCAGACTGTGATTTGTGTGTAAACTCCACACCAGGCTAATCACAAACATGCAGGTTTTGCCAAGATGAAATGTGACTGTCTTCAAGTATTCTTACTTTTGGGGACGTTGGGATGTTTTGCTTTGTTTCCTGTTTGGGTTGAGTCTGATGCTTTTTCTCAAGCTGTAAAAGTGACATTTTCTTTGGGCATAAAGCTGCTTCGTGTAATTCAAGTCTAATTTCTTTTTTTGCAGTTCTTACCATGAACACTGACCCAAATACGCTTACTGAAATTCGTAGCTAAATCTGAATCAATAAGCATTATCAGGCACATTTCAAACATCCTGTATAGAACTGAGAAAACCACTAACTGCTTTAGTCTGTCTGATAAATAGCACTGTTTTGTACCCTGCAAAATTGGAACAGCTTTTACTCTTTATTCTCCAGGCACTGTGTAAAGTGATGTTTCCTGTAGTACAGCACTGCTGTTTTTCCTGCACAAAACTAATCTGTTAATTATTCTTCTAGTTAAGTTAGGCTGTATTCATGTTACTGTGCTGTTAATCACAGCTGTCACAGAATTACAGGGGCTGGAAGGGAGCTCTAGAGATCATCCTCCCTCCCCGCCAAAGCCAAGCAGGTTCCGTACGTAATCTTTTCTTCTGTTGTAGTTCCTGTGGAAATAAATAGGAGATGCTGCTTTTGGGGTGATCTACGTGTATATGTACAGGTATTTTGCTTTAACAGATGCAGTCTGATAGGAGCTCAGCTTTAACAAACGAATTCTCTTTTGGCTTCAGAATTCTGTTACTTAGACAGTGGCCTCAGTTCTAACTGGTATTCTGCAAAGCCTGCTGGAAAGAGCTTTGAGCTCTGCTGAGCAGCTTAACATCTAGATAAGGTACTGGAAATCTGTGACCTGGGCAGTGTCTGTAAGAACTTGTTTCCAGCTGCTGCAGTGAACGGGAGGTTAAATGTAGGCTTTGTTTACCTGAGTCTTTACTTATTCTGAAAAGAAAGGATTTTGTGTTCCAGGCCTTCAGAATTGAGCTGGCTGCTGTGCTGGGGTATTCTGACATACCTGCTGTCCAGTCTCAGCATATGGTGTAAGGAGAGAAGTAACAAAGATCTGAAGCATTACAGGGCTCTTCTATTTAGGAAGAGCTTAAAAATACAGAAGAAGGAATTGTGTTCAGTGATTGTTGTTCTGGCATCCAAGAGCATCTTTATACCCTTGGCTATTTTTCTTTCTGCACCACCCTTGTTTCTCTGGATCACTGGGAAGACAGCACCAAAGGATGACACTGCTATGGTATTGCAGATGTTTCAAATGCCAAGTTTTGTTTTTTGCCCTTCAGAATGCATAGCATCTCGCCAAGCTTGGAGCTGTGACTAGCTGTGCAACTTGTGTATCCTCTGAGAAAGCGCCCTCGGATTCAGGTTGCCTTTTGTTGTCACACAGGTGGCAGGGGCTGTCTGCTCATTCACCTTCCAAAGCACGCTGCAGGCCACAGAACAGCTCTGGAGGTACTCTGACAGCTGCCAGGTTTTCAATCTGAGCATCTTGCAGATGACAGCAGAAGGCCCCTATCGAAACCCCTTCCCTGAGTATCTTCTGTATGCTTTGCCACACTGGATTTTTAGAATCATCGCTAGGAAAGTGAGAGTATCCTTGTATGAAGTTCTCTTTAGCCTTGTAGGCAGTGTCAGATTAAATCTGCTGCCTTAGCTTTAGGCGCCCTCGGATCTTATGTATACTTTACTGACATTAAGCACTAGCTGTAATGCATGACTTTTATCTAAAATGTTTGTTGTGACAGGATTTTTACCTTATTTTTATGCCCTGACTTGAAAAGTGAAATATTGCTCTTTAATCCCCGTGTTTCCTGGCACTGTTTCCTTGCATGCAGTAAGGACAAAAAGAATTCAGTAACAATACGAGCTGTATCTAACAAGAAAGTTGCTCAGACTTTTCTTTCCTTCTGCTTTTTGTAGGTGGGTTCACCACACAAGATAACATGCAGGCTTTTAGTGCTTCTATCTGGAAGATGTTAGAGTGAACAGATCTCAAGTTCAGAAGCTGTAGCTCGACTTTTCTTGTCGTGACCCTTAAGGGTCATCAGCTTAGGAAAATTAAATGGTAACAAGTAAGGGGTGTGGATTTGCAGTGTGATTATGTGGCTTTAAATCCCTGTGGACGTGCCTATAAGGTCATTTCTGCTACAGACTGGGACAGCTGCATTCATCAGCAGGTTCACCCTTGTCTGGTTCAGTTCTGCTGCTGGAATCCCTTAATGTAGATACAGTTGCAATGAAGAGCCAGGCTTTTGAAGTAAAACTTGTTTTGCTTTGGGTGCTGAGAGGGGAAGCAGTGGTGTGAGGGCTTTTTTCACTGCTGAGAGCAGCACGTGGGCTGAAGGAAATAAGTATTAGAAAAACAGAGCCCCAGTATTCTTTTTTTCCAGTTTAATCCATTTTTTCATCAGCAATTTAAAAAAAGGGAGAGGAATGGGGCGCAGCAGCAGTCATCTCTCAGTTGGTCTCATAAAAAGCTTTTACCTCTCCCCACAGACCTTGCTGTATTTATTTCACAACAACTGTCCACTCAGCACAGTAGAGCATCCTGCAGTTCCCTTTTCTCAGGTGGTGAAAGTGAAGCCACGTCCTGGGCACTGGTTGGTGTTGGGCTGTGGAGCACAGCGTGTTTGGCTGCGTTGCATTTCTCTGCCTCTCTGCTGCTTAACAGACCCCTGGGTTTGGTTTCGTGTTAGTGCCTTGTAGCTATGTTAGCAGGAGGAACTGCTACATAACAGCTGCTCCTTTTCTTTTGGCACAGGACTGTGTAGCAGAACAAAGTGAATTTGTTTGGTTAGTATTGCTTTTGTGCTCGTAAATCTTCCCATGGAGCTGACGTGCTTCTAGATGGTCCTCTTCTGTTTCTGCCATTTTGAGCAGAAAAGTAGCTAAAGCATTTGATTCTTTGGCCAAACGCAGCACTGCTCTCTGTGAAAGCATGAAACGCAGCACTGCTTTCATGTGCAAGCAGTGCCCTAATTTGAGTTGGTATTAGCAATCTCTGTTCAGTAGTTCATGGATTGGGGCAAAAAATTCCAGCAATCATGAAAAGTTAACTATCAAGTAAGACTAAGTTGAACTGGAATGCAGAGGATTGCTGGAAATAAAAGGATCTCCAAACTGCAGTCTTTTCAGCAGTTTATCACAGAATTGTAGGGGTTGGAAGGGACCTCCAGAGTTCATCAAGTTTACTTGACTGCTCTGCTGTTCCTTCTTGACATGCAGCTGGCTGAAGCCTGCCAGTGCTGAGTGGTTTGGCTGAGGGTGCTGAAGCCTTCAGTGAAGCACCAACACCAGTAACCTCTCCCTGCTTTTCTTTTGTAGCATCTTGCTTCATCCAGGTGACAGCTGGGCACTTGTGACCTGTTAACTACAGTGGGAAGGTGTAAGGCTTTCTGTATTTCTCTTTGCTTTCGCAGTGATCAGACAACAGCTGGGCTGTGTGATAAGACCCCGTGATGCAATCAAGGGCCTGCCAAATAAAATGCTGTCTTTTTCTAACCAGGGGAGCTTACAGCTGAAACAAAGTATTTGTTCAGCTTTGCCTTCATGGTAAGACAAAGAAAGGGAAGATTCCATTGCCAGTCACCTCCCTGCCTTTTCACACTCGAGCTCTACTGGCAGCAAAAATTTGTCTGTGTATCTGCCTGGGTATGTCAGATGAGAGCCCTCGTGGGTAGTGAAATTGCAGGTGGCACGAGGCTGTGAAGCTTACTGTACTGCCTTTCTTATCCTGGAGGGATAGGTGGAGCTTATTCAGACAACACATTCAAGTCACAGTATTCATCTGGTTTTGCTCAAGCCTGCTACTTGTATATCTTTAGTTTTGGCAGGAGTTTCTCGGGTCAGAACGTTACTGTGATGTGGTGTAGGGGTGGCAGGAGGCAGAGGTAAGGTTGCATTGAGGCTAAGCACGTTTGTTTCTGGACAGAAGTGAGAAGAGGGGAGTAGTACTGCTGTGTTTGCTTGTTTGGATCTTAGGTTAGCCCTCTTTATTTTTAGAAGGAGTGTCCTGGATGGGCATCGCTGCAGATTTCCTGAAGTCAGAGGTCCTGTAGTTCCTTTAGGAACGCCACTGGCTGGGAATCCCTTTATCTAATGATGTTCATTTCTGAAATTAATTCTTAAACAGCTCAGGAACAGAGCAGCATATAGATCTGAGGAGACGGATCAGAGCAGTGTCACAGCCCACAGCATATCACAGTAATTGTAAAGTTACTTTACAGCGAGTTTGAAGCAAGCCAAATTAAATGTGGATTCTGAAGGGCGCTAAAGAGGAGATTAGCTTGCATGTGATGATTCTTTATTGCTTGCTGGTGTTTTGCTTTGATGCATAACTCTCAGGCTTGATAGATATAAATCTAGATGGTGTCCTCATTCCTGGGAAACAAAACATTCATGCTGCTTCCTGAGTCCTGGAGCCTGCGCCTGCTCCTCGGCAGCTGAGTTTGCAAAGGGCAAGGAGAGCAAAGAGCACGTAGCTGTTCTCAGTGTGCTCACTGGATGGAGTGCTTGGATGTTTGCTGCAGGGTCTGTCTCTTCAAAAATGAGAAAAGTTTCTCTTTACAAATCCTGAATTGGTTGGCTTAATGGTAACTGCTCTGCTGCTTTGGGAAGTCCTTTCCCCGCTTCATGCTGGGAGCATGTGTTTGCTTGTCCTTCCTCTTCAGGAGCCTACATGTAAAGCAGAGGCAAAGGAAAAGTGCTTGGTTACCTGGGTCAGTTTTCTGGGCAGCAGTACTGTGCTATAGAGGTGAAGAAGAAACAAAAACTCATAATGCAATGAAATGCAAAAATGTACAGATAAACTAGCATGCTTTCATTGCTAGCAGTGTGAGGAAGAGGCAGGTGGTGGTGTTCTGTTTTTTCATTCCACCAGTCCTCATGAGTTCTGTTTGTCTTTTGCATTTAAGATCTTGAGATAAGTACACGGGGTTGGCAAGTTGTTGCAAAGGGATTTTTGCTTAAGTCAGGTCTCGCTCAGCAGATTAAGAGAGTGTAATTTCCGGAGCCAGTAGAGGAGGCTTAGGAGGAGTTAATGCACATCATGCAAGTTTTGTTGTCCTTGCTGTCTTGCCTTTTATTTTGGGAAGGTGGTGGAGATAGTGGGGTGAAGGACGAGGAGCCTGCACTGCGTATCTGCATCGTGACCCAAGGAGTGAGCTGGCCTGCTCATAACTGTGGAGCAGCAGCAGATTGTCAGACTGCCTTCTGGCAGGCACGAGTTTGTTAGTGGCTTCAGTGTGTGGAGAAAGAAAACCCAGCCCGAGCTTGTCTGTGTTGCTGAAGGTGATGTGCTTTAATTACATCCATATTCTTACTGAAGAGAATCCTGCTTGAGGCTCATTCTGGTTTGCTTTTGGTTGTTTGCCCACGTAAACACTTTCATTATTGAAAACAGATACTGAAAGGTTTCAAATCCACCTTGTTCCCAGAAGGGGGCAGGGGAGACTGGAGTCTGCTAAATGTACTTGTGTTTATGCTATGCTTCCAGGCAGAGCAGGCACTGCTGTTGCTGTGGCACGGTGAGGAGCCTGCAGCAGCTAGCTGGGCTGCCAGCGGTTCGTTCTTTGGTTCTCCTTTCTCTTGGGGAGCTTTAGAACAGCTTTGGAGCAGCTTAGAGTTCTCTCTCATCGCTGCTTCATGTCTGATACGCTGAGATATTGTGCATGTGAAGACCATGGGAGTATGGAGGCACCAGAAAACGTCTTTCTGTCTGTACCTAGAGCAGTCTTGGCACCTCCTCTAGGTAACAACCTGAGTTCTTTATTCCAGATTCTTTCTACTTAAAGCTCAGAAAAATCTTCTCCATGAAACTGAAGTTCTTTTCCAGGAGGACCTACGCTTGCTCTTTGAACAGTTGGCTTCCCTGTGCTAAATTCACTCAGCCTTGCCAACAGTGGGAGAGAGGCTTTTCTTTTTTTGGCCAAATACATTAAAAATGGGGTCATGCACCTCTCCAGTGAGCTGGTTTTACATCCTGCAAAGAGACCTGTGGTTTCTGTGACAACCTGGAATGCAGACAGAATAAACTCAGCTATGTTAGTCTGCGTTTCTGTCTTTGGATTGTGGAAGCAGCTACTTTTTCTCAGGACAGTGTTTATTACAGTGTTCCTGATAATATGAGGTAGCTTTATCCATTAGCAATGAAGGACTTAAGAAGGAAAAGTGAACTCTGCTGAATGTGTTAATGAATGACTGATTTTTAGGTTGTTTTTTTGCCCAGTCTTCAGTGGTAAGGTCTCCTGGGCCTCTGTGTTTGGAAGTTAAGTTTCAAACAGGGGATGACAACCTGAGGCACCTGGAAACAGGGTTGGGGATTGTTTAAGAGAACTTGACCCATGTACATCCATGGGACCTGGTGGTCTGCACCCAAGGCCGTGGAGCTGGCCATGTTGTAGCCATCTTTGGATGTCATGGCCGTGCAAGGAGGACTCTGGTTACTGAACAGTGGCCCATGTTGGACTGGTCTTCAGCATAGACCCAAAGAATCATCCAGACAACTACAGGTCAGCCTCACTTTGGTCCCAGGAGCAGTCGTGGGACAGTTCTTTTTAGCACCTTTCTGGGCATGTGAAGGAAGGAACAGTCAGTATGGATTTGCCATGGGTAAGGGATACCTGGTTGTCTTCTGTGATGCATAAACTGTATTTGTGGATGAGGAAGAGCAGTAGAGGCCATTTAGCTCAACTTGTACCAAGTGTTTTGATATCATCTCCCACGGTATTCTTGAATGCGGGTTGGGGCATTACAGGCTGGATGAATGGAGTACAGCTGTAGGCACCCTGAGCAGTGCTGCAAGGAGTGAATGGAATCAGAGGAGGATGAAGTAGTAATTCACAGATAACTTCTACATGGGAGGACAGTAGTTCCTGAGAGGAATCTCTTTTCCTCTTGAGCATTGTGTTTTTGCCACGATGTGATGAGGTTGAATGGGTGGCAGTGTATAGGAGGTTGCTTGGCTGAAATTCATCAGTCTCACTGCTCATCGTCATAGATTAATCTACCTTTCTGTGATATATTTGGAGAGGCTGATGTGGATGTTCTTCAGGATTACCTTGTATTGTTCTTCACTTGGTTATCTGTGTGTATGTGAGCTACAGTTCTGTACAGTACTCAGCTCCTCTGGACATGCTTGTCGTGCCTAACTTAAGCACGGAGGGTGTGCATGGAATACTGGGAGGCCAGGTAATAAAGAAGAAGAGCAATGGCTCAAAATGTAAAGTTATTTCATCTTTGGTTACAGCCTCTTTGGGTTTCACACACCATGCAGCATAGTAGCTTGTCAGTCTAGATTGTCTGTGTGCTTTCATTTCTCTTCATGTATCTGCTTGTGTCTGAGGAACTGTAATGCATAAACTCAGTGTGTGATGCTTGCTTTGGGTTGTTTCCCATTATTGCTGTTCATAGCAATAGGCTTGTTGCAGCTGGTGCTGCATTTGGGCATTAAGGATTCGGATGATGCTATCGAACGTGAAGTGCGCTGAGTGAAGGTGCCAGTTGTGAGCAGAGAGCTTAATGGTCTTGCATAACGTTTGTATGGAGGCTTTTTTGTCACTGCAGAATTAAAAACAGCCATTAGAAGTTCTGTCTTGTCCCAGTTGTGGATCTTGCTGTGGAAATCAATTACCTGCAGCAAGTGACTTTTTTTAACTATTTAAACTACTGAAGGAGTGTCATTTAAGCTCTGCTACGTTTATAACTTTTGTAATAATTGAGGTTTGTTTCTTTGTGGCTTTTGTGCTCCTGTGGTTAACATTGTAGCTTCTGCATACAGTTACTGGTTCAAACAGTTCACTCTCCCCTTAGTCTCTAAAGCCCAAACCACAGAGTGCTCCTTGAGATGCATCTGAGAAGCTCTTCTGCTGCGTTGGTTACGTGCTGCTTTTATAACAGAGCACGTTTTAAACATTTGTCCCAGGTCAGAATGGGCTGTTGGGATTATCCCTTGTGTCTAATCTCATTTTAAATCTCCATTCCCAGGGATGCTGTATCCTTGCAGTCAGCACGCTCTGACCTGTTGGGGTTTTCCTTCATGAAAACTCTCCTTGCAGCCTTTGTAACTACGGTATTTATAATACATTTTAACTTGGATTATATTGTGAAGGGGAAGCTGTGAATCTTCACCTGCAGTGCAGCATGGAGTGCTTCAAGTCTGCACACAGTTAAATGGCAAATGAAATGGTTCACTGATTAGTGTTGCCTAGGACTTGCTTCACAGGCTCCATTCAGAAATGTCCAGACAGTCCTTTGTTGGAAGGTGCAAAACAAACCTGGAATAAGGGGGGACAAAAATTGCCCTGAAATTGTTTGTTCCTGATCTCAATGAAAACCAAAGATTTATGGGATTGGTTTTTTTTGCTTCATTCTACCCTTTGGATTTGCATTTGGGGCACTGATGTGTTTCCTGCAGTGTGCTGCTGCCCGGTGCCTCAACTTATTGCATGTGGGGATGTTCTCCTTGGTTTGGTGCAGCCTGTGTGTGAGCCGTGGGCAGCTCTGAACCAAGTTCACTTGTCTTGCCCTAATTTTTTTTGCGTAAAATCATCTGAAGCTTTTAATTGCTCCTTGATTAAGATACCTGCTTTGAAGGGTAGTCTGCAGTCTGCGTGTGCAGATGAGCTGAATTAGTGTTTAAGCACTGAGCAGACCTGCAGCCTAGCCCCCACCAGGCACTCATTTGTAGCTTTTCCTGCTCGCATTAGAGGTTCTATTTGAAGTCCTGCTCTTTGAGCAGTGGTCTTAAATTCTTCTAAAATCTCCCTGCTGATAAGAACGAAGAGATGAGACACAGTATTAATGTGTAAAGCTGTGGGCCTGTAGCTGAGCAGAGGTCCCCAAGGATGGGAATCATCATCCTCTTAAAAGAGTTGGGAATCAAAGACGCTTTGAGAACTCAGCTTTTGCAGGGTGAGAAACAGTCCTTGTGCAGAGCTCTTGGTGATCAGTTTCTCCCAGTGCTTCATGCTCCATCTAGCAGCACTAGAAAATAGATGTAGGTGAGTCCTGCAGGAGACTTTGACATCTGTACAGTCTCCTGGTTCCTCAGGTTTGCACAAGCAGAGGCCATCAGCAAGAAGACGACTGTGTGCATGTGGGCAGATGGTTTTGTGTGACTGTGTTACACAGCCCCACTCTGTAAGATAGTAGTAAATAGGGCAGCAGCTCATGAGGTGCACTGATCTAAATGCAGCCTCGTGCTTCTGCTTAACTGCGTGCAGCTTCACTGCAGCTGTAGCTTAGTCTCATTTTGCCACAGGGGTGTCTTGGTGTTGGAAATGAAGGTGTCTAAATGCAGTTTTCCTCACGTTTTAATTAGTTGGTATTTAAAGAGAAATACTTGCAGTGTTTGATATTTAAGTGTCAACAGTCAGGAATTCAAGATAAACTTCCAATTCTGATTTATGATGTTGTGGTGATTTACTAAGCTGGGGAGGTTCATGTTTAGTCATGAATGTGCTGTTTTTCTCTTTGAATAGACCTTTCTTGTGCAAAGCTGTCCAGCATTGGGTGCTTATTCACAGGAGCCACAGCTGTAAGTCCTGGTTTTGGTGGAGTGATCTGTGTGGAGGTGGCCTGGAGTATCTGACCTCTGTATGGCAGCGAAGTGACATACAGAAACTGCATCTGCAGTACCTCTGAGGTAAAACCAGGTCTTACAGGAATCCCCTGTCTGATCAGAGCTTTGACCACAGGCAGGTGTTACGAGCAGTGCCAAGAGCTGACTGGAACGGATGTTGATCATGTGGAAGTGGTGTAGGTAAGGCCATGAGACCTACACTGTGAATGAGCAGCCCTTCTGAGAGGGCCCTGCGATGGCACTGGCCTTAAGGTGCAGAGTACAGCAGTGCTGACATGTGCATGTAGCTTTGGAGCTGGAATAACTGTTGCAGTGATCTGAAATCCCTTTACAAGGATCAGCTCTTGCTTCCAAAAACCGTGGCTGCACGGAAGCGGTGGGTTTTCTGAAGTGACTCTGCTAGCAGTTGAATCAAGGTAAAGAGAGCGCTGGATGTAAGCCGGGCTGCAGTCTCTAAGAATTCTTTGTTGTTCAGGAATCAATGTTGTTTGTGTAATGTTGTTGCTGTTTTTCCTGGCTTTCCTCCCCAGTGTTGCTTGTGCACACTGCTGCTGTTTGTCATGCCCTAGTTAATCGCAGATGGCTGTTCCTTGCTCTCACCTTGTGTATGTTTTAGTAGCCCTCTTGCTCTGAAAATAATGCTGGCAACAAATAAATGGGGTTTATTTTTGAGGAGGTAGAGTGTTGGGAGCATCAATGATGTGCTGTGGGAACTTAAAGCATGAGGAATAAAAACTTTGTGCATTTCTTACATACAATTTAAATCTTTTTGACCTGAAGTTTGCTTTTATATCACTGCTACATAGTCCTGCTGTGAATTCTTGTTGGTGGTGAATAAGAGCAGAACTTGACAGCTGCTTGAAACTGAGCGTTAGCCTTTCTCCCCTTCCCTGCCAGCTTCCTGTTTGCTCCTTTTGTCACTGGCATGTCTATTGAACCACTGGTTTACGGATCTGCTGAGGCCCTGTCTGCAGGAGTGCTGGTGCAGGTGTAAAAGAAATGACAGCAGAGTTGCAAGTGCTGACTGATGTTTCTATTGGCAGCAAAAAGTCACAGTGAGATTTCACTGCACACGTGGTTGCAGGGCGGTTGAAGCTGAATCCAGTTGGCTCTGCTTCTCCTCTGTGTGTCCTTCCTGTGCTGGATGGTTCTTCCCTTTCCTTTCAGTGGCACTAAAGCAGTGCAGGAAGCCACACTGGCAAAAACAATTTTCTTCCTGGGCTGAACTTTCTTGCCAGAGTAGTTTCTGAGCAGGATCAGGTGAGTGCTGACACAGGAGCGAGGATGGGGTTGAAGAGTGCTGACTTGGATTTACTTAAGCTGTTGTGAAGCTACGCCCTGAGATCCACGCTGAGGAACCAAATGTAGCATTTGCCAAATACCAGGTTTGTTAATTTTGTGTCCTCGTGGATCGGTTTGACACCTTCCTCTAGAGACTGATTCATTTCTTCTAGAGCAAAACACAACATGAACTGTTGAAACGCGAGTTTCCTGGAGCTGTTTCATTAACATGCCCAGTTCCTAAAGTCAGGTCTTAATAGTCGTTCAGTCTTTGGTGTCTTGTTTTCAATGAGAAGTCTTATATAACAGCATGGTGTGGGTCCTGCCACCAGCTGAAAGCAGAGAACCATGACCTTCCCAGCAGGTTGCTAAGCAGTCATCAAAGAGGAAGCATTTTCACTTGGTTTTGTTTCACTTGGGCTGGTAATCTGGGAAAAGAACCATCAGTGTGTCTCCCATGGTCGTTTCTAAAACATGCAAGCATTTCATTGTTGCTTGGTGCTTATTTTGGTTTTCTGTCTTTGGTTTTAACGTGGAAATACAAAAGAAACCAACACAGCTGCAGTTTTAAAGTCACACATGCTGTAGATAGACTCTCTGCTCCTTGAGCATCACAGTCTCCACAGAGGTGTGAATCTGCACGTCACGTAGGCTTGGTTTGGGGTTGTTTTTGTTTCAAATGAAGATCACCAAGATAGATGAGAGTTATGCAATTTCAGGGAGAGTTCTGTTACTGAAGTTGGCCCAAAGCTGTTCGTTCGCCTCAGTGACTTTGTTAGTCATCTTTTTATATTTCAGCATGCAGACTGCAGGATGACATATAACTTAGGACAAGCAGCAGCTCAAGGGAAGTCAGTAGCCGTGCCGTACTTGTTGGATGCTCATCAGTGTGACCTCATTTTGTCTCGTTAAATAGACCATCCATGCAGCACTAAAATACCCTACGTGTTCAGTTTTGCAAGTAATCCTGTTCTGCAGCAGTCCTGAAACAGAGGTGAGCTCGGAATGTAAACGTTGGCTTCAGGCGTGAGGATAACTATCAGCAGTTCTGGCACCTTGTGCTGATACAACTGTTTGTACAGCTGCCCAATAGATTGGGGATCTGACCTCAGTTGAAAAGTAATCCTTAAAACCAAAACAAAATGCTGGTTTATTTTTAACTTCAATCAACTCCCTCATTTGTTTCCCTGCAAGCAGTTGTACCAGCACGGCAGGGCTGAGTGGGAGGGTGCTGCTCATGCTGGTGCAGCTGTAACTGTGCTCTGAAGAAATAACTGAAAGAAGGATTAGAAACTGATTTGGCACATTCAGTGCTGGAAGGAGTCTGAACTTTTTTGTTTGAAGCCAGGCATTTGGACCGAGTTCGATTTGTTGCGGAGGATCGCTTTAAAGAGCAACCAAAACAAGCTGCTGTCTCCACCCCAAAATGGGCCCTGTTTTTACCAAATTAGGGAGAAGGTGGTGGATGAATCAAGTATCAGCACACACCTTTTTCTGGTGCAGATCAAGCCTTTAATGCATGTTTTCAGACTATGCCATTTGAGAGTGAGAGATCTGGAGACCTGGCTGCTCGCCCAGGTTTTTTTTTCCCCTTAATTCGTATTTGGTGTATTCTCCTTTTTACATATTCTAAAAACAAAAGCTATTGTTACACAGTATGTGCGTATGAATCTTGTTTTGGCTTTGTTTTTACTGAATAGCTCTTGATTTCCCCTCTTTCTTCCCCCTTTCCACCCCCCGCAGTCTTCTAGGGGTTCCTTATGAGATGGAAGAGGGCCGGATCCTCCTTGCTCCTGCTTTGGCAGCTCACCTATGGCCTGGAAGTGGGTGTGTGCTCCTCAGTCAGGAGGGCTGCGACTGTTCTTCCTCTTGCAGAATCCTCACTTGAGCCCCTGTGCTTTGCTTTCTGTGTGGGGCAAGTAGCAGGCATTACATCAACATTATTTCCAGTTCCTGTCCACCACTCTCTTGAGTTTGAAAACTGATTTTGTTGCTTTGCTTCTCTGAATTCTGGTGCCTTTGCTGGAAGTTTCCTTATGTTGTGCAAGCTGGGAGGTTCCAGTCCCATTCTCTCTGTAGCCTCATTACAGCCTCAAGGGGCACAGTTGTTCCTACTTGTTGAGGCTGTGCGGAGGTGTGAGTGGGAGCTCTGGCTCCCAAGCTTCTGGGCGTTGTTAGCCCAGAGAAGGTGAGGTAAGAGTTGTCTTACAGGGTGCCAGCTTTCCCCTTTCCCCTGGCTGTGACACAAACCTAAGACTTGAAACTCACTTGAGTTCTGTGGGTGCTGTTGGGTTCGGCAGCCCCTCTGGCACAGAGCAGTGCTTCCCAGTGCTGCCCATCCTTAGCAGATGTGCACACTGCCATTACATCACGCCTTCCCTTTCTCTGCCAGCAGTGCTTTGCTGTGCTGAGCAGTGCTTTGCTGTTCCTCTTGCTGAGCACAAGCACCACAGTGCTGACTCATTCACTGCCTTGTATCAGCAGGACAGTGTGGGGTTTACCTGCTCGTGCCTTGCCTTCTGATGCTGTGGGAGCTGTGGCATTTGGTACATGATGTGAAAGCACTTTGAGTTTGACATTCAGAAACACAGTCTTCCTGCCCTGGGAGGCACCTAGGTAGAGTTACCTGGAGGATCCTTTAGTCCTTTAGGAACTCCTTAGGGATGTGCCTGCCTTATTTAAGCTTTACTCCTGGGAGGAAGCCATGTTCTAGGTCTGAAGAGCTTGAATGCTTTGCTGTCAGCATTAATGAAAACATTAAACATAAGATCACAGAATCACAGAATGGCCAGGGTTGGAAAAGACCTCAAGGATCATGAATCACCAACCTCCACATTAAACACCAGCCCCAGGCTGCCCAGGGCCCCATCCAACCTGGCCTTGAACACCTCCAGGGATGGACGGGGCATCCACAGCCTCTCTGGGCAGCTGTTCCAGCACCTCACCACTCTCTCTATAAAGAACTTCCCCCTGACATCCAACCTCAATCTTCCCTCCCTCAACTTAAAACCATTTCCCTTGTCCTGCTGTTATCTACCCTTTCAAAGAGTTGATAAACGATCAGAGATCTTTGAGGCAGGACATGGAACTGCCTCCTTTGCATTTTCGGACTGGAAGTTAAGGTGCAGATTCTTTCCAATTAGGGTCAAGCCTCTTCACTGGGTTTGATTATGATTGTTGTTTCCTTCCCTCCCATCTGTGAATGCAGGGACTGTGGTTCCTGCTGATTGCCCTGCTGCTAAGTTTACTGCTGAGCCCTTTGCTAGTGAGAATTCTAGCAATGTTGTTTTTTCTTGATGGATAGGGCTGATTCTTTATGGTTTGTGATAGTTGAAAATAAATCCCTTTCTGGCTGCTGGAGCTGTGCTGAGCAGCAGCGTTTGCATTGGAATACTTTAAAAAGGGACCAATATTCAGTGAAGACTTTTTTCCCTTTTGCAGCTGAGGTGATTAGAAGCCAGGAATTAATGCACAGAAAGCTGACTGACCTTGCAAGCACCGATCAGTGAGTTCTTCTCTGGGAAGCGTTTGCTGTATTCTCATCTCACCCATAAAATACGAAACTGGAATTGGACATCCCTGCTTTCCTAGGCACAATCTTGGAAAAAAACCTGGGCTGGTACTGATAAGGCAACCTTTTGTTAATGTACGTACTTGCTCTGGTCCTGCTGCTATGGAAACTCGGGCTTGGGCTGAAGCCAGCGTCTCAGGATGGAGCAGGAAGGTGCCCTTTACACTGAGGCAGGGTGTGTTTTCAGGGAGGTGCAGCAGGATTCAGCAGCTCAGCTCCTGTGCCTCGCTGCCTGCTGGAGAGGGTGAGGGAGAGAACCCAGCCAAGGCTGGGCCTTCTGCTGCCACCCCTGGCACTGATGGCTGTGGCAGGGGCTGGTGGGTCCCCCAGGCAGCCTGTGTCCTCCTGCCAACGTGCTGCGTTTCTGCAGTGGAGAAGGAGAAACCTGGAGAGGAGAGCAGCGAGGGAATGAAATCGCTGCGTATTGTACCTGTTCTGTGCTGTCCTCTTTGTCCCTAGCCTGATGTTATTGCAGTGCTGCCACCTTTTCCAGCATCCAGCTGAACAGGAGTGCAAGCTGGAGGAGGCTGTCTGAGCTGCTGACTTGGGTTACCCTTGCTGGCAGACAGCTGCGTAACAGATGTCCACTAAGTGTTGCACAGCACCTGCTTCATATGGTGCAAACAGTCACAGATGTTTCGTGGTGCCTTGTTGTGTGCTAGGGTTTGTCATTTAAAAAAGTAAAATGCAATAAGAGAAGCTTTCACTGTAATATTACATTGTGAGAAAGCAAGAATTCTCTTGGCCTGGGATCTGGCAAGGGATTCAAGTACCTCATCACCCCTGGATGCACTCTGTGCCTGATGCATAGGTGACAGCAGAATGCCTTTGCAGTTCCACAGGGGGAACAGCCTTCTTTAATCCCAGACCTAGGTAGCAGTTCTGTTGGTTGTTTGAGCGTTCCAGCTTTAGTTAAGACTGCATAGCTCAACCTTTTTTGCTTCAGGAGGAATTGAAAGTGCTTGGCTTCTGCTACTTAGTAAGGAAGAGAGCAGAAAATTTGTGGCTACAGGCAGAAGTGCCAGGGCTCTGTGATGACTGGGATCTAAGTGGGATGCAGATTGTTGTCTTTCAGATCTCCAGAAGATAAAAACACAGGGTACTCTTAAGGGCTCACAATGCAAACTTAGTTGTATTCTATGTGTGATCCTTTCTGGAAGTTAAGTCAAGCTGTGTCTTAAAGCTGATGAAGCTCCTTTCCTTTTGCACACTTCAGCAGCGAGTGCTTTTCCCTGCTGTTGAGATGGGAGAATTTTGGTTGGAGTGCTTTTGATTAGCTTGTGGCATAGGGGGTATGGGGCCATCCACACCTGCGTGTGGTTCCTGTCCTCACTCTGGCAGCAGAGTATCCTTTGCTGCATCCCCATCATCATTCTCTTCCTCAGCTGCCTTTCTGCAAGCAGCTTTCTCTAAAATATCTGTTCATGATTTTTCAGGATAGTGTTCACCCCTCTGGGCTTGATCTGTAGAGCCATCTTGGTGAGGGAGTGTGTTCACATTAGCTGGGGCACTGGACAAGGTGCATAGGGAGGCTCAGGATTCAAAGCTGCATACTTGAGCAGGCTAGGAAGGCTGGTAGCTTCCAAGGTACCTAGCTGGCTGAATGTGAGCATTTCTGGTTATGTCCTGAAAGTTTTTGCAGGTTGTGTTTCTGCAGGAGGGATATGCCTGGTTGCAGAGATCCTCAAGGTCTTCTGCTGATGTGCCTCAAGCTTGTGGTTCAATGCTAGGAAGTTTATCTCAAATCAAAGCACGTGGGGATGTTGTTCCATTTTAGGCTCAGATTTCATTTATAGAAGTTGAGTCACTCATTCTGGCATCACAAGAAAAGACATGGATGCTAACTGTATCTGCTCTTTGGGCTAGCCAGACTCGCAGCCACCAGGCACCCTCTGGCCAGATGCTCTTATCCTCATTCCTGATGTGTCAGTGTTGTTTTAGTTTTGTGCTTTGCTCCTGCTTGTGCTGGGGACGTTAAGGGAAAGTCCCACTTCTGTCCCCACGACCTTGAGATCAGTGTTTATCTTTGCCTGTGGCCCACCCCAGGATCCCGTGTGGCCATCTGCCTCGTGCTTTGGCCGTGCAGATCCCGCAGGCAGGCTGCAGTGCTGGGAGCCACAGTGGGGCTTTATGGGAAGGCAGCCATGCAGGCTGCTCACGGTGAAGGCATGAGTCAGTGCTGCTTAAGGCAGTCAGCTTTCTTGCTGTGTGCATCACAATCTGAAGTGTTTGTTCTTTATTTTATTTCAGTAGAGTTCAGCTCTACTAGTGAGTCACAAAGCGTTGCCAGTATTCCCATCCAGGACAGCTTGGATTGGAATCATGCACATCATGGTGTGATCTCAGCAGTCCGTTGTAGCGAAGCTCTGTGCCCCCACCTCTCAAGTGCATGGTGACGTGGGGCTCGTTTCTCTGTCACCTGAAGTTAGCCATCACAGAAGCATCCCCGTTGTTCCCACTTCCTGCCCTGGCAGCCTTGTTGTGTTTGAGCAGCTGACCTTGCAGCAGCAGGCATTTGTGTTGTCCTGCTGCCTCCATCCTTGCGTCTGCACGGATGCCTGTGTGGCTTGCACAGTGAATGGCACTGGGAGCCTGATCTGAGTTGAGCCAGTGGAGCAGAGGAGTTTGTCTTGATGCAGTTTGTCATGCAGCTGCGTGAGTTCTTGTGCTGGTGCAAGGCTGGGTGTGCAGCAGGATGCAGGTGCTGCTCTGAGAAGTGCATGCTGTTTTCTAAGGAGCACAGAGCTACAAATGGAGGGATTTGTAAACTGCACTGGAGAGGGTGTTTGTGCACTGTTATGCCTTAGCTATGGAACGTCTTTACTGTACTTCTGCAGAACCTGATGTCTCACCCCAGAGCTCGAAATTGCTTAAAACTGTGGCTGAACAGGGTTGTCCTTCCTGCCCTCTGTTCTTCTGTATGCATGTGTGTGTGAGTACGCCTGATGTTCTCCCACCCCAGGTCCCCTGTTAGTGCTGGCCATCTCCTTGGCTCTAGGGGAGGTCTGGTAAGACATTAACCTCGACTGGGGGTCTGTGAGATCCTCTGGTTGGATCTAGGAAAACACGTAACCAGTTTGTTACTGTGTTGTGGCACGTACCTTTCTGAAGGGCAGCATCATAAGGGCAGTGGGCTTCACTCTGCTTCATGACTGTGGAGCTCAGGGTTACCTTGTCTGTCTTTTTCTTTGGAAAGATTTTGTGCCACTACAGGAAAACACAGCTGATTGTTCTTGGTGTCTGTGCCATTAAGGACCGGGTGTTGGACAGGTGAGGTTTGTAGCTTGAATTCAGAGCATGCGTTCAGATTTAAATATTGTGGAGCCAGTCCTTTTCCACTACAGGATGTTTTTAGTGGCTGGGATAATGGAACATCAGATGTGCTGTGTCCTCGTGCACTTACCAGTGCCCTGCTCACCCTCGCCTTCACAAGTGTCGCTTGGTGGACGATCTGTCTTGCTTGGAAGGGGGGTGCTCAGCTGCCCTCTGTGTTCTGCTGCTGGCTGATCTCTGACTGCAGTGTTGGGCACCACCAAAGGATGTGCCTGGGTGACCCCGTCTCTCTGAAGCTGTTGTGTGGATTACAGGCTATTTTTCAGTCCAACTGGAAGGACTCTGCATTTCACAAGCCAGCTAAAATAGTTGAACCAATGCCTTTGTTTAACAGAGGAAGAATGAGTAATGTTTAGGCCTTCAAATAGGTTTTTGGTGTTTTTTGCTTTATAGTTGTTTGAAACTGCTGGGATTCTTCTGTCTCTGTTTGTGGATAGTGTCCATGTTTAGTAATAATTCTTGGAGTTGGTCTGAGTGTCGCTCGGTTCCCGCTCCCAGATGTAACGTGCTGGTTTTCCAAGCCCTGTAGTTAGCTTCCTCTTCTGTTAAATGCTATTGGGGACAAAGGATTTTTCTCACATTTACTTGTATGTGACCCCGTGGTGTGGTATGCTGCTGTCCTCTGAGTGACTCAGATGGCGTGCTCTTAGGTGTTGCTCATCTTTCAGCAGCCTTCTTAAAGTAGGCCAGGCGTCCCCTCTTTTGTTCTGATGGCTAAAATCTGCCCAGAGGTGAATCTGAAAACAGCCTGCTGGTGTGCGTGTCTGCCTGGATATCTGTGCTATCTGTCTGAAGTTAATGAAGGTGTCTGAAGCTAATGAGCATACCTGGAGAGTCTCCATTGTCTCACACAGGGACATTAGTGCTTCATTCTGCTGCTGGTGGAGTGGAGACCCTGAGACACGTTGCAACTGACTTGCAGTGGGAACTGGGCTGGTACCAGAACTGGGAGTTGTACGCGTGTCTCTGGATGTGGGGGACCCTCTCAGCACCCGTGTCCCATGAAGTTTAAACTATAGGAGGGTGTGAAGTCGTCCCCTGTGTTTGGGATAATGGAAAACTCTGCTGTGATTATTGTAAAAATAAAGGAAACCAAATCTAAAGGAAAGCTGCATAGGCACGGGGAGTCTGAAGTCTGCAAAGTGTTCAACTGTGCAGTGTTTGTGTGTTGCAGGTGCTGGCACCCTGCTGCTTCTTGGATATTAGCTGCTGTCAAACCAAGCTAAGAAGTATATAGGCAAGCCTCTGCTGCTAGAGCTCTGCCTTTTTGATAAAGCAAATGAGAGGGAGGAGAGAAATCCACAGCCTGTTTTAGTCTTTGTGCTATGTCTCAGGCTCTGCGTGAGTTGAGAGACTTAAACCTTATCCTGTGATCCAAAAATGATGTTTTGTCCCTTCTCTACACCAGCAAGCTGACTATTCTTATCCCTTTGCACTGGATGTAGTTGTGTGAGGACAGTGTGGTCACGTAGCCACCACAAAAGGAAATGCTTTCCATTGGATCAGTGAGATGATTCAACAGAAATGTACGTACACACACCATCCCAAAATCCAGTGCGAGGGAAATGTGCAGACAGCAGAGAGAAGCATCATTCTGCTGCTGGGACCTTTTGGGTCAGGTTGTGTTAACCATATTGTAAAGTATCACCCCCAGTTCTGTAATGTCCAGAGCTGCATTTTCTGTGCTGCTGAACCAGAAAGCGAGGAAGAGCCAGAGGAGCTGCTTTCCCCCCCGGATCGTGGCCCAGCAGTGCCGGGGTGTAGATGCAGAGACATCCCGTGGCCACAGGAGGGATAGCCTGGGCTGCGTTCTGGCCTCCCAGGTCCCTCAGACATTGTTGCTGCCCTGGGGTTCTTGTGCCAGAGACTTCAGGTGGTTGCTTGTTGTGAGGAGGTGCTGTGGTGTTTCTCCAGCAGTCCCAGGAGCAGCTGCAGTCTGAGCTAGAAAGGCCAGAGCATCTGGAGCTAACTCGGGCAGCTTTGCTTTTTCGCCATCCTGTGGCTGTGCCAGGCAGACTGCAAACATTTAAAGAGCATCTGTCTTCTCCAGAGCACTTTAAATCTCATTTGGATTTGACAGTCCTTCTTGCCTACCTTTAGAAAGCCCAGGCTTATTGTGTGAGTGGGCTATATAAAAGCATGAGGAACCAGCTGCTCTGAAGGGCTTTGGGTATTAAAGGAGAGGATCCAAGGGGAAGCCACTTAGATACAGCAGCAGAATGGCTATGGCACTTGTATTCTGAAAATGTTCCAAGTCATAGCTTGGAGAGAAGTGGAAAAGAAAAGGAGGAAATGGTGTCAGGGCAGGAGGTGAACAGGAGTTGCTTAGATGTGCAGAAGGAAAGGGATTCTGATTCTTCAAGGACTTGTTCTGCTTGTGTTGGTTCTGTCCCTGCTGGGTGGGTGTGAGCTTGCTTTTGGCTGTGCTGGAGCTCACCGTTTGTGCTCCGTTACCACGGTGCCTCTCTGATGACATGAGCTGAAGGAAGGAAATGGCATTCTGTAAAGATGGGAGCCTCAGGATACTCAGACCTCCTCCTTTCACTGTCTCCTGTCAACCCTACTGGAGGTGGAAGAGACAGACTCCAAATTAGCATGTGTTTCCCTACACGATTAAAGAGATGGTGAGGAGCGTGCTGGAACAAGTGGGAAGTAAATGGGAAATGAGAGGGACACTTGCAGATATAGAGAAACAGCAAAAACTTCTCCTAGGAGATGAGCACGAGTACAAGTGTTTCTCCATTCACAGGACTCTCGTTTGCCTTTCCAGATCATCACAAGGAAGCAAACAGAGAGGGGGAAAACCTGGCTGCCTGAGCACCGCTGAGCTGCATCTCCCAGCCTTTGTGGCTCTCCCCATGCTCCAAGAGTTCAACTGGTGCCCAACGCGATGTGTGTTTGTCAAACCATGGAAGTGGGCAAGTATGGCAAGAATGCCACTAAATCTGGAGACCGGGGGGTGCTGCTGGAGCCTTTCATTCACCAGGTGGGCGGCCACAGCAGCATGATGCGCTACGACGACCACACCGTCTGCAAGCCGCTCATCACCAGGGAGCAGCGCTTCTATGAGTCCCTGCCTCCAGAAATGAAGGAGTTCACGCCTGAGTACAAAGGTGAGGCCTGCTGTCACCTTGCAGGGGGGTGACGTGGTTTGTGGAGCCGCCTTCTCCTTTTCCTGGAGCTGCTTGAGCGTCGCTGTCTTTTTCGCTTTTTAGTTGTGTTCTTCTCTTTTGCAGGGTAGCGATGTGATTGGAGCTTTTGGGAAGGGGGAGGTCTCTTTTTTTGTGCTCAGTGTGTTCATCCCTCCAGACAGAATCTAACTGTTGTTGTCTGACACTTAAGGTTATGACAGAAGTAATTTTACTGGCAAGTTCTTGTCAGTTCCTACTGCCTTGACCTTGAGCAAGTGAAGTTAGGTCACGCACCGAGCAGTTGTGCATTCAGTCCCATAATTTACTGCCTCCTCATCCCAGCTCTTTTATGGACCCCTATCAGAAAACTGCTGAAGCAGGAAGTGTTTCTTTCTGAGCGCTGAGCTGAAGTGAGCCTTGTCCCCAGCTGCTCCCAAGGAGTGGAATTTTCCAGTGCCTGTATCATTGTAGCAAATCGATCGCCTCCTGTATCTTTCAGAAGGTACCTTGGGGCCATGTGTTCCCCTGCAGAAGGGTAACTCTGCTGCTGCTTCCTTCCTGTGTGCCACAAGGAGGACTGTGCTTCAGGGACAGCTGGGGCCTCCGTCTGTTCCAGGTCGTGCCATTTGATCTGGCTGTTTCCTGAAGGGCTGAAAGCAGTGTCAGCTTACCTACCTGTGTCTGTATACAGACTGTGACTGAAAGATACCATCTCCAACAGATGGGTCCTCTTGTACCCTCAAGTCGCTCTGGATCCATATGGGGCTCTGGTGACCCATCTGAAATCCCACCTGAAGCCTGTTGTTACTGCAATCGATGTGATGTCAGGCTTTCCTCAGGAGATGTGTTTAAAACTGATGAAGCTGATGGTCCAGATGGAGACCTCGTATCATCATCATATTTCCTAGTTGCCTAAAGGCACGGGATGTGCATCTCCACTACAGTATGGGATTTCATCTGAGGCTCCAGTGCAGTTTCCTGCTGGTCCCAGGGGTCACTCCTGCTGCTCTGGAGAAGATGATGTTTCCTTTCTGAGCACACGTATGTAACTCTTAAGATTGCCTCTTCAGAGGTGTGACTTGTGGATCGCATCCAGGCAGACAGAGGGCTTGGATGATCATTTATGTAGTGACATGCTGGAGTCCTGAGCTTCTCAGAACTTGTGTGGAGCTTTCTTACCTTGTTGGCATTGTCATGTGCAGGTAGGGAAGAATAGTAGCGTGATGTTCTCTATCAACCGAGCAGTGAAATCATCACTTTTATGGCAAGTCTCCAGATTCAGTCCATGTAGAGCCCAATATTCTTGGCAGCTGTTTGATACTGGTGACAAACTGATTAAAAAAAAAGTCACTGCTGTGAGTTGAGAGATGTCGACTGCCTCGTTTTCAGGGCTGGAGGTGCCCCAAAGACGTCAGCCCTACCTGAAATTGCCAGCTATTCTGCCCCGTGCTCTGATACATTCAGAATTGGTGCCGTGAAAGATCTTTATCTTCCCTGGGAACGTGGTGTTTTTCAAGAGCCTGTGGAAGGTAACGGTGGCCAGGACACACGTGGACCTGATTGCCTTCAGCTGGCACAAAGTTTTTGCTCCACGGCCTCCTGTTTTTTATCACTAGGAAGCCCTGGGGCCTCACAGATCCTTTTCTGCAAGACTGGCTGACTTGAGATACGAGCAGCAGGTGTCACCAAAGTGTCAGTGCTCAGGTGCTGGAGCAGGGAAAGCAGACCAGGAATGCTCTTGTCCTGCAAACGTGTTCCTGCTGTTGACATAGATACCCAACCCAAATGAACTAAATGCATATTTCATATGCTTTTCCCCCTTCAGCAGCTTGGTAGACTCTGCTTTACTTTTCTCTAGTTTAACATTTCTTGTTTTATTTTACAATGCAAGACTGAATGGAGGGGAACCATCCATCCCTCATCAGTCTTGCAGCTGCGTTTCCCTTAGCGCAGCACATGGGGATGTCAGCACTCTGGGCTAGGAGTGCCATGCTTAACTTCCTGTCAGTGCCACAGCTTCTACTGCTGTTACCAACTGTTCACTCCTGTAGTAACAGCACTCCTGTATGCAGAGATTTCTCCTCTGTGCTGTGTTAAAAATGTTTGACTTCTCCCCTCATCATCCTGAACCTCGTTCTGCTGCTCTGCATTTGGTTTTCTGCTCTGTGAGCTATGGTTATTCTGTGTTGTTGAACACCTGTATTCTAACAATTATATTTCTTCTGCTGGCAAACAGCACTGACAGGTCCCTTCTTTCTGGCAGGTGTGGTGTCTGTCTGTTTTGAGGGAGACAGCGATGGCTACATTAATCTGGTGGCATATCCCTACATGGAGAATGAAGCTTTGGAGCAAGATGACATGCCAGAGAGGGACCAGCCACGGCGCAAGCACTCGCGTCGGAGCCTTCACAGGTCAAGCAGTGGCACTGAGCACAAGGAGGAAAAACCTGGCCTGGCCGGTGACAGCACAGAAAGGTAGAAGCTTGTGAGGGTCCACTGACAACGTGGCAAATGGGAAATCACAGAATTGTAGGGGTTGGAAGGGACCTCCAGAGATCACTGAGTCCAACCCCCTGCCAAAGCAGGTTCCCTACACCAGGAAATATTTCTTTCCGCTTTCAGCTCTGGTCCTCCATTTATTGAGGGTGTTTTGTACTTCTGTACAGTTGCTAGATTGTCTTGCAGTTGCTATTCCAGCAATACTGTGGCACTGCAAGCTACGTTAGGAGCCCAGTTGTAGACAAACTCATCCAAGCGGAATGCTTCTGATGTGGAATAACAGCTGGAAGTGGAAGCAAAGCCTGGGGAGCAGATTCAAATGCAGATTCAAAGACCATCCAGTCCTTAACCTGAGGATATAAGTATGGGTCCACAGCCTGGGATGTTAGGAAGGATTTGCTGTTAAGCTGGCAGCTTTTGCGTAGTGTGAGGCGTGCAGCAGGAGAGGAAACAGCAGGAGGAGGTCGTGTGCAGGTATGACTTGTAAATATCTGGAGAGTGCATGGATCCTAACGTGCTTCCTTGTTCTGTGTTTATGCCAGCAGCATCCAGGAGGCAAAGAGTTCCAGGATGGACTTGCACATCCACTCAGATGTTCCGTTTCAGATGTTGGATGGGAACAGTGGGCTGAGCTCTGAGAAGATCAGCCATAACCCCTGGAGCCTGCGCTGCCACAAGCAGCAGCTGAGCCGCATGCGCTCGGAGTCCAAGGAGAGAAAACTCTACAGTATCCTTGGGAAGGCACCGAGTGCATCAGGCTGCCGTGCTGCCTACACTACACACTCGTGCTGGAAGCAGCTAGGCCTGTGTTTCCCTTGGCTTGTGTTAAGAATGATGTTTTCCCCATCCATTGCACAATCAAAGCTGTATTAAATTCTCTTTTTCCTACTTGTCAAACAACGCCACTGATTTCTGACACTCACAGAAGCCACGTTTCTGGCTAGTTTCCTCTACTTGTTTTTTTCTTCTGGACTTTCTCTGAGTTGGCTTGTTCTTTTTTCTTTTTGAACTATCGAATTCTTCACATGAGACCTTGCCCAGATGCAGGTCTAGCCTGCTCAGTAATCCCTTGGGAAGGAGCTACGATCGTCCTTGTCACCTTTCTTGAGCCTCTTCCAGTTCTACTGCATCCTTCTGGAAATGGTGACCAGAACTGCGCGCCGTACAGAAGGTGCTGGTGAACCAGAGGCTTCATTTCCACTGGCATACAGTGCTGTTGTCTCTACTTCCTCGTGCTCTGTGGCACACTCTCTTGTTGTAAATGCTGTTTGTTTGTTCTAACACCATTTTGGACTGTAATAGCTGTTTCAAAACCCACTGCTTTAGACGTTGGGGTTAAAAATAACAAACCTTTTTCTCCTTGTGTTCATCTCACACGTTAACTCTGGACGGTGTCTACCCATGTGATGACCAGCTGGGCACCATGAGGTGCTTTTGGGATTTTTTTGTGGTTGCTCCTCGTTTTTGGAACTTTGACTGACTTGTTTGTCACCTCATTCCATTTTCTGGATCACTCGTTGACCAGCATGGTTCTCCCCACGCAGGCCTTGTCAATGACTCTGTGTGACCAGTCAGAGATCCCATCTCCTTTCTTCTTTCATTTGCTAGCTAATTAATTGACTGCCAGCTGCTTGTCCTCAGTCTGTTGCCTGGACTCTTGGAGGCACTGCCCAGATCTCCCCATCCTCACGCAGATTTCATTTTGCCTTGACGCTTCATGTCTGCATTTGTCAAAGTTGCTGAAGGACCCCAGGGTGTTTCTGAGGTGTGACTTCCACAGGAGCTTTTCAGGATCCTTCCCTGAGAAGTCGTTTACCAGCTTGTGTTCTGCAGGGCTGCCTCCAGCTGAGCTGTGTGGCACGCCTGTGACACTGTGCAGTTCCCCAGGTCTCTGCCACTCAGCACTGCCACGGCCTCCCTTTGGTCTCCTAGCGCTAAGGCAGCTTTAAATGAGCTGCAGTTCCTGTTTAGTAGTAGAAGTAGATCTGTCCTGTGACCTGCAGTGCTTCTGGGTGAGACTGTCCTGTTCTGATTATTTGTCATTCGTTAGTTCTTGCTGGATGTACAGCTCTTCTGCTGGCACTTTAGCTTCAGCTCATCTGTATTTAGAAAAAGAGTTTTGGCTTGGGAATCCCCAGTAAACACAATAAATTATTAGTGCTTCTTTCTTTTCAGAGTCTCTTTGTACTCCCATCTCCCATTGGCTCCTTTTATACTTGTGCTCTAAGCCCTTCAAGCAGTTTGAATGGCTTCTTCATATGGCCTAAGAAGGATTGTTTTCTTTGCCTTTGCAATTCATTCCTCACACAGTTCTGCTGTTTTGTTTTAACATGACAATTTCTGGTTTTGCTTCACCTGCCAGAGCTCAATTTTTGTTTTGCTTGCCTAGAAACAACCTTGTTTCTAATAGCTTTATTCTTCCACCTTTTAACTGTGGCCTTCCTTTTCCTATTCCCAAGTGTGTGCTTTGAGCCTCCAACGTATATTTTTAAATGGACTCCACATCACTTGCAGAGAAGTGATGCTACAGCTGTCCTATCTTTTTTTAACACGCTTCCTTATTTTTCTGGAGTTCCTCTTTCAAATCAAACATAGTTTTGCTGGTAGATTTTTTTTCTAAATGCTGAACTCCCTTGCAAGTTTAACGTAGCTCTGCTGCTGTTGCCATTTCAGAGCAACACATTGAACTGTGACCCACAGGGCAAACGTTGGGGTTATTCCTCCCCTCTGGGACTCCTTTGCTGTACTGATTGTCTCAAGTTTGCTCTCAGTGCCCTAATGGAAGGTGTGCCCATTGTGTGTGGTGCTAATTGAAGTTTCCCATTACAAGTCTGTTTCCTGCCTTTGTGGCCTCTCCAGTTTCCCCCCTGTGTTGGTCAGTGCTGCAGTTCTGGTCAGGCTGATAACAGAACTGCAGCTATTACTTCAGCCTTGAATTCTCAGTCCATGGGGATTGTGTTCTTCATCCACGTGGTTAAACTGTGATTTTGGTTAGCCTTCGAGCTCTCCCTCAAGTATCACCAGCCCTTGCTGGCACGCTGCATTTCTCCTGATGCTAGCATTCTGCTCCTTGGTTCCTCCTGCTGGGCTTTCCAGTAAGCCTCTCGTGATCTCTGTTAGGGCTGGGCCTGCCACTTTCCAGGCTGACTTCTGCTACCAGCTGCCAAAACCCACGTGCCGCTCTTTGGGTTCTGTCCTTTTCTTCACCTTCCCAGTTTGTTCTGCTTCCTCTTTGGTTCCTGTTTGTTTGCCTGTCTCACGCTGGCCTCTGTCCCTCCTCGTGGCAGCTCTGGGGCAGCGTCTCTGACTGGGGAGCTCTCCTTGACGTGTCTCTCAGAGTTCCTTTTGCTGGAGAACGTGGTGCATCATTTCAAGTTTCCCTGCGTGCTTGATCTGAAGATGGGGACCAGACAGCACGGAGATGATGCCTCTGAGGAGAAGGCTGCTCGGCAGATGAAGAAGTGTGAACAGAGCACTTCTGCCACCTTGGGCGTGCGAGTGTGTGGGATGCAGGTAGGAATCCCCGAGGCTGCAGATGCTGCACGTTCCTTTTCCCAGTCCCACTGGAGCTTCTAGTTGTTAATGTTTGCTGCCGAGCTCTGAGTTAGCGGGTGGGTGTGCTGGAGTTCATGGTACATACTGTTGGTCTTCATGTGAAAGCCCAGAGCAAAGGAACTTGCTTCTCTCATGGTGGTCTGCTTGTTTGCAGAAAACATGGGGACTTTTTAAACAACTGCTCTTCTTGCTTGGTGTTAAGCTAGAGCTGCAGCACCGGTGGAGATGTCTTTCTGTTCTACCGTTCATCCATGTGTTGAGAGTTAAACATCTGTTTTCCTATTGTGGTTACACCATGAGCACGAGGATTTGCTGCTGGTGCTGTCGTGCAATAGAGCCAGTCCTTTCCCGGCCTGCAGAGGCATCTCATAGTCCATATCTCTGCCCACAGACTGAAGCAAGGAGGGCTAATCACATCTAATCACATGATAAGCCGTGTGGGGATGCAGGGGGCAGCAGGGCTGCTCCTTCTGCCTCCTGGGTGTGGTGGTGACGTGAGTTCCCTCTGCCCTGTCAGTACGAGGCAGCTCTGGGCTCTCCGTGTGTTGCCTTAACCTTGTGTTCCCACTTGATGTGCATTTCCTTTGGTGTTCCAGGTCTACCAGCTGAACACAGGGCATTACTTATGCAGGAATAAATACTATGGACGTGGTCTTTCCATCGAGGGCTTCCGCAATGCCCTCTACCAGTATCTCCACAACGGCATAGAGCTGCGCAAGGACCTCTTTGAGCCTGTCCTTGCCAAACTCCGAAGCTTGAAGGCAGTTTTGGAGAGACAGGCCTCCTACCGCTTCTACTCCAGCTCCCTTCTCATCATTTACGACGGAAAGGACAGCAGGGCAGAGATGTTTGTGGAGTGCCACTCGGAGACGCGCCTGAAGCAGATGGCCAGCTCTGTTCCGGAGAGCCTTCAGGATGGCGGCGGCATGGAGCCCAGCTCCCCCCCACACCCCATGGTGGATGTGCGTATGATTGACTTTGCACACAGCACATTCAAAGGCTTCCGTGATGACCCCACTGTGCACGACGGACCTGATAGAGGTTATGTGTTTGGGCTGGAGAGCCTCATCAACATCATGGAACAGCTGCGTGAGGGAAACCAGTAGCTCTGGGCCATGGCCGCTTATTCTTGTCCTGGTGACTGGAGCAGACACGACCACCTCCTACCACGGGGAACAGCAGCCACTTCAGTTTTAGAACAATTGTATTGCTCCACTGTTTTTAAATGTACTCGGAGAGAAGAGCTGAAGGGAGGCACAGTGGAAGAGCTCCTCAAACTGACCGCAACAGCTCCGCCTCCTCCAGGGGGCTTTATGGCTGCCTGCTGGGGCTCTCGGTACTTTGCTCCTCCCATGTGTATTTTGGAGGGGGGACCTGGCCCTAGGGAAGGGAAAGCAGGAGGACGCAGGGCTCTGGAGGGCTGCAGCTGTGGCTTGGGGAACCTCCTGCCTCGGCAGCCTCCTCAAGGCCTTGGCTCAAAATTCTCCCAGGGCACCGGAGCAGCAGCCGGCAAGCTCTATGGGGCAGGTGCTCTGCATGCTCCCTGGCTGGCATTGCTAGCTCTGCCCTCTGTTTTGCCGTTGGGCCTTTGCTTTTGATGCTGCCTTTTCCTTCTGTTTGGGCACTGTGAATAACCGACCCAAACGGGGAAATAAAATGACCAAATGCAACCCAGGGCAGAGCTGCGGGGGGAGGAAACGCTGCACTCCCGGTGCTGTCTTTGCCCCTGCGGCCCTGGGCAGGCCCCGGGACAGCGCGGGCAGGGCTCTGCCACCGTGACTCTGCCCTGGGCCCCCGACCAAGCCACAGCTCAGCTCGTGGGCTAGCAATAGTACTTGTAGCAGTTAACGTGACCCCGGCCCTGCAGCGGGGCGTTCAACCGTTCCCCTTGTAATCGTCGGTCCCGCCGCTTGTATGCAAGGATCTCTCTGTTCCGCGGGCTCGGTCTGCCGGTTCCTGCAGGCACGGCGCTACGTCCTGCTCTGGGCTCCGGCCGGCACGGATTACCGCTGGGCTGCGCCCGCCCCCCAGCCGTGCTCCGCCCGCGGCTTCCCGAGCCGGGGACGCTCCGTTCGCTGCTGTCCCGGCCCTTTCCCCCCTCGTGTCTTCGCTGTGTCCCGGCCGCTCCCTTCCTGCTCTCCCCGCCTCATCCCGCGGCACTTCTGCCCCGGCTCGGTTCCGCTCTCCCCTCCGCTCGCTCCCTCCGTTGCTTCTGCGGGCGGCCGCGCTGCCCGGCCGAGCCGCGGGGTTCGGGGTGGGCTGCAGTGAGGAGCCCGGGGCAGCGGGAGCAGCCCTGTTGCCCGGCCGGGCTGTCCGGAGCCGCCTTCCCTCGCCCCCGGTGCGGAGGGCCGCCGCCTGTACATAGCCGCGTCCGTCCGCCGTCCGCTATCCGCTGTCCGTGCTCGCCCAGCGCCGCGCATTAAAGGAGCTGGTTTTGGCTCTGCGTCTGCGTGTGTCCGTGGGGCGGGAGTGCGCGGGGGCGGCTCGGCCTCCCATTGGGTGAGAGCAGTGGTGACTCCGCCTCCTATTGGGTGGGGGCAGTGGTGTCTCCGCCTCCCATTGGGTGGGGGCAGCAGTGGCTCCGCCTCCCACCGGATGGAAGCAGTGGTGGCTCCGCCTCCCATTGGGTGGGGGCAACGGTGGCTCCGCCTCCCACTGGATGGGAGCAGTGATGGCTCTGCCTCCCATTGGTTGAGGCGCGGGTGTCCCCGCTCTCAGGGCGGGCCCGGCGGTGACGCTTCAGGCGCGCGCGGCGCTGACGTGTCGGCACGGGCGCGGGGATGCGGGCGCTGATCCTGGTGGGCGGCTTCGGGACGCGGCTGCGGCCGCTGACCCTGAGCCGACCGAAGCCGCTGGTGGAGTTCTGCAACAAGGCGCTGCTGCTGCACCAGCTGGAGGCGCTGCGCCAGGTACGGGCAGCTCCGGGGGGGAAGCCGGGCCCCGCCGCCCCGCCGCCCCCCTGACCGCAGCTCCCGCAGGCGGGCGTCAGCCACGTGGTGCTGGCCGTGAGCTACATGTCCGAGGCGCTGGAGGCCGCTATGCGCGAGCAGGAGCAGCGGGTAAGGGACCCCCGCGCCCCCGCCCCGCCCCGCCCCGCCCCGCCCCACTCTGACGCTCTGCCCGCAGCTCGGCATCCGCATCTCCCTGTCCCACGAGAAGGAGCCGCTGGGCACAGGTAGGGGCGGGCGCTGGGAGGGGTGCGGGTGAAGCCCAGTGGCCGAGAGCGCCGCCGGCGCCGGGGATGCTGGAATGGGCGCGGGTGGTGGGGACGGAGGGCTGCTGACGGTCGGTGGGTGGGAGAGCTGATGGGCACGAGGCTGGGGACGGGCGGTGTGGACGGCGGCTGGGAAGGCCGATGGGCACGAGGGACAACGGGATGAGCGAAGGTAGCATCGACAGCGGCTGAGTGACAGCCGGCGGCTGGGAGCGTTGGTGGAAGCGGGGACACCGAGATGGGCGCAGGCAGCATCCAGCTCGAGGCTGGGCTGTCCCCGGCCCCGTGGTGGCACTGACAGCTGGGCAGCGGGACCGCTGGCGTTGGCGCGGGACCTGCTGGCCGAGGGCGGGGAGCCCTTTTTTGTCCTCAACAGCGATGTGATCTGCGAGTTCCCCTTTGCGGCGCTGGCCCAATTCCACCAGCGGCACGGCGGCGAGGGCTCCATCGTGGTCACTCGCGTGGAGGAGCCGGCCAAGTACGGCGTGGTGGTGAGCGAGCCCGACAGCGGCCGCATCTGCCGCTTCGTGGAGAAGCCACGTGTCTTCGTATCCAACAAGATCAACGCCGGCCTCTACATCTTCAGCCCCGGCATCCTGCAACGCATCCAGGTAGGGCTGGGCTGGGGTCTGGGGTCTGGGTCTGGAGGCTGTGTCCCCATGCTCAGCCCACAACCCGTCTCCGTCCCTGCAGCTGCGTCCCACATCCATCGAGAAGGAGATCTTCCCAGCCATGGCGCAGGATGGGCAGCTCTATGCCATGGAGCTGCAGGGTAAGGCCCCAAGCAGGGTCCTGGCCGTGCTTGGGGCCCCACCTGAACTGCTGTCGCTGAGGCTCTGTCCCCGCAGGCTTCTGGATGGACATCGGGCAGCCCAAAGACTTTCTCACTGGCATGTGCATGTACCTGCAGGCACTGCGGGCGCAGCATCCTGAGAAGTTGCACTCAGGGCCCGGTGTCGTGGGGAATGTGCTGGTGGTAAGTGCCAGCCTCAGACACACTGTATGGCCTCACCTCCATCCTCCCACTGCTTTCCTCAAGCTGGCCCTGCCATCCCCACGCTGGCTGAGCTGTGCCCCCGGCCTCACTGCAGTTTTGGGCATTGTTTTGAGGGACATGGTTTAGTGAGAACTATCCGTGAATGGTTGGACTGGATGATTTTACAGGTCTTTTCCAACCTTGGGGTTTCTGTGATCAATCCCTCTTTCCTTGCAGGATCCTAGTGCCAAGATTGGGGCAAACTGCGTCATCGGCCCTAATGTGACGATTGGGGCTGGTGTGGTGGTGGAGGATGGGGTGCGCATCAAGCGCTGCACGGTGCTGCAGGGGGCCCGCATCCGCTCCCACTCCTGGCTGGAGTCCTGCATTGTGGGCTGGAGCTGCTCTGTGGGGCAGTGGGTGAGGAGGCGTGTGCTGCGGGGCTCTAGAGGGACTGGGCCAGATCCTGCCCTGCCTCCTGGCTGTAGCCAAAGGGAGGAGGAAAGCACTGTGGTGCCAGTGGGCGACAGCAGGAGCACGGCCCCATGCCCTGAAGCGGGCTGGGTGTGACTCAGCTCTTGGGACAGGTGCGCATGGAGAACGTGACGGTGCTCGGTGAGGATGTCATTGTCAACGACGAGCTCTACCTCAATGGGGCCAACGTGCTGCCACACAAATCCATCGCCGAGTCCGTGCCAGAGCCACGCATCATCATGTAGCGCCCGCTGTGCTCTCTCCTGGTTCTGTTTAGATTAAATATTTATATTTCCATCTACCTCTGAGCATCATCTGTGCACAGCAGAGCCCCCAGAGCCGGCTCGGCTTTCCCTCCTCACGTCACCCTGGTACTGTGTAAGGAAGAATAATTTAATGCTGCATTTCATGAAGTCAGCCCCCAGCCAGGGCCGAAGTCTCAAAGCCCAAACACACAGCCCGGCCCCAGGCAGCGCTCACTGCATGCGGGGCTGCTGTGGGAATGAGGCCTCGCGCTCCCCTCCCTGAGAATGACCCCTCCCTCCCTGCAGCCCCTGTCCTGTGTTAGGGACAGACCCACGTGCAGGGCCAGGCATTAGGAGCCGGCCGGCTTGGTGAAATCATCCACCCCTGTGATGGTGGCCTTGCAGAAGAAGCAGTCCTTGTTGTTCATCAGGTGCTGGTTGATGCAGGCTCTGGGATGGGGGGGAAGAACAGGGTAAGCACTCCCAAACCCCAAATGCTGCGGTGAGCTGGGGCCAGCAGGAGCTGCTCATACTCACTTGCAGGACTTGTGGGAGCAGGGCCGGAAGATGGCAGAGATTGGATGTGCGTAGCAGATGGGGCATAGGTCCTCCTCGCTGGTGGGCTGTGGGGGACAGGAGGGTGCTTGGCAGAGGTACTTGGAGCTGGGGGGCAGCGGTGCCAGGGCTGCAGGAGAGTTTGGAGCAGCAGAGCTGTGCGTGGGGATGGGAATGGAGGACACTCACCAGCGTGGTGGCAGCCGCCTGCTTGGACTCCTCGCTCAGATGGCTCAGCATCTTGTCCACCTTGGACAGCTCCTCGGCACTGATGTACTCCGTGTCTGGGGGCAGAACCGCATTGAGAGCCGCGTGGCACCCGGCTGCTGGGCCTGCTGTGTGCCCAGTGCTGCTGGACCTGCTGCGTGCCCAGTGCTGCTGGACCTGCTGTGTGCCCAGTGCTGCTGGGCCTGCTGTGTGCCCAGTGCTGCTGGACCTGCTGTGTGCCCAGTGCTGCTGGGCCTGCTGTGTGCCCAGTGCCGCTGGGCCTGCTGTGTGCCCAGTGCTGCTGGGCCTGCTGTGTGCCCAGTGCCGCTGGGCCTGCTGTGTGCCCAGTGCTGCTGGGCCTGCTGTGTGCCCAGTGCCGCTGGGCCTGCTGTGTGCCCAGTGCTGCTGGGCCTGCTGTGTGCCCAGTGCTGCCCCCACGGCCGGCAGCCCACTGCCCCAGCCTGGTGCATCACTCACATGTGCTCAGGGAGAAGTGGCGTTTCTCTGTGGCCGCAGCAGCTGCTGCCATGGCTGCAGGTTCGGCGTGGCCCAGGAGGTACTGGATGGAGCGCAGCTGGAAGCAGGGGTCCGCCAGCAGCACCGCCGTCGCGCGCTCAGCCCTGCAAAGGGAAAGACACAGACAGGCTCTGCCTGTTTCCCCATGTTCCCAGACATGGTTCTGGCTGTGCCCCAGCACCACACAGCTGGCTTGTTCTGCAGGAGCTGTCCCAAAGGGAATGCAGCATGGTGGTAGCCCCCAGTCCTCAGGATCCCACAGCACACACCAAGGCAGCCAAAGGGCATTCCTCCTCCTCCCCCCCCCTCCGCTACCATCCCATTGGGAATCTCCTGCAGGACCCCGGATCGATGTGCTGCATTGGCATTTGCCAAGGTTGCACCTCAGGCTCAGGTGCCGGCTTGCGCCCTAGGAGATGCAGGGTGGCTGAAGCAGCTGGCACCAGCATTGCAGGGTGAGGACACAGCACCGCAGCAGCCCAGGACTGGAGCACATCTGCACCTCGGGGACACCACACGGTGTCCCCACGGTGTGCCATCACCCTGGCAGGGAGGAGGGAGAGAGCGGTTGTGTCTCTTCAGGCCTCATGCATCAGCAGGGATGCTCTGGACAGAGGAGGGGCACAATGTGACATCCAGAGCCCCCAGCGCTGTTCAGGCACTGCCTCCATCAGGCACCTGCCCCGTGCCCCAGCCACAGCCCTGTGGCCACCTCCAGCAAAGGCACAGCTGGGCACAGCAGTCTCCAACTTCATCACCGGCTGAGCTGCTCTGGGGAGCAGGGGGTTAACAGCCCCTCAGTGCCCAGCAGCCAGAGCGGCCAAATGAGCTCTTTTGCTTCCCTAATGGAAACCAATTCCCCATCCCCGCTCTCCGCTTCCCACTGAAGAGCCCAGGAGCTGGCAATGACATTCCTGCACGTCCTTCACCGCACGGCTGCCCCTGCTAGTAGCACCCTCTCCACCGCAGGGATCCCTGGGCTCAGCCTGCCTCCATGGATGGGCGTGCCAGGGGGTTCCCGCCAGCTCATCAAGGGACAAGGGCAGAGAGGGACGGACGCACCGGGGTGTGGGAGGTCGGCGCGACTCAGCGGCTGCCGCTGTCAAAGGAGGAACAGAGGCTGCGCACGGCCGGGAGTCTCCGAAGCGATCCCCTGGGACGAGCACTCGCACCGCCCTGCCCACCGCAGCACGCGAGGGAGGGACGCGCCGAGCCGCCCGGCCACCGCGGCCACCACTCCCCACACCGGGACCAATGGGCTCCCGCCCAGCCCCCACGCTGCGCATCGCCAGCACGTAAGTAGGGGCGAGCGGTCGGGCGCCGCGAGATGCTACCCGGGAAGCGGCCGGGCACGGCGATGCGCGGCGCCGAGCTCTAAGAAACTTGGCGCTCCGGGGACGAGCGGCGCTGGGAGGCGTTGGGTGAGCACCGGAGCACCGCGGCACCCGTGCTGGATGCGGTCCCCCCGCAACGCGTGGCGCTGCGCGAGGGGCCATGCCGCCCCTTAGCTCTGCTCCGGCCCCCGTGGCCGGCTCTGCCAGCACTCGGTAGGGCAGCACGGCCCCGCTGAGTCCCCACCGCCCCGGGCCGCCGAAAAACGCCATGGCCCCGTGGGCATCCGCGGAGCTGTGGCTGCTGCTGCTGCTCCAGTTGTGTCCCGCGCTCGCCTCGCTGCCCCGCAGCTGCCCCCCCGCCTGTATCTGCACCTCCGACCTGCTGAGCTGCAGCCGGCAGACCCTGCAGCGCGTGCCCCGTGCGCTGCCTCCCACCGCCACCACGCTGGACCTGAGCCACAACGCGCTGAGCCAGCTGCAGGACGGCTGGCTGGCCGCGCTGCCGCACCTCGAGGCTCTGCACGTCGGCCACAACCAGATCGGCGAGCTGTCCCCGCGTGCCTTCCACAACGCGTCCCGCCTGCGGCACCTCGACATGTCCTCCAACCGCCTGCGCGCCGTCGAGACGCACTACTTCGAGGAGCTGGTGAGCCTGGAGGAGCTCCTGCTCTACAACAATCACATCGCGCGGGTGGACGAGAACGCCTTCGCCAAGCTGAGCGGGCTGAGGAAGGTGTACCTGAGCTGGAACAACCTCACCTCCTTCCCCTTCCACGCGGTGCAGGGCCTGGGCAACTTCAGCCTGCGCACGCTGGACCTGTCCTCCAACAGCCTGAGCAGCCTGCCTGTGGAGGAGCTGGCGGCGCTGCCTGAGCACGTCCGCAACGGCCTCTACCTGCACAACAACCCTGTGCGCTGCAGCTGCCCGCTCTACCTGATGCTGCAGCGCTGGAGGCAGCGGGGTTTCAGCTCGGTGCGGGATTTCTTTGAGGAGCACACCTGCAAGGTATCCGACGCCGTGCCGCGCTCCCTGATCAAGCTCCTCAAGTACAACCACCTGTTTGAGAACTGCTCGGCCGAGCCAGACCCCGCGCAGCCCGTGTCCTTCCCGGTGACGGTGGGCCGGGTGCTGCTGCTGGCCTGCAACACCAGTCTGCCCCACGTCGCCTACATGTGGATCTCCCCACACCACGAGCCCATCTGGCCTCCGGGGAACACCAACGGCTCCGTCGAGGTGTTCCACAACGGCAGCTTGCGTATTGCATCCGCCCGGCCCTGGCACTCCGGGGTCTATGTCTGCTTGGCCATCAATGGCCCCCACAACGTCAGCCGGCTGTGCGAGGTCAACGTGACGGTGCATTACTCCAAGCCAGACGGGGAGGTGTTCAGCACCGGCCTGACCACGCTGCTGGGCTGCATCGTCAGCCTGCTGCTGGTGCTCGTCTACCTGTTTGTGACGCCGTGCCGCTGCCCGCCGTGCTGCAGGACGGCCTCCCCCAGCCCCCCGCAGGAGTGCAGCGCACAGTCCTCCATCCTTAGCACCACACCGCCCACCACCGACGGGCCCAGCCGCAGGGCCAGCAAGCACGTGGCCTTCCTGGAGCCTGCCCGCGAGGTGCTGGATGGCAAGGAGCGCCCGGTGCCCGGTGAGGGCCTCCCTGATGGCAGGCACCCCAAGGTGCTGCAGCTGCGGTCGGACATCGAGTCCATCAGCTCCGTCTTTTCAGACACCCCCATCGTGTCGTAGTGGGGCTGAGCTGTTCGCCTGCTCAGAGCATCACCGAGCCCCAGTGGCTCAGCCTGACTATGGGGGGGGGGGAGGGGGGGAGGGGGTTCAGCACCACCTGCACAGCTTCAGCCGCTGACACAAGGGCAACACTGATGGACTCAGCACGCCTGCAATCCCTGTTTTGTCCAGGCAGCAGTGATGCCAGGGCTGTGGGTGTGCAAGATCCAGCCCAGTGCTCCCAACCCAATCCCCCCAGTGCTGTCCTCGGGGGGGCTCTCAGAGACGGCCATGCCACTGTCCCCAGCCACTTGGAGTGGAGGGAGCACGGTCCTGTGGCCCCACACATCCACGGGGGGACCGCGTGGCAAAGAGGGGGCTCAGCACCCAGCCAAGCAAACATCGCATGTTTTTGCCTCTGAACACCCCCAAAGCTGTACATAGTGATGTCGGGCACCAGGAGGTGACTGACGCAGCGCTGCTTGCAGCTCCCCATGCCACCAAGGACGCTGAGGTCTCCTGCACTGCCTGTGCTCGCTGCTTCTCCTTGAGATGGACGCGCGCTGCTCGAGCACAGCTATTGAGGCAGTAACCTAATGAGCCTGTCAATAAATGTGAGTAATGCTCTCCTCTCTCGGGCCATCACTCTCCAGTTACATTTGAATAAAAAAATGCCTATTTTTTTAAGCTCATGCTGGGCTGTGTGTCTCCTTGTCCTCACGGCAGGGCGGCTGGGCTGGGGGCTACAGGACCCCCATGATCTGCGTGGGGTTAGTGTGACATGCAGTGTTGAGGGCTGGGGGGGCCTCTGGTCACTTGTCCCCAGGAGGTAACATCTGTGAGGTGGGGAGGGGGCAGCAGCAGTGGCACACAGCACATTCAGGAACCAGCAGCATTCAGAGGGATGGGAGATTTACTTGCTCAGGAGCAGGCCGGCCTTGACACTGAGGGAGGGGGGGACAGCACAGAGGGACATGGAGCCAAGCATAGGGACACAACCACCCCTGCACAGTCACCATGAGAGAGCACAGCTCTTGCCCATCCTTCCACTCTTCCAGCACAGAGACAAGCAGCTTATTTCCAGCACAAAGTCAGCCCTGCCTAAAGCGCTCGGGCTCGCCACCTGAAACAGACCTTGTGCAGCCCCGTGCCATCAGCCCTGCAGCCCCTGCTTGGCGAGGGATGGGGACTGACAGCTGCTGCCGGCCCTGCCTCACTGCCTGCACCCGCTGTCCCCTTGTGTTAGCACAGCACTGCTAATGAGCCCGGGATGCTGAGCAGCCATGCCAGCTGCTGCTGGGCCTGGGGAGTTGCGGTGGTACCGTCCCCTGGCTCCGCTCCCATGCAGGGATCCCACTGAGGAGGATACAGGTTTGCCCTTTACAATGGGAATCCTACCGCCCTGCTTTTGCGTGAGCAAAGCCATCCCTTGCTGAGGGATCTGGTTGCTGCATCATGGCAGCATGCTGATGCTTCACCTCAGATTCCGGAACAGCATTCCAGAGAGGTGCTGAGGTGAGGGGCTGGTACCATCCACCCCAAAGCAAGGGGCCTGCTGCTCCCTGCAGCTGCCCAACCCCATCCCACAGTGCCATGGACGTGGCTGTTTCAGTGCCTGTCACAAGGGCTCCCTGTTTCCCAGGAAAACCCCATCGCAGTGTGTCACACTGTTCTGGTGCCAGGAAAGGACTCAGCCCTGCAGTGCAGCTCCAGCAAGGTGCTGTAATGCTCAGAGCAGTCCCTCAAGCAGCTTGAATGGTAAATCTCAGCCAGGGAAAGCACAGCCACGGGCATGGCCTCCATAACAGGCAGGGCTGGAAATACAGCAGATGGTCTCCATCACCACCATCCCCTCCTGGCAGCCACCTGTAATCACTCTGGCCTGGCTGGCTGCCACGCCATGGGTTGGCATGCAGCACAGCAACACGGGTGTGCGGGGCCCAAGGATCATCTGTCCCCCACGCTCCACATCTTGGTTCTCTCCTACCCTCCCACCCTGGGGCTGATTGCACCTGGGCCCCTCCCTTACCACACTCATGGACTTCCAAAGAGGCACAGGCAGCAAAGCTTGGTGCCCCAGCCTGTGCCATCCCCACAGGGCACTGCAGACCCCAGCCTGCACACCCCCTGCTCAGGGCACAGTGAGCGAAGCAGTCGGTAGCCAGGTGACCGCAGTGCTTCCCTCTGTCCTCCCCACCCTCTGGGTGGCACTCCCTGTGAGCCCCCTCGAAGGCTCCATCACAGCTGTGCTTCCAACAAACACACCAAACTCCTGAACATATCCCAGCCCTCCAAACCAGAGCCCCACTGCCACCAAGTGAGTCCCCTCACACGCAGACACCTGCGGAGAACCTTCGGGCACTGCCCTTTCCCCCATCACTCGCTCTCATCAGGATCATTACACAAGATCTGGCCAACTTGGCTCCATTAGCTCAGTCCAAAGGAGGCTTAATAGAAAATCTGCTCAATTATTTAGCAGACAAACAGGGGGATGATACTGGCTGAAGGCTGCCCAGGTCCTTGGCATGGTCCCAGTGATTCAGAGCAGCTCCAGGCTCAGCTCCCACCTTCTCTCTCCTCCCCATAAAAGAAAGGCATGGTCATTAGGGCCTGGCAAAGCACGGAGCACACGGGCATCCCGTTAGCATTGGGAGCACCATCAGTGACACTGCTGCCATGTCTCTATTGTGGAGACTGGAACAGCTCTGCTGCAGACCCACTATGAGCAGGCAGGCTCTATCCTGCACCCTGCCCATCTGTGAGTCTCACCCCTCAGGAGTGAGCTGAGCGTGAAAGTCCTCAGGCTCTGCTCTTGCCCCGGCCAGCAGCTCTTGCAGGAAGCTCAGGTACCAGCTCACAGCTTTCCTCCTTACCCCGGTGCCAGTGCCAGGACTGGCTGGCCAGGCTTTGGGGCTCAGCAGAGCAGGCGCTGGGCACTGAGTGCTGCGAGCAGCACAGCCATCCTCACAGAACCAAGGAGTGCATTTTGGACTAACACACACCATGTATCAATTGTCTCCTCACAACCCAGCCCGGGCAATGTTCCCTATTCCTGTGCTTAATGGCCCTTTTTGTGCCAGGAGGCCGTAATAGGAGGACTTGATGCCTGGCTGAGCCTATCCTGCTGGACAGCATCAGGCCACGTCCTGCTGCACCCAGGGCACTGTGCAGAGCCCTGCTCTCCCTGCTGTGTGTGCCATCAAAGGGCAAAGCCCCCAGCACCTGGTCAGCTCACAGACAGAGAAAGCTCACTCAAGCAAAGAGGTGACAGGAGGTCCTCCTGCCCTTTGTCCTCACCCTCTGGGGCAGAGCTCTCTGCAGGGAACCCAGCAGCTCAACAGCTAGTTCTGGGTAATTCCTATAGAGAGGTTCCCCTGAGCAAACTCATGTGATGTAATCACTCTGCTAACGGTTTCTGGAAATCTGGGAGGTGCCAAATGGGACCTGGAATAAATTTCTTTCTACTCCTACCTCCAGGTAGTGCTTCTGCAGAAGGGGAATCCCATCCTCTTACCTGCTTGCCCCACTGAGAGCAAGCAAAAAAGGGAAAAGGAGGGCTGTCTCCTCTTAGGTCCACATAAACAGGTTTGACAGACAGAACCTGGGGATGGGATCCTTGCTGCTGGCTCCTTGCAGCAATACAACCCACAGCAGCCATCTCCTGCGGGACGGAACCGACTTGATAAAGGTTTAATTCTCCTTTTTCTCTCCAAGAAGGATCCTCTTGCTCACGACCTTGGAAAAGGACACCTCCCCATGCCTGCTTTGTGCTGGCTGCTGCTGAGCTGTGCCACCTCCCTGCATTAGGGTGACTGTGGGCAGAGACCTCAATAGGCCCATACTCAGTCCCGCTGCACCTCCTGGTCCTGCAGCCCTGTTTGCTGGTTCTGAATGTGCTGCACTGAGCAGAACCACCCTGTAGGCAGGGCACAGCCCTGGATCACCAACTCAGAGCTGGCAAGAAGGGGAGTGCTCAGCTCTCCTTCCCTGAGAGTTATCTGCCCACAGTTACACTATGGGTACCAGCAGGCTGCCTACTCCCTGCTCTGGGAGCAAGGATGCCTTTGGGATTCTCAGCCTTGGTACTTCTATGTCTTGTTTGACCTGAGCAACTTCCCTGCAAAGCCTGCCTGCCTTTTATAGATCAGTGGTGTATCAAATCTCAGAATTATTGCTGGGCTTTGCAAAATAATGCACAAGCATTTTGTTTTAGAGAAAATTTTTCCTGGGCTTCCTCCTGTCTCACCTTGTGCCTCTCCCACTCAGCCAGTCCCACCATAAGGACACAATGCTTTATTGCACCATTCCACTGCTTCTTATTTACCTCTGCTTTCCAGTGTTCAAGGAGATGGCTGCAAAGCCCTGATAAACAGCCTCGGACTCACCACTTTCCAGCTGCACAACGGGGTACAGCAATTCTGGTTTGTCACTGTGCTGTCCTGGCTGCTGTGGGCACACACAGGGGACAGTGCCATTCAGCATCTGTGACAGCAGCTGCCTGGCTGTCACCAACCCAAAGCACAACTGGCTTTCAGGAAGGGGAGATGCAGGCTGGGAGCTGGCAGGTTCCATCCTGCACCCTGCTTCCTAAGTTCACTGGGCTGGAGGGCAGAGAAACAGCTTTTAGCCCTAGGACAGATGTTTTAGGGACAGGGAACGGGGGAGGCCTTCTCATCCTGCCAGGCACACGGGGAACTGCTTGACACCCCTCCTTTCCCTCCAGGAGGAAGGAACCAGTTGTGGTGTCAAATTTATGATGTTTGCCCTTTTCACGCAGCAGGATTTTGGGGAAGAGCAAAACACACCCAAACCCAGAGTCCAGAAAGGCCACTGCCAGCGACTCTGCACTGAGCACTTGGCACTGTCACCCCTGGGGCTGTGCGACTGGTGCAGCAGCCATGGGAGCAGGATATAATTAGATGTAGATTTGTGTACATCTTTGAGTCCTTGAGAGAAGAAGCAGAAAGACTGTCTGCATAGCTGAGCTGCACGGCCAGATGGGGCTCTGCTCTGCACACAGCCAGGGATTGTCATGTTCTCCAAAGCAGGATGCGCAGGGCAGACATAAGAGCCCCTTCCTACAGCATCCTACAGGGCACGATGGCAGGGCAGCACTGGGAGAGAGCAGGACCAGGCTGCAAAAGACATCAGCACGAGCCCGTTTGCAGAGCTTGATGCAAGCAGCACTGGCAACACAGACCAACAGCCTGAGGCATGGCTTCACTGAGAGCTTTTTTGACAAAGATCTGTGGAGCTGTCATGATTCCCAGCATGAGGCCACCAACGTGCTGAACGCTCCAAGCACATCTACCTCTTCTCACCTCGGTCCCCACACACCCCTATTGCTCCTGCAGCATCTCCCCAGCACATGGGGAAAGTAATGCCACGTGCAGCAACAACTGTGCTTAAGAAACCAAAAGCCACTCACCCCTGTGCATCACTGTCCACCAGCAGCCGGACCAGTATTCCTGTCACAGCTACGAGGATCGGGTAATGGTCCACGCTCTCCAGTCCTACAGAAGGAAAAGTGTAAGGCAGAATCAGTGCTGCTGCACAGCAGGTGGGATGGGGCTGCAGCCTTGGTGGCAGGATGCAGGGCTGTGACTTTCATTCTGCAGGAGGCTGCAGGGGCCATGGGTTCCCACAAAAACAGGAGTTTTCCCCACTGATGAGCCCCAGGCTTGGGCACTGCTCTCCCAAGGGAGCATCCCTGCCTCTTCCAAGCCCCAGAAGGAGAAGGTGGTCTGTCCTCTGTCAAGCAGGCAGGAAGATCCAGCCGTTTTACGGTCAATAGGGGATGCTCACAACACAGTACCCAGAGCCTGCCTCTGCCAACAGGCAGAACAGGAAGATAGCTGATGCTGGTGCAAACAGCTTACCTCAGCAATTCAGTGCACCCTTTACAGAATCACAGAATGACCAGGGTTGGAAGGGACCTCAAGGATCATGAATTTCCAACCCCCCAGCCACAGGCAGGGCCACCAACCTTCATATTTAATGCTAGACCAGGCTAACCAAGGCCCCATCCAATCTGGCCTTGAACACCTCCAGGGACGGGGCATCCACAGCCTCTCTGGGCAACTGTTCCAGCACCTCACCACTCTCTCTACAAAGAACTTTCCTCTGACATCCAACCTAAATCTTCCCTCCCTCAACTTAAAACCATTTCCCCTTGTCCTGCAGTTATCTCCCCTTTCCAAGAGTTGATTCCCCTCCTGTCTGTAGGCTCCCTTTAGGTACTGAAAGGCTGCAATGAGGTCACCCTGCAGCCTTCTCTTCTCCAGGCTGAACAAGCCCAGCTGCCTCAGCCTGTCTTTGTAGAGGAGGCACTGCAGCCCCCTGATCATCTTCATGGCTCCCCTCTGGACCCTCTCCAACAGCTCCATATCTTAAGAATTTACTCCACCCTTTACTCAATGCAATGCACAGCATCAAAGTTTGCTACCTACACTGAAATCTGTCCAGGCCTCTGAGCCCTGCAGACAGCTCCAGTCTAACCCATGTCAGGTCAGTGCACCTCTCCAGCCACAGGCACAGCCCAGCTGCCACCTCTGCTGCGGACAGCTAGAGCCATACAGCTGCTGATCCCACAGCTCTGCAATGACCTTGGCCACAATGTGCCTGCTGTCTGAGGGCTTCCAGCATGTTCTCAACAGGGCAGAGGGATGGAGAGCTGATGCACAGACTCACCTGGCAGACGGAGGTTGACCACTCTGTCAAACAAATTCCTTTCAGCTGTCACACGGTTCAGCACCTGGTTCAAGAGCTGTGCAGGAAGAAGCAGAGAATGTCTGAGGTCAGCACCTTGCGCTTACATCTGTACTCCACCTGCAGATGCCAAGCTGCTTCTGTGCAAGCAGCTCTTTGGAAGCAGAGGGTCCAGCCACAGCTCATGAAGAGCTGGCTGTCAGCTGCTACTGGACAAGGCAGCGTCAGTGGGGCCGGGATGGCAGTGGTACAGCCCTACCAGCCCCGAGGCACAGGAAAAGCACAAAGAGCAACGTGCTTCTCTGCGTGACAGAGCATCACCACGGATGGAGATTTCTACACTGCAGGAATCAGCTGCAGAGGCACTTAATCCACCACCATTAGCTCTCACCCACACCCCAGTGGGATGAGCAGGGATGGCTCCAGGCCTGACACGCTCACTGTGAGCTGTGCAATCTCTGAGCAAAGCATCCCCGCACGCACGAAGCACTGAGCTGCGTGGGCACAGCTCTGCAGTGTCAGCAGGGTGAGAGGCACGCTGCAGCGCGCTGCTCTCTGCTGACACTCCCCAAACTGCGAGCACTGAGGGCTGCTCACAGCCTCTCTGAGGAAACTCCTTCCCTCCCTGCCAAAGGCCAATACCTGGGCGAGCCTCCGAAGCAGCAGCTCCGACGATGGGCGATTCCAGTCCAGGAAGATCTCGGGGGCAAGAGTGACAGTCATCTCCAGCACACGGAGCAGGCTGACCGATAGGTCGAAGCACGTGGCGCACACCTTCAGCTGGCGGCTGTCCACAAAGTTCCTTTCCAGGCGCTCTGCAGCCTGCTGGATCTAGAAAGAGACACCTTAACAAGGCCTCTTCCCAAAAGAAGGGCCACAAACCCCAGCCCGGTCCAGTTCCTGTACGTGCCAGGGAACGGCTGCACCCCCAACCCTGAGATTCAAGTCCTGAGTCCTGCTGTTGTGGGACACTGGGTGCAGGGCGTGCAGCCCAGGGACGTGCTTACCTCCTGAATCATGCCAATGAACTCGGAGAAAGCCCAGTTCAGTTGGTTGAGGACGCTGTTCAGGAAGCTGGGGGCCAAGTCACAGTCGCTGTGGAGCAGGTCTGCCATGTGCCTCTGCAGCAGGGTGGAGGGACACGGCTCTGCGAGCAGACAGGGACAGCTCAGTGGCATGGACACAGAGTGGCCACAGATCTGGGGCAAGAGCAGGTAGGAGCTTGGCTCTGGGCTTGTTCCAGAGCCAGTGTGTGTGAGAGGCACCTAGAAAAACCCCTCCTCCTGCCCGGGGCCAGGCTGTGCCTCCAGTGGGCTCGGGCAGGCAGGGCTGCCAACACACTACACATGGCACTGTGCCCCCAGGGCCTGCAGCTGGGGAGTGTGGTCAGTCCCATGCGGGATGCTGGCCCCCGTAAGGGAGTAAAGGAAGAGGCACCCATGGGGTGGATGCTTCTCACTGGCAGATGAAGGCTCACAGAATCAGTAACCACATGAGGGAAGGACAGCCAAGATCTAACTACAGACTAACATGCAAGGCTTGGAGAAAAGATCATGAACATCTTTACCAAGTACAGGGAAGAAGCACAACTACTTTCTCTATGAAAAGCTATCACTAAGAGCAGGTGAAAACTCCTGCTCAAAGGGCAGCAGGGGCAAAGGAAACACACAGCATCCTCCAGCATGATCTCAAGACTGAGCAGCCAGGCACAACTATACACTGCTCACTGGGAATAGAACTAGAGAGGGAAGGCAGGAGGTAGGCAGAGATCATCAGCCTGGGTGGGAATGGGAGAAACGATACTGTAAATCTTCACAATGAGTCCAAGATTCTGCTGGGGTGGAGGACATGTGCTGGTACTCGGAGCCCTTACGCTCCAGGCAGGCTTTGATCCTGGCCAAAAGCACATCTCTGGGGGGGGATTTCATCAGGGCAAATGGCTTTGATGTCCTGTGCCCACGCATGGCTCAGGGACTGCCTGAGTCAGATGGATTTTATGTACTCAGTGACCCTCTGTGGCTTCCTTGCCAAGGGCCCCCCTGAAGCTATGTAAGCCTTTGGCACTGAACATGCCCTCGAGCAACATTTTACAGCCTAACTGTTCACAGCAGGAGGAAGAATTCTAACTGGAGCTTGGTTCTCACTCGCTTCATTTAATAACTTTCCTCTTGCTGCCCCTCAGACGCTGCTCTCCATTTACCCCCTGCAGTCAGCCATGATTTCGGACCTCCATCACAGCCCCGAGTTGCTCCTGAGGCAGGAACAGCTCCAGTGCCAGCAGCCTCTCTGTCACAGGCTGTCACATCCATGCTCCTGTGCCACCATTCCAAGCCTCACCAGCTCTCCCAGATTTTCTGTGGAGAGGTGGAGTTGTTAAGCGCCCTCAGCATCCAAACCACAAATAGGAGGCAGATTTGCACAAAAGCATAATGTGTTGTTTTGTTCTCTTTTCCTCCCCTTGCAATTGCTGTTGTGTAATTCATTCCTTTGGCCACGCATCAAGCTGCTTTTTCTTCGCTGCTGTTCTTGTTTTCTTTTTTTTTTTTTCTGAAAAGATTAAGCTAGGATTTCAGCTGAAGGACAACCCTTTGTCAGAACTGTGGTTTGTGATCCTCAGGAACTCGCTGGCTGCAAGGTGCAAGCAGAGAAGTCCAGCAGGCAGCACCACAGCTCACTCTGTCTTCTTCTGCTGGCGACAGACCACAGCACGCAGAGCACCCTGAGCAGACAACACTAAGCAAGGGGGTTTGTCTGTGAGTGAGGACTGGGAGAAAAAGCCTGATCACAGAAAATAAAGACTACAAGTACCAGCACCACCACCGCAAACCGCAGCTGCGCTGTGCAGCTCTGCCTCCTCCACCAACACTTCAAGCCAAGACAGTTCCCAAAATGAGCTGCCCAGCCAAAGCCTACCTCAGCTGAAGGCAGTTTGAAGGATGATTTTCTGCTTGTAGTAACTTGCTTTTCCCTGACTTCTGGCCAATGGCTATTTCCTCATGGTGTTTTTCCAATAAGTGGTGTGAATTTGCTCCAAGCCTCCAGTTCCAGGTTCTTAAATGCTTTCCTTGCTTCTGGCAAAGGCTGTGCCAGTTCATAAGAGCACTAAGAAGTGGTGCTGCTTGTCAGAGTTTTAGAGTTTTTCTAAGTCTTTAGCTAACTCCAGGTGCACCAGCTTGGCCTTTACTGATCCCAGGAGGAGCATGAGTCTTAATTACACCATGACCATGCTGAAAGCCACGGAAGGAACTTGCCCTCAGCCACAACAAGAGTGGCTGCTCTCCCGCATGAGCTCCCAGACTGGGACCACCAAGGAGCAAACATCACTGTATCCAGAATCCTAACCTTGCAGTCAGACCCCTGCATTCTCCTCCATTTAACAAGATGCTCACCTGCATTGAAGGGTTTCCTCCCTACACCCCACTCAGCATTGCCCTCCTGGGTATGAGCACAGCTCTTACGTTGGCTGTAGGAGAGGAGTGCCAGGAGTCTAAGGTGACCTGCTGACATGGTTACCTTCTCAATCTTGGCAACAGAACATCATCAGGATTCCTAAAACTTGTAACTCCTTCATAGGAAAGCCACTCGATCTTGGCTTAGCCTTCATTATGGCAGATGAACATCAGTCATTGGAACTGAAATTGGTGGTTTTCCAAGGCCAGGAATTATGATCTCAATACATTTAATGTGGGCAACAGAGTGTGGCCCCAAGCTGTCATAAATACAACTGATGTTTCCACAACAGGAACTTCCCCACAGAAAGGTGAGCAAAGCAGTCAGAGGAGGAAAAACAAAGTTCAAAGTGGGGAGAAATAATCTGTAAGGTTATCAGGCAGCCAGAAAACCCCAGAACTGCACCAAACCTCTCAGCTAGAAAGTTCTCTGAGGCCATGGTGAAGTACAGACAAAAGCTAAGATGAGAAGGGCAAAACGGGGACAAACATAGCCAGCAGTGGAAGAAAACAAGGAGAAAGGAGGTAATAGAAGGAAAAGACAAAAAGGAAACATCCAGGACTAAGCTGGCTACACACACGGTTTCTTTAACTACAGGAAGTAACAGAATTATTTAGAAAAGTAGCAATAACAGAAAGTCAAACAGCAAGAAGCCATTAGCAGATAGACTTAAAAATTAATAAAGCAGATAAAGTGGAAGCATTCAATAAGTGTTCCTACTGGTTGACTGTGAAGAAGCAGGGTCACGTACTTTCATTACAGGAAGATAATTATGTACTTTATGATTTGCTAACGACCTGGCAAGATCTGTAACAGAGCTCTTCATGAGACCTCTTGGTCAGTGCCCTGGATGATGTATGTGTGAGGCTCCAGGCATCAGCAGAGCTGGGAGCAATGGGCCGGATGGAGGAGCAGAGCAGCTCCACCCAGCACTGACCTGACTTCTCAAAAGGAGCCAGATGTAAATGTGCCCATCTGGCAGATGGAGCAGCAGTGACAGATGTAAAGCTGGGGGTGCAGGAAACCCCATCCCTGGTAATGCATCAGGGAGCTCCACGAAAACAGGCTGCTGGATCTGTGAGCAGCATGTTAGATGGGAAGGGGCCACACAGGGACAAAAAGCCTTCCTGAACAACACTCAGAAGCCGCCCTATTTTCCACATCATTCAGAAGGATGAAGAATGGAGATTGCATAAACACTTTTGAGGAAGGGAAGGTTGCAATGTACACCCAGCAGAGCAAGGCAGCAGCAGCAGAAGACAGGAGATGAGGTTAGGTATGTTCCCACCAAGGGAATGTTCCCACCTGGGTGTGTTCTCAGTTAAGGGTTTATTTCTGAGAGCGAGGAACTACCACTGTGAAGGCCCACACAGTTAAATTAACACAAGCCAATTATTTTGGCTTTAGGCTGGCTGCAGAAGCCGGCCCAGACAAACAGGGATTTCTTTCAGCTCAGCAGTTTGGCCTGCTGTCCCTGCCAACGCTCAAATTGCAGCAAGGTGAGGACGGATAGGTGGGAAGGCAAGGGCACGTCTTCTCCTTTCCTGGGCTGTATCTCAATGACACCTTTAAGTCCCATGTCCCTTTTCAACGAAACCAGCACTCCTTATTGATTCAGCTGCACCTTAAAATAGCAGTCCCAAGAGCAAGTCCCCAGCAGCCTGCCCAGCCCAGACTGCGCTCAGACTGTGCGGAGCCATCCAAGGATGGATGCAGAGAGATCTCAAAAACTGAGAAACTTTGATCCTGTCCCAAAGCCGTGCAGGACTGAGGGATCTTGGTGACCACCCCTTGGGACCGACAGCAGCCACCCGAGGGCTTGCTTTTGCAGGATGAGGGATAACCATCAGGTCCCTGCCATGTGCTGCAGGGCTTCCCCATCATCCTCCAAGCATGAGAGGAACCCAAGCTGGCACAGCCTGCAGCAAACCTCTGACCCAAGAGGCAGCGCTGATACAAACAGGAACGAGAGCAGGTCTGCAATGCAGCCTCAGAATCTGCCATGTGGGTACCAGACTCCCTGGCATCTCCCAGGGATGTGACTGAGAAAAAGGATCACTGCGTGAACCCTCTGTCCCACAAAAGAAGGCTCTCTCTACACAGAACCGGGGAAGGAGGGAACTCTCTAAAGCTACTGCACCAGACAGGAGAGGGCCACACAACAAACTTACTCTGGAAACTAGCAACAGAGAGATCTCCTGGGCACACACAGGCAGGAGAAAGAAAAAGAACAAGAATGCCATTAAAATAGAGACAGGAGTTCTCCACACCAGAAGGGGCATTCAGTGCACCTCCACACACCCCCAGCCTACATCAGGCTGCAGTACCCTCTGTCCCCCATCCCTGAGCAGCTCTCCTGCACAGTCTGGCACAAAGCCTTTTCCACAGAAGAGAGGAATCAGGATCATATCCAGACTGGCCAAGAGTCTGCACAGCTGAAGCAGAAGATGCTCACAAAAGTTACCTCCTTCCCATGTCTTTTCCAGATGTAGCAGATCTGAGGGTCTCCTCAGTTTGGCAGTAGAACTGATAACTGAAATGCCAAGCCAAAGGCAAGACAGGCTCTGCCAGGCTCCAAGAGAGAAGTCTGTTTAAAGCATTCCTTACTTCTGACTTTGTCCAGTGCCCTGCCTCCTTGGACACCCGCTCCCTCTTACAGTGCACCTGCTGTTAGGACAGCTCTCCTTTTGCACCCTTTGTCAACCTGAATGCCACTCCCCTGCCCCACTCACTCTGCAGGCTGGGGAGGCTGGCATCCTCAGGCTTGGTTTTCAGCAAGTGTGGGAGCCGCGTGTATCTGTATCCGAAGCCACAGCCCTGCCAAAAGAGATGAGGAAAGATCTTAGAGGACGGAGAACAGCTAGGTTTTGCTGCTACTGGAAAGCAAAATGCTCAGTGTCCACCCAAGCCCCAGGCAGTGAGAGGGCAGGGATGCTCACCCTCCACAGCCTGACGAGGATCCAGTTGGTCTGCGCCCAGGGCCGCTGCTCGTAGGGAGCCAGGAGGTTCTTCATCATGGAGATCCGCCTGCATGACAGAAGACATAGGTCAGCTGCAAAGGGTCTGGGGCAGGGGAACAAATGGGACTTATGGCAGAACTCATGGAGCCGGGGCAGAGCAACACACTGGTGCATTAGAGAAAGGAGGCTCCCCCAGATCAACTCCAGCACCCTGCTGCAGCTCCTCTATCCCCGCAGTGCTTGGCAGCCTGCCTGCTCACTCCAAGCCTTGCCACCCAGCCCAGCCCTGCCCCAGGAATAGGCAGGGCAGCACTTACTGCTCTTCTGGGATCCTCTCTACAGCACGCAGCGAGTGGGGGTAGCAGACATAGCTGGCCAGCGCCTGCATCAGGGAGTCCCGGATGTCTGTGGAGCAAAGAGAAGGAGCTAGGACAGACATCCAAGGACACACGGTGTGCCACGGGGCACCTGAACACCAAAGGCTGGGAGAGACCAGCCCTCACTAACAACAGACCCTCTCTGGACACGTTCTGAGGAAGAACCCGCTTTGCAGATGATGCCAAATCAGTGGCACCAGTTGATGTGCTCAGTGGGTGGACTGCTAGAGGAATGTGGATGGGCTGGAGAAAAGGGACAGCATGAACCTTATGAAATTCAGAAAGAACAAATGCTGACTCCCAGGTGTGAGAAGGAAGAATCTCTTGCAGTGGTGCAGGCAGGGACTGCCTGGGTGCAGAATAGCACTGCAGAGAGCAACCAGAGCTGGAAGCAGACAGTAACCTGAGCTTGGGCTAGCAGTATGCCCTGGCAGAAAAGGAGGCCAATAGCATCCTCTGCTGCATTAAAAGAATGCAGCCAGGAGATGGAGGGAAGTGATTAACTCCCTTTAATTAGCTCTCATTAGACCAGAGGCAGTGCACCCACTTTTGAAATCCTCAAAATAAAATAAGCAGACCAGAGTTCAGCAGAGCGCTGCTAATATGGCCAACGTGCCCTGGAAGGAAGTGCTAAGGGAGCTGGGTTTGTTCACCATGGATTAGAAAGCTGTAGGGAAGCTAACAGTAGCTTGCAAAGAGATTTATCAGGAAGGTAAGAGGTTATCACTAAGATGCAGTTCACAACTGTGGTTATACACCACTAATGGTATATAGTGAGAGGCAAGACAGAACGGACATAAAACAAGAGAGGTTCACACTGGATATAAGGAAAAATGTTTTCTCCATGAGGACAGTAAAGCAGTGAGACAAGTTGTTCAGAGAGGCTCTGTGTTGTGCAGTTTTCATCCTTTGAGGCTTTCAAGACCAGACAAATAAAGCCTGAGCCCTAGTCCAGCATCACAGCTGACCCTGCAGAGGACGGTCGAGAGCCCTCCTGAAGTTCTCTCCAATCTGAATAGCCCTGCAGTTTCTGACTGACCCATGCTTGCAGTTAGAAAAGCATCTGCACCCTTTGTGCAGAGGGAAGGTCAGCCATGAGATGGGAGAGTCTGAAGGATAAACACTTGCTCAAAGTAACAGATACTGGAAAACACACAGCTACAGACAGCACCAGATTGAAAAATGCTGTTGTCAAAAGGTATTCAGATTACAGCCAAAGCCTGAAGTTCCAACAGTGCTCTCTTCAGGAAAAACTGAAGAAGTATCCATGAAGCCACAACCGGCTGCGTGTGCTCTTCTGCTGAGGGTTACTGCTCCACATCGGAGGCACAGAAAGGCACGGTGCAAGTGCTGTGTCCTGAGTCTCCCTCTTGAGCCCACTGTCTCTTCTGTCTTTAGTTGGAGCAGGTGAAGGTATTCCTAAACAACTGACTCCCTGCTACAGTTTGCAGAGTATTTCTTGACCTAATTCTGTGCAGTCCAGCCAGCGACTTCAAATCCTTTTAATTTCACAGAAATTTCACAGAATGGCCAGGGTTGGAAGGGACCTCAAGGTTCATGAATCTCCAACCCCCCAGCCACAGGCAGGGCCACCAACCTCCCCGTTAAATGCTAAACCAGGCTGCCCAGGGCCCCATCCAACCTGGCCTTGAACACCTCCAAGGATGGAGCATCCACAACCTCTCTGGGCAGCCTGTTCCAGTACCTCACCACTCTCTGGGTAAAGAATTTCCCCCTGATGTCCGACCTAAATCTCCCCTCCCTCAACTTAAAACCATTTCCCCTCGACCTACACATATCAACCCTTTCAAAGAGTTGATTCCCCTCCCCTCTGTAGGCTCCCTTCAGGTATTGAAAGGCTGCAATGAGGTCACCCCGCAGCCTCCTTTTCTCCAGGCTGAACAAGCCCAGCTCCCTCAGCCTGTCCTCATAGGGGAGGTGCTCCAGTCCCCTGATCATCCTAGTGGCCCTCCTCTGGACCCTCTCCAACAGCTCCCTGTCTTTCTTGTACTGCGGGCTCCACACTTGGAAGCAGTACTCCAGATGGGGCCTCACAAGAGCAGAGTAGAGGGGGACAATCACCTCCCTGTCCCTGCTGGCCACCCCTCTTTTGATGGACCCCAGGATACCATTTGCCCTCCGAGCCTCAAGAGCACACTGTTGGCTCATATTAAGTTTTTCATCTATCAGGACCCTCAGGTCCTTCTCCACAGGGCTGCTTTCAAGGACCACTCCATCCAGCCTGTATGGATGCCTGGGATTCCTCTGGCCCAAGTACAAGCTCACCTAGCCAACCTGCACAGAATGAAAAGAGCACACAAGCATTTCTGGGGCTCTGCTGAGGATGCAACAGCTGTCAGCAGATGAGTGGTATGACAAGCAGCCTCCTGTTCTGCAATAGAAAAGTGTGCCTACAGCCTTAGTTTAATGTCTTAGCAAGACAGTGTCATCTAAAGGATGAGGGGAAAGCAGCTTCTGGAAGAGGAGCAGAGTCACTTCTAAATCCAGATGACAGGGATGAGAAAAGGACTCGTTTCCTCCTGAGAATGCAGGATAAACACACCTTCAGAAATAGCTACAGAATTAAGTAGAACTCAGAGCAGTTAGAGCCAAGTGTGTGAACCAAACTGGTTTCCAGGCAGCTGGAACTAGGCATGTTGAATCATTCTGCCTTTAGGATCTACCCAGGCATCATAAAGGGTCATACACTCAAGGACCTTCACAGAAGACACAGTGAGCTGATGAAGGAGAAACACTTAAATCTCTGTCTCCAAACGCAGTAGTTTCCCTGCAGACTTGACTGAATCAAAACAAGAGTCAAGCTGAACAGGGAGTATTGGTTTGAGAGTAAATAGTCCACTCAGCACGATGTTGGGTTTCTCCAGAAGCCCAAGTCAAGCCCCAAACTCAGAGAACTACAGGCAGAAGCACGCATGCAGAGATGAGCATTTTTGTACAAGTCTGTGTGCTCCTCATGTTAGCAAAAGTTCATTGTGAATTGAAGGATTCCTGTATATGGCCCATCTGTATCTGCATCTGTGTGCCTACTCCTACTACAGCTCAGGAAAAACAGAGGCTTGCTGCCCCAGTCAGCAGGGAGAGCATCCCTGTGCCTAGGCAGCTAAGGAGAAGCCCCAGACTAGTGTGCAAGTAGCTGGGATATGAGCCTTGCTCTCAAAGGGGCATCCTAGGTCATCTACCTAACCCTGAATTAAGCAGGACACGTGGGGTAACGGCAATGTTCAGCCTCTCTTTGCCTGAGGAGGTACAGAGCACTCAGTGAGTTCAGCAGACAGATCCCAGACAGATGGATACATCCCAGATCGCTGAGCCACTGGCAGTGGGGCCAGCCAGGCCTGCAACGTATCACCCCGAAGAAAAGGAGAGCACCATTACCTGTGCCCACAATCCTTGAGTCAGCAAAGTGTTTGGCCAGGATGGCAGCGAGGCGCATCAGGGTTTCTTCATAGCCTGTGAAGAGAAGGAGGGAGCAGGAATCACATAATGACCCAGTGGGCAGACCTGTGGTCCTGCAACAGGACGGGCAATGGGATGAGTTCCTGCAGCAGCTAACTTTGCAGCTTTCTTGCCTGCCCCACTGTCAAAACAAACAGCTGGGAAAACATGTATCTGCAACACAGTTTCCAGCCTTACCATGTAGCCTGAAGCAGTTACTCAGAGAAAGGCAGAACCAAAAAAACAAGCAACTGTGACAGATGACAAGGGAGAGAAGTCTAATGCAGAAGGGGCTGAGCAACACAAATAGCACCCTAGATCTTTGCAGAGAAGCTGTGTCCAGTCTGCAGGCCCTGAAGCAGTAGATCTATTGCTGCTTAGTTCTACTGCTCCCTGCACAGCTTCCAATTAATGGGCACCTTTTAGCTACGCCTTGTTGAATGGAACAGCAGCTCTTGCCTTCGCAGGCTCTGGAAAGCCTAAGGACTGCTAGAGTGATGTAGGTAGGAAAAGCATGAACAGACTGAATCCAGCTGAACACAGATGCCTGGCATTTGGATGTGTCCATCTCCACATCCAAATCCCACCAGGAACTGAAAACAGCCCCTGTTCCTGCAGTCATGGCATGAATCCCCCCACCCAGCCAGCCAGTGGCAAACATGGTCAGGACAATGACATCTTCCTGCATCCCAACCCATTCCCAATGCCTCCTTGGAAACACACAGCTGCCAATGATTTTCAGTACAGCTAATGCTGTGACAGCTGTGGGCAAGGCACAGGCACTCCACCTAAGTTCAGTAAAGGGCATAGGTCATCAATGGGCACCTACCCAAGGAACAGCATTCAGCACTTGCCCCACATCGCACAGACAGTACAAAGTGAAGGATAGCACGGCCAGGGAAGGATACAGAAGGGATGCACAGCTGCCAGTACATCACAAGGATGGGGCTTTACTTAGGTCTTACCAGGCCAAAACTAGCAAGGCCTTCCCTTCCCCTTACCTGGAAGTTCCTCCATGCTATTGACAGGACTGAAGTAGTTCTTGAGTGCGCTGTAGCTGTTCATAGCCACGCTGAGGTAGAACTCTGGCATGAAAGCAAAAAGCGAGCCTGTCCTGTCACCATGCTCAATGGTGCGGATGCACACTCTCAGCAGCCAGTAGATATCCTGCATCTTCTCCTGCCAGGGAAAACACAGCACTCTCCAGTCAGTTCAGAGCACAACTATCACCAGCATGAGAGCAGATCAGCAGTGGCTTTGTCTCACTGAGTCTTGAATCCCTTCAGGATCTATTCTTTTCTAGGGAATATGAGACCACATTGCCTGATTGCAAAAAAACATGTGTTAGTTTCTATCCTGAGCGCAGCATCTGAAGGAAGGCAGGTACTTCCTTCTGGCATAAATCTGGCATAAATCTGGCATAAATCTGGCATAAATCTGGCAGAAGGAAACCTCAGCCACTGTAGGAATTAACACACAGAAACTGGCAGAGAGCTCACACCAACTCAGACCCCTGCAATGGGTGGCCACAGCCTTTTGACTTCTGTGCCAGCCACTCAGCCACACTCCCCATCTGGAGCAGCGCTGGCTTCCTGCTTCTCTAGCAAAGCTCTGGAGGTTCTAAATCAAAACCAGGAAATTTAAGGGCATCTATATAACTTTAAGCTCCTAAAATCAGTACCAACTAAGACGTAAGAAGAGGAAATGTTGTTTTATATCCTGTGATGCCAAGAAATGCGATGAACACCAGCAGTTTACATAAAAACAGATGGAAGAGAGTTACACTTCAAATGAAAAAACAACAACACCTCAGAGGTACAGATAAGGGATTCCATCTGCCTACTTCCTCTCCTAAAGTATGCCACTATCATCTTTGGGAGAGCTATGTGAGTTTGTTCTGTAAATTACACCAAAGGGGAGAAAATCAACTGGATTGAATAAAAGACATCTTTGCCTCAACGCCGGCACACACCTCAGCTCAAGTGTTGTTTTCAATAGTTATGATCAGCAATCGTGCAGACAACGTTAAGGTAAAGAGAGCTGTGTTTGATTTTATTAAGACCTGATAATCTAAAAACATTATCTCAGGTATTGCTAAGATGGAAGAAAGCTTACAGCAAGAGGATGGAGAGATGTGTGACAGACAAATAGTGCCTTAACAAGATAAGCCGAAATGGTCTCCCCCTGGGGTGTTCTGAAGATGGCATTATCTACCTCAAAACTACGGATGTTTTGCCCTTCCTTTCATCTAACATCAAATCCCACAGCTCACAATAAACACACAGTGAATTCCCCAGAGGACACAGCAGCCTCTCCTGCATTCTGACACCTCAGCACAGAGCAGGACTTCCCCGCCGGGCAGAGAGCAGATTCACTCCTTCTCTCCATCAGCAACACTCGTACAGATGTGTCCCTCCCTAGCATGCAGGCCACGTGGATGCTGGAGCCCACTGGGGATACAATTCCACGGGCAAACAGCAGGTACCCATCCTTAATATGACAACAGGTCATCTAGAGACAAGAACGCTGTTTCTGCATGGGCTACTACAGTGATAACTGACATGCACTGGGAAAGCCCCTCAGCCTTTCAAGAGGGATCCAGGAAGAAAGGTGCATTTTCTGGCAAGCAAAGGCTATGTTCATGTGGCTGGAGAGCTGCCATCCTGTGCCCTGCAGTTGTGTTCTGCCAGCGATGGAGGGGACAAGCAAAGAGTTCTGCATCCACAGCCCTGGCAGATACGTTCATAGGAGCCACTGCCCTTCCCCTCCCTGTTTACATCCTGGGATATACGCTGGCACTGCATGTTGAGAGAAAAGTGTCCTACTCCCCAGAACAAAGAACATACAAACATAGATGGGGTGAGGTAATGTGCAAGGGAACACCAGAGGAGATCTGCAGGGTGTAAGAGCATAAACTGCTTGTGAGAAAAGCAGGACCAGAGATGTGAGACCAGAAGATGGTGAATGCGAGGAAGAAGGGACGACTTGTGCTAACAGTCAGTGTGGCACTAAACACAAAAAGCACTTGGAAACCAAGTGAAGAAGGGGAGAACATCTGAAAAGGAAACTCCTAAGGGCTGGATGCTGGACATTCCAAGAAGAGAAGCCTTAGTGAGAACTCCCTGTGACAGCACAGCTCAGGGAAATGCTTCACAATAGCTTCTCTGTCTTCTCAGCCTGCCCTAAGAACTGGATGTCCCTTTGGCCTGCATGCTTCTATCTGCACCACAGAGACTTGACTCCCCAAGGAAAAGCCTACAGCACCACACAAAGCTCAGAACAGACTGGGCTGTGTTCTAATGTACCAACCCTGGGGCAGGAGGGATTCCTGGCCTGAGAAGGAGTCCCAGTGCACAAAAGCGCAAACAAGGCCTAGAGATCATCAGCATTGCTCCAGCACCAGCAAAAATATTACTTGTGACGTGTGAGCTGAGCAGCACAGATACAGAGGCACACCTGCTCAGTACCTTCTGAGCCACTCACATTACGTTCCTGCCCACCTTTGAATAGATGGTGACATTTATCCAGGCAAGGCGTCGGCTTAGGTGATTGAGTTTCTCAGAGAAGACCTTCTGGCTCTTCAGCAGCTCCTCATGGATGTCTCTCCTCTGAAAGAGTGCGGAGATGTGAGGGCAGATATCACTTCCACTTATATTATCCTTTTTCGAAGCTGGACAAACAACACAAAAGCAAATACCTCCCTGGGGCTAGCTAGGCAGAAGAGAAAGAGGTCAGCTCCCCTTCTGAGGAGGGAGTGGGAATCGGTGCTATAAAAAGCACTTACTGGCCTCAGTTGCAGCCCACAAGGCCTGATGCAGACACTGGTCCTGACAGCTCTAGGATCAACTGCTGTCAGGGGTACTTCTTTAATGCATCACCGGATACATTCTGTCTCCAGCAGCTGGAGAGGACGTAAGTGTCCCAAGCTCACCACTGCAGGGTATTTACTACTTGTTTTTTTCTGAACTGTGCTTGTGAATGCCAGATCTAAGGAAAAGTCCCAGCAGCTCAGACAGAAGCTGCAGTAGCTGTGAATTGGATTGGAAGCTGAAGTGGATTGGAAGGTCTCCTCTGGACAGGAAACCTTTTCAAATCCTAAGTCACAGCTGTGGGGTACCCCTAGTCCCAACTTCAGGAGAACGGATCTGAGCTGCCTGCAGCACTTGAAGGTTTGCAAACTCTCACAGTGCCTGTGAGAAGTTGAAGCAGTTGCTTCAGTGCCTCTGTTTCTTGAAGCAGTGGTACAATTGGTTGGCACAGCATGAAATGTGGCTGCCAGCTCCAGGCATGAGTTACTACTCCAACAAAACATTTCCAGCTTCACTGCTGGAAATCATGCACCGTGCTTCAAACTTTTTGCCAGGTACTGAGGAGCTTCCAGAGAAAGAAGCTCAATGTCCAGAAACACTTACTCTCTTTGGGCAGCGGCTGATTTTTTCCTCTGTGTCTTTCAGTGCCATAGCATACTCATTCACATCATCTGACACACCAACCATCTGAAAAGCAAGCAGATTCCAACAAAACATGAGGGCATTTATTTCCCCACACACAAAAGCATGCAATCTGATCCCCCGTGGGAGCTGGGAGAAGGAAAGAACACACAGTCTCTAAGCAAGCAGAAAACAGAGTCAGTACAGTAGTGACAGAGACTGGGAGAATGGATGCCTGCAAAGCACGTGCTGCTTACCTTCCCAAGCTGCTGGTGGACACTGAGGTTGTACATCATCACTATCCCATCCAGGACTTCCAGGAGGGAGTTCTCTGTGATGGGCTGGTCTGGCTCCTCTGGAGGTCTCCCCAGTAAGAGACCCTCATTTCCATTGCTGCCTTCAACTGCAATCCATCCCCAAGACAGGAGAGAAGTTCTCAACAAGGCATTTTGGCACCACAGCTCCTGCCTGCGCCTCTCTCAAGCCAATGACCAGAACCCTGCAGTATATCTGCAACACACCGCTCCTTCCCTAGACACACAAACGCCGTCCCACCTCGCTGTGTGCATCAAGTTGACCTGCCAGATCTGCTCTAACAGACTGAAGCACCTTTCAGAGACTTTGCCTGGCCCCACCAAGGGAGCAACAACTACAGCGCTGCCTCCAAACTACCTTCCTGCCAAGTCATGCTATTCTTACAGGAGCTGAGGCAGCACCTCCTTGCATACAGAGTGCAAGAACATCAAGAGTGTTATGCTCAGGATAGCAAAGAGGTTAACTGTGGACTTTGTGGGTCTCAGCATGCCCTGGGAAAGGGAAGGAGCAATGCTGGAAGTAAACAGATTGCTTTCCTCTCAAGAGCAGGGGGAGCTGTAGAGGCTGCTCTCCCAGGGACCAGCTGGGCCATGCTAGCATGCAGAAGTACTCACTGTCCTCCTCTGTACGCTGTTCCACACTTAGAGTGCGTACTTTGACCTTCTCAAGGGTACCAAGAGGTCGCCGTGGGTTCATCAGGCTGACGGCCGCTGTGCTGAGGAAACGGTTGGCACGGCCCAGGGTGGGAGAGCTGAGCCAGCCAGGTCTGGCAAGAGCTCCACCAATGGCTAGGGTGGCAGAGGGACGCTGAGACTGAGAAGAAATTAAGGGAGAAGAAGTTGTTATAGCTGTTATGCTGCTCGCTATGGCTCCTTTTTTTCCCTGCAGGGGTTTTGGTACAGATGCACAAGGACTACTGGAAAAGGAGATGATGCTCAGTTAGCTGATGTGTGTTCCTTCAGCTGGGTCACTTGTCAGGCACGAGCAGCAGATCTGCACAGCAAGAAGCTGCTGTGCCTACAGCTGCCATGCCCTCCTTTAAAAGTAAGCATCAAGAGTTTTCACAGAGGAGAGGGCCACATTCAGATCAAGGGATAGTTACAGTGCAGAGAAAATTTGGCTGCTCAGACTTGGAGCACCTAGGTCCTTGGTGATCTGCCACAAGTTGTTAACCTGGCTGCCCACAGGCTGGTTACAGTGCTGGACCAGACACTGCTTTCCCCCTAAACAAGCCAGAGGTTAAGCTTGCTGCCCAGCACCAGTGGCTCACCTGTGCTGCTGATGTTGCTGATTCCTCATCTTCATCCAGATCATCCATAGTCACTGCCTGCAGCTCCGCAGGGTCAATTAGGACATTGGCTTTTGCAGCCAGGTCATCTGCAAAGAGCACACCGGAGCAGCTGTGAATGCACAAGTTACCTGTCATAGCCCTAGGTTCATTCTCTTTCCTGCTTCTCAGCAGTAGAGAAGCAGCCAGCGAGGTTGGATGCTGCATCAGAACAGGCTCACTTCCCCCCAGCTCATCTCTCCCTACAGAGTGGATACCAAATAATGACAGATATTGCTCCTTTCTGTTGCTATCCCTACCAGCAACAAACTGAACAACCAAAGAACCAGGAGGCAATGAACAGGGCCAGAGACAGGGAAGTTATTTCAGGGCCTGAGACCACCTGCTGAGCCTCCAATCCTCCAATTTGCTGCCCCATGATTATGTCCCCAGATCACTAAGACTGCAGGTCCCTTCACAGCCCAGAGGAAGGCTGTCAGATGGCTATGCTGTACAAAGCCTGAACATGCTTTCTTGTCCATAGTCCTGGGTTTAAAGCGGTCCAGAAAGAACCTGGGGCTGTTGCTACTGCTTGCCTGGAGTGGTACAGCAAGTCAAACCTGGGTATCTCTTATACCCAGCTGTGTAGGAGTGTGCAGGCTTTGACACAGCCCTTGGCTGTGATGCAGCAAGAGCACTTCCCCAGCAGGTATTCCCAAGCTCCCTTCCTGCCATAGGCAGAAGCGGAATCCTTGTGGGACTGCTTGAGTTGGACTCCCATCTTACATCTGCAGATCTGGCATGTTGTGCAGCTGCAGCAAGGGGGGCTGGAGTGGCAGATTCACCAGGGCAAATGGCAAAGCTAATACCAGGGTACCTGGGGTTACCCTGACACAGAGAGGGAATGAGACTCTGCTCAGCACCTCTCCACTGTCCCCACCGTCCACCATAATGAGTTTGGGGCAGAGAATAAAAGCACATCAAGAAAATCAGGACAGGAGTTCAGAAAAAAAGTTTCCAACTGACCACTCAGAATGGAGCCTGCAATTAGGAGAAGACAAATTAGTGTCCAAATCACAGATATAAAAAGCTGTTAACTTAAAGGACACTCCACCCCAGAGGGATGCTGCCCTCTCTAGAGTAACTTGCATCAAATCAAAATTCAAGTCTCCTCTCCTTACATTTAATCACATGTCATTACCCACAGCTCCCTCCTTGGGATATCTCCGAGGTGAACTTCAGCCAGGACCTGTGGTAAAGCTTCTGGAAGTCAGAGCACTTACCTTTCAGAGTCTTCTTGAGGTGAGACAGAAGACCTCCGAGTCGCTGAAGGTCAAAATAATCCACCTTCCCATTATAGAAAAGTTGGGGAGGGACATATGCCTCTGAAGTAGATAAGGAAACTTGTTTGTCCCATCAGATCCATACACAGGACCCCCACACATACATTAACACCAACAGGTAAGTCCTAAGACAGAGCCCAGGGCCCAGGCTGGTGCTGCACCAAGTGACTGCTTCTGTTGTTCCAAGAACACAAGCCATAGAGGTAGAGGTAACTTCCATAACAGAGCAAGCACTGGATGCACATCAAAGCAGGAGGCAACAAGGCTTCCAGCCCTTCATCCCGTCCAGTCCCAGTCACTGGGGAAAACCAGATCCTTTGTAAAGTCTTCAGCTCTCACCTATCTACTCTAACCTGAGCTGGAGTCCACTACATCCCACAGGGTACTGTAAAGCACTCAATGAATCTGAAGAAAGAGTAAGCCAAAAGTAAGCAAAGAGACAGATAAAGCTGGGAGTAAGAGTGGGAAAGCAACGGCCATTGATTTGGTTCCTCCTTAATCCCAAATCCATGTGAAAACTGGCAAATACATTTCCCTTTACTTTAACTATCAGATCACAATATAGATATTCTTTTGCAAGTCTCAAATTGTCCAGAATAGGTCTGGGTGTTAATGGGATTAGATCTGCAGATAGGAATTTCCCAGGATCTACAGGCTCAGGGCAGAGAAGGCATCAGCACCCATGAGAAACAAAGCTTTCAGCATCCTGGAGAGCAGTGCCAGGAAACAAACCCTGTCCCAAACACAGAAGTGTCCTGCTAGCTTCTCCTCCAGGCCTTACCTTCGCTGCTTAGCGCAGCAGGTGCCTTCGCCTTGTGGCCATCCCAGAAGAAACGCAGGGCAGCAATGAGCCGGTGCAGGAAGCACACCATGTACTCTGGTGGGCACAACACAGTCAAGTTCTAGGGCAACAATGAGAGTTCAGCATTAGGGCAGCTGTGAAGGTGCTTCTTAGTTCTGGTGGCCACGTGGGCCAGGCAGAAGCTTCCTGTTCTCAGTCCTGCTGAAAGCACATGCACCCGTCTGCAAAAAGCACCTCTGGTTTCCAGCACCCGGATGGAGCCCAGCGCTGATGGCACCTAGCTGCTTCCACCTCTGTAAAACCTCTGGCCCTACAGTAACAAGCTGGTGTGACAGGGGAGGATGGATACCACGTGCTCTGCCTCTGAAGGTGGGCTGCTTGTTAACGCAGAGAGGCTGGTGAGGAAAGGGCTTCCTGCAATAATGATAATATCCCCACCTTCCTTAGCTGCAGGCCATCAGCCTGAGCCAAGGCCAGAACAGCGGTCCTCACCCAGGTGGTGAAGAGGATGCTCTATCTAGGTATCAATTGCTCATCTGCTGGAAGCAGCTCAGCCAAAAGGGCAAGAGCTCCCACCCCAAAGGTACCAGAGAGCTCTTCAGGTGAGGCCTGTGGGAAGGCTGTCCCTCTGACTTACCCCTCTATTGCTAGCATTTTCCTGAAGAAACTTGCGGAATTTGTTCAGGAAGATGTATCTGGATGCTTCCCCCTGGCAGGAGGAAAAGCAGCTGGTGAACTCACAGGGAAAGGAACTCCCAGAGAAAGGCATTAACTGTCCATCTCTGTCATGTTTGCTCATGGGACGCATCTGGGCTTCAGGCACGTAAGGTAGAGGGACTCTGTATATTTTTCCATATTAATTAGGCAGATCTGCAGCATTACACTACATCAGTAGGTACCCAGAACATCTGCAACAAGGTCTGGGCCTGCAGCAATGCCTGAGTCCTCGTGGGGTCCAAAGCTGCTGAGAAACAGAGCTGTATATGCTTGGGAACTACATTCAGCAAGAGAAAGCAGTTGACCCAGCTACCACCATTGCTGGAGCACCCATGAGCAGCCTGTGGGCCACTGCTCTGCTGTGTTGTGTCTTCTGAGGCCCATACTGGGATGCTCTGATGACAGCCAGAAGATGCACAGCTTTATGCAGCTGAACATCCTCCACCTGCTCTGTGGAGGCACACACTCACACGCCTGCCATTTCTTTTCTCTCTGGAATTAGTATTAATTGTGAGGGTAGAATGTACTGCAGTCAGACTGTGTCTGCCTAGTTCAACAGAAACACAAGGCTGGCCCAGGTGCGGCTCATGTCATCACTCAACACTGGCAAAGCATCTGAGACTATCTATGATTCTGTGATTCCATGATACCCCTTTAAACAGAGCCCAAAACATGTTTCTGCAGTTCAGCCTGCCTTACTGAATCAATTAGTGAACTGTTTCTGAGGACAGAACGTCTCCACAGCTGCACTTCTGTACCTTACAAGTCCTGGGATGCAGAGATAACGTAGCAAAAAATCCAGAGTGCTTACCCCTCCTCTGTCCTTGTTGTTCAGCAGCAGCTTCAGAATTTGAACCTGGAGCCCTTCCACCACTAAAACAGGGACACAGCAGTTTGCTACTGGACAGTAACAACTGGAAAGCAACTGCCTGTGCTAACTCCATCAGTGCCATCAGGAGAAAGACCACCACCCCAGCGCAAAGAACCAGGTCCAGCAGAATGCTAGCCCCATCACTGGGATAATTTTCTCCTTCTCCACCCAGCAATAAATCCATCCCCAGCTGATAAACAATGCCCCTAAAGGTGGGTTTTGCTTTGCTCACAATGCCTGGCAGAGTGCTGCATATGTGGGCAGACCCAACACTTGAACCCATCCACCAGGTGACAGTGGCCATGGCTGGCCTCTGCCTCTGCAGTGCAGCCTTTGTGATGGGAATACAGCTGCATGTCAGGTCTGGAAGGCGATTTGGAAACAGCTCATGGGTTGATCTCTCTGGCTGCACACAAAGAATGGGATCTTGGCAATCTCTCTCCTTCCTCACAGACCTTCAATGCGCTTCTTGAGCCGCTGGCAGCCTCTTTCATACGCCCGCCGCCTCAGTCTTTCCTCAGCACTCTCCTCCTTCACCTCCTTACTCTCCTTGCCCTGGTTGAGGAACAGACAGAGATTAGGAGGAGTACATAGCATGGGGCAGCATCCTGCCAAAGCAGAAGAAACTCACTGAAACAAGGCATGAGTGTGTGGACACAGGCAAACCTAACTGGCCCTCCTTGGCCTTGTAACAAATCAGGGCAGGAGGTCTTCTAAGAACACTCAAGCCTATCTGCAACTTCTTTGGCTCTGTGAGGTCCCCTTCCAAATCTGATGCCATGGAAAACTGTCACCTCCCCAGCCCAGAGACACACACTCTAACAGGAGACGACAGGGCAGCAGAGGGGCACAGCTTCCACACAGCTCTGCTGGGTTTCCCCTTGTTAAAGGGCCCACAGGCTACCGAGATCCTTTGGTCTCCTTAGCAGATGTGCCCCGACTCACCTCCTTGGTGAAGCGGTTTGGCCACCACGTGGTGGGAATGAGCTCCTGCAAACCAGCCTCCTCCACACGCAGCGGGCTCTTAATGTAGAAGAACACAACTGAACGGAGCACATCAAAGCTGCAGCAAAGTTAAAGGAAGCACAAGAAGCTGTGGCAGAGAAGGGATGGGGTTTGTTTTCAGAGCTGTAGTAAGAGACCCCTCTCCAAAACCACTCAAAGCTCTGCCAAATCCAGAGCCTCCTTCTCCTGGGAGAAGCCTCTTGCACTCAGCACAGGAGCAGCCCAAATGCTGGCACGGCAGTTAGTCAGCTCTGAAAGGAGTTAGAGCAGTGGTCTGCCCTAATGCCTAAGGACATCAGAGAAGCGGGTCAGGTACAAACAAAGATGTGACCCTCATGGCACTGCTTCCTGCTCCTCAAAGCAGGACTTTGCAGAGAATGGTGTCAGGCAAACTGAGGAGACTTGAGAAGTGAGAAACGACCTCTCAAAGATGGGGTGGCTTCTGCCTCCTGGGCTCTGCTAATCCTTGCAGTCTCCTTGGCTGCATTATTGAGGGCAGGGAGAACAGAGAACTGAGGAGGCACAAAGGATACAGAACATTGCTGAGGAGATATTTCCTGGATTTCTCATGCTTCAAGACTGCAATGGTGAGCCGGAGGTAGTGAATCTAGGAAACGAGAAGCAAAACTGACTCATCTACAGAGGTACAGTGGGACAGAACTGCCACTGCTAGATCAAATAACTGCAGATAATCCAAAACATTAGGGACCTTTGGACAAGGGAACATAACGGAAGCTGGCTAGTCACAGATTCCTGGAGACTCAGAAGTGCAACTCACTTGTAATCCTAGGTCTGGGATGATAGGAGAGAACCTGTAGGCCCGCAGCAGTGACATCAGTAGCTGCTTGAGGCACTCGTGCACTTCATATTCCTAGAAAACAAGAAACAACAGCAACGGGATGATGTCAGGAACAGCTATTGTTCCCACAGTGCAGCTTTGGAAGGATGCAGCATTTACTTCTGTATTGAAAACACAGGCACTCTGAACCCACAGCATTTGCTCACCTTACTCAACAGGAGAGTGTGAGCAGTGGTTGCTGCTACCACTTTATTACAGGGGAATAAGCTTCTGTGCAAGTAAAACCAACCCAGTGGACAAGCCAAAGACCCAGGTCCTATTTGGCTGAGCTGAGTCACCCCTCCCTACAGCCCCCAAACCTCAGCCCTGGCAGAATCAATCCAGAAGGGAAAGACAAGCTACTCTTGTTAAATGTGATGGTGGAGGAACTGCCTTGTTGAGTCCAACTGACAGCCAACTAGTGGGACAAATGCTGTCTCTTCTACAATCTTGGCACCCCCACCAGCAAGCTGATTTGGCTTCACTTGGTCAGAAAGATAATCTCAGGAAGAAGAGTGTCTATCGCAAAACGGGATCTCGTCACCAAGAAGGCAGAGAAGTTGATCACTACCAGCACGTTCCAGTGCATGCTCCTATTCTAAGCACCTCACAGCACTCTAACAACTCACCTCCATGAGAAGCCACATGAGATCCAGCAGCTGCTGAATAAGGGGATGGGCCTCCACTGCCCCTCCTCGCTCCAGGATGCTCAACAGGAAGGTCATGAGCACATCTTCCACCAGGTACACCTTGCACTGCAGGAAGACAGGCAAGTCGACAGCCTTCCAAGACAGAATCACTTCCCAGCAAAGACTGAAGCTTGATTTACATCCCTTTGCCAGCACGAAACCAGATACCTACAGAAGCTTGCAATGAGCAGGCAAAACTCACCATAAGAGGGGAGAAATAATTGAAGATGTGGGCCAATGTAATCAGCACTGTGGGTTCTCCCTGCAGCTGCCACATGGATGCATCCTTCTCCACCAGCTTCCCCTCCTGCAATGACAAACCCAGAAAAACACAGCTTGGTGCCTGCCCAGTCCACCTCTGCACTGAGTGTACCAAGGGCCTGGAGCAGCCACTGCTTGCTAGAATTGGGCTAAAAAGCTTGAACGTGGCAATTCAGGAGGCAGAGCAGCAGCTCATGCCTCCATAGAGCTGTAGTGCTGTCCACGTGTCAGTATCAGTCACATGTGTGCACCTTGACAATCTGTTTTTCCAAATGAAAACTCATTTTCTGAGTGCACGTCATTACTTGCAAATGGGAATCTCTGCAGAGGAGGTCAACAAGTGAACGGGGCTTCCAAGTAAACTGAGGCTATAGCAGAGAGCATTCCTCATGCTTTGGGCATGAACAGAGCATCTCTCACCCTCGAGGAAAAAAAGACTGGTTTGTACTGAACGTGGGTACAACCAAAACAGTTCTCATGGCAGAGAGCGTGACCCCGTCACTGCACCAGGACATCAGGAGAATGTCCTGCAAACCAATCTCTTTCAAGGCTGCAAAACCAAGTGCAGGAATTCTGAACCCAACAAACATCATCTCTTGGAAGGAAACTTTGTGGGACTGAGGGCAACAAGGCCCAGTACGATCTAACTGAAGCCTTAGGGTGGAACTATTAGGAATCCCATTTTGCAAATCAAAGGCCAGAGATGTTATGCCCCCATGTAAAAGCACGTAGGTGTCAGGAAAAATCCGAGCACGTTCACAGTGCAGAACCACATCTCCTGGCACGATGTCCCAGAGCCACCCAGCAACATCGCCTACCGTCACATCGATCCCGATATGGATCACATTCTTCAGGAAGCCCAGCAGCCTGCGAGCCTTCACGAGGTCTGCAACAGGAGGGTCTTGCAAGGGGCGGTAGCCTTCCACTGGATAAGTGGGCAAGTGTTAAGGTAAAATGCAATCAGATTCGTTCAGGACTTCTTTATCTGAGCAAAGTGTTTTATGGTATGCACGCCTACGTTAGAGTTCAAGGCAAAGTGCACTTCTGAGTGCATGACAAGCCATGAGATCTTCTCCTCGACACTGCGGGTACCAAATACTTCCCTCACTGCTTCTGATCAGAAAGGAGCCTCCATGACAGCTATCAAGGGGCACATTCAGGACTGCTGCAGGTCTCAGCTTTCACACAGAAAGGCAGCATGCAACGCTTCTGCTATGCTAGCGGTCCTGCACGGCTGAGAGATTGAACAGACCCAAAGCCAAGAGGTTCAGAAGCACAGAAGGGTTTCCAGGTCTGGAAAGTGAGATTTTCTAGGATCTGAATGCCTGGAAACAGTCAGCTCCTGGCTTGAAGCATTAGCTGTTGATTCAGAGCTCAAAGTAAACTCAATTTCAGCAACTGCTAGTGCCAGCAAAGGTGACTGTGGGCCCTGCAGCTGTGGTCCAGCTGAGGGATGTCTGCTTCTTCTCTCCTTGATCCTGCTCTGAGCAGAAGTGCTAAGAGAAGAAAGTGAACTGCACTCAGACACAGATACTCCATAGCCTCCATAGATGGTCTCAGGGCAGGCTCTTCTCCCTTCAGATCTCCTCTCCCCACAACCAAAGGATATCGAAGTGGACGGCTTCCAAAGTTAAAAGCAACAGACTCTTTGAACGAGAGACTGATGGCAGGGAAGTAAGCCATTCCAGCACCTCTCGTGATGTTATCAAAAGCAGTTCCTAGAGAGATGCCGTTTCTGAAAGAAGAAAAGCCCACAAGACTTTAGCCACAGTCAAAGGGTTTTGTGGTCCAGCAGGCAATTCATGTGTCTGCACTCCCCTCTCAGCGACCTGCCAACACAGACATCACAGTCATTCCTACTTCTAAACACCTGTAACCTGGCAGATGTGCGAACACCACAGCGCTGCTCAGCAACTACCCTGGGAATCACAGCCGAATTATCATCTGCATAGAATGGCATGGAAAGGCATTGGACTCAGCACAGTACGAAGAGCCCTGCTCAGCTCCAAGGGCAACCCAAATCCTTACAAGGTGTGTGATTACCAGGACATTTTAAAGGCAGGTGGCACTTATGGCCTCATCCACTTGACACTGATAGAAATAGAAGGATAATGGTCTTAGTCCACTCTTCTCTGAAAGATGATGGCAGCATCTGAGAGTTTTTCATTCCAGCTGACTTGTCTCAGGCTGTAGTTTTGGGCCTGGGAACAATTCGTACTCAGGTTGGCCATTGCTCACTGTCCAGTGGAGATGGAGGCTGGAGATTTATCACATTTATCACATTTCCCTCCAACTGTAGCACAGGCAATGTCTACACTTGCCATGAGAGCAACCAGTGGGGCTCAGCCAACTTTAGTATTAAGCATCCCAACATGTGCCTTCTCCTTCAAAATCCCAGCAAACTTTACAGCTATTTAGGAGCTTGAGCACTCTTCTAACAACTGCTCTCACCCAAACTTAGGAGACTCCAAAGCTCACTTAGATGGCTTCTCAAAACAAGAAGAAAAGCAGAGGCTGGAGCTAACAAGGAACATAAAGGGGAGGAGGAAGAAAGAGGGATCAGCAACCTGCTGAGCAACGAGGAAACATGTAGCTTATATGCAGCCATTCACAGAACAGGGAACTGGGCAAAGATGCTTACAGGCAGAAAGCAATAGTGCCTTCCTCAAGGTCTATCAGACAGCTGACGATGTCTCCTGCAGCCCAAGACTGCATTAAAAGGAGAAAAAAATATGTTAGACACATACCCAGCAAGTTCCCACATCAGAAGAAGGACTGTAAGGCCAATCAGTCCCTTATGATTCAGGGAAGAAGGAGTGGCAGCTCCTTCTGCCAGCAGCTCACACTGCATTTTCAGACACTTCTGGAAGCCTCTGGATAGGATTTTCTTTTTTCCTTTGAGCACTAGGAACACACATAGGATCAGAGGAATGCTTATCCCAACACTGCATCATCCTATGATGCGTTACAAAGAACCAGAGCCTTTCAGACATCACCAGCAGCACCGTGCTGGGAATCAATCTGCCGGGCTGCCAAACAAAGCACCCACACAGGGTGCCCAGCATCCCTCAAGTACAAATCAGTGCTGGCACACAGCCTCCCCAGGAGCAGACTGAAGCTGCAAGCACAAATCAAATGTTTTCCACAGGGCCCAGCAGAATCCAGTGAGCAGGAGACACCTGCTTTCTTTTCCCTTCCCGGAAGGACAGTACTCACTTTGCCATAGTTGGTAGTGGTCACGTTCCACTTGCGCACCCTATTGCCATCATACGCATAGGAATCTGGAGTATCTCCAACTCCTTCCTGCATCACAGGATCAAAGAGGAGACTCAGATGTGGACAAGCACAAAGGATCCCTCTCATTGCAAGAGCAGCTTCAACGGGGAGACTGGCAGACAGGGAGCACAGCTGACAGCAGACATGGTCTGCTTGACCGTGTATTTGAGTCAGTCAATCTTTGTCTCCGTTCCCTACTAACATTTGGGTTAGAAAAAGAGCACTGCTACATTACACCTCCAAATCCCTGTCAAAGCAGCCCCCCAGGATGTTTGTCACCCTCCCTCTCAAGTGCTGCAGTGACAAGATAGTGAGACCCTGCAGATGGCAAACCTTCCCAGCACCAAACATCCCACCCAGTGCCTGACAAGAGCTGGCCTGGGCCTGCCTCCCCCAGGCAAAGAGGAGGAACACCGAGCAGCCAAGTTACACTACCTCCTGATTAAATCTGCAGTTGAGAGTACACCAGCCAATCTGCATGAGTCCCTGGGAGGAGATAAGCACCTCATAAATCCATTTCCCTGAAAAAAGAGAGACCACACAGTAAATCCGTGCCACTTGACTCACTGTTAGAGGAGTAGAATGTGATGCAGTTCCCATAGAAAATAACCTGGCGCACAAAGCGTATTTGCAACATCCCCAGGACTCCCCTCCCAGCTCTTCACTTGGGCACCACACAATTCTCCACCCTCCTGACTTCCTGAAAAACCAGTGGGTGAATTTGGGAAGACAGAGCTTTGGAACTGCAACATAGGCAAGATTTCCTGTGCTCTCCATGCGTTCTTCCTGGGATCTTAACCAAAGCATCACCCACTTATCTTCTTACCTTTGTACACGCACGTTGTGGCCCTGATAGAGCCAAAGTTACTGTGGCCAATCACCTGGACCAATAAACAGAAGATTTTACAAAGTTAGGCAATAAGGCCTCAAACCCAAAGTGTAGTGAAGAATATCAGCTGGCAAACCAGCAGGAAACTGACAGAGACAAAGGAGAAAGGAAAAAGTACAGCAGCACAGCCTGGCCTCAGCTTGTTCTCACTGTTAAACAACATGATAAGAAAGGAAGGAAGAGGCAGCCACTGGAGGGAGGGACAGAAAAGTTTTTGCCATTCCCTCCTCTTGCTTAGCCAAGCTCTTCTGTGAGCCTTTGGGCCAGCGTAACACTTCCCCACCCTTGCAGCTCCACTCAGAGCTTGCTAAGACTTGGGGGTACTGCTAGACCTTTTCCCAGGAGAGATCATTTCCTCCAGGACTCCTCAGCTTTTTGAGTACATTCCATTTAACAACACACTACAAAGGCAGTGAAAGGGACCTGCCATGACAAACAAACTGAGAGCTTTTAGTCTCACAAGCCCATTTCCTGCAGCAGCCAGCATCACACTCACCCCAAGTAAGTCATCATCAACCAGCAGGAGCCCCTCAAAGCCACTCGTGTGGTCCAGCACCACAGTAGAGGGACCGAGCCGGCCCTCTGTCAACTGATCTGAAACAGAGAGTTGCAGATAACTTGTTAGAAAAAGATGTGCAGGATTTAAAGGTAGCTCTGAAGAGTTGCCAGATAGACTGCAATGGTACCTGAATTCTGCACTCAGTGTTACACACATCAGACCGTGAGAACTTCAGGAAAGAACTTCAGGACACCCATGAGATCTAAAAGGAAGCTTGCACAGCAACAGCCTAGGCCTGAGCTAAGCAGCAGTCAGGTCATAAATGATAAAGGCTTCATTTATGAAGCCTTCATGTCATCTGAAAATTTTTTCTCTGCAAAGTTCAAAGGTCAAACTCTGAGCCAAACGTTTGGCCAGCGTATCACATAACTGAGGGCAAGCTCTGCCTGTGGTCTGCAAGAAAAATGCTTTGTAGGAGAAGAGCCAGGATGCATCCTGCCACTTCCTACCTGGTTCAGGGAAACAGATGCTAGCAAGAACAGAGGCAACAGGCTGAGGCCCTAACCAGACATCCACAGCAGAGACCCATGGACAGAAATCATCTGCAGGCTTCTATGATTTCCAGTGAGGACAGCACTCCTCACAGCTGGTCATGGCAAAGGCTCTGCACGTCGCTATCATTGAAATATATCCAACTACTGCCCCAAAGCCGCTTTTTCAGGCATTGCCACCTGGAAACTGGCCTCCTCCATCAACAAGCAGACCTGCTTGAGGGCTGTCTGATGGGCTGCTGGCAGGCAGGATGAACAGGGACAATAAATTAGAGCACAAGATGGCAGAAAACTGCTTACTCAGGGAACTGTGTTGCATGACATTACTTGTCCCCCCCAGTCAGACAGCACAAACACAGACTGCAGGCATCTTGTGCCTCCTACCTTGGCTGTCTTCAGAGCCATTCTCCTCTGCTAGCAACCGGTCGAGGTGCTCCTGCAGGTTCTGGAACGTCAGGTGCTTTCTAGGGAATAAACACACACAGGAGCACTTCAGAAAGCTCTGCCTTCAAGTTTTAAAGCGTTTCAGTCTGGACCCGTGTCAGCATGGGGTCATGTTGACACACGAACCAGGAAGCTCTGTCGATCTGAGTTTCTTGTCATGGATCTGAGGAATTTGCTGACCAGCATCCCGGTGCGATGGACGAACCAAGAATCAAACAGGTGCGAACAAATGAAGCAGTTAACAGAGGATCCTTCAGTCTTCAGCCTGCTGAGGAGTATTTTGCCAGCCTGTACTGGCAATAAGTAAAGACTGGGACATTGCTGAGGCTGGCATCATACAAACACAGCACAGGACAGGATTTAGTTCTTTTCCCAAGTACTTCATAATACAAAACCAGAAGGAAGATCGTATCAGCAGCTGCAGCAGCTCAGACAGAGGTCAAGCTCGCCCAGCATCATCGCCATGAGAACAGCCAAAAACATTCTGTCTTCACACTTTGTGTAATAAAGTAAAATGCCTCGCCAACACCCTCCAGTCTACCACTGCAGAGACCTTCCACACAGACCCTCTCAGTTCTCTCATCTTGAGATTGGCTCACTTAGTTATTCCTTGTACAGCAGACCTTCCAGACTTGTGGCTGTTGCTCTTACCCTTCTTCTCCACAGCTCCAAGATAGCCTTTTGGAGCTGGTGCAACCACAGCAAGCTAATCAAGATGAGGGTTGACCACAAATTCATTCTGTGGCATAATGACTTTCCTTTTCCAGAATCCTTTTGCTAACAATCATTTACTTTCCATCTGCTTTTTTTTCCTAACTTACTGAAGAGTTCATCTCCCATTCATTCCTATGCAGCAGAAATCAGCCCAGACCCCACTACTTTATGTGTAGAGTTGGGGCTGCTCCCCTTTCACTACTTCACTTTGTAATAGCAGCAAACTTTGTCATTTCATGCTCTTTTCCTTTTAAAACTTCCCAAAGATTAACAGAACAGCACTGCTTGTGTTGTGTTTGTGGGACCATCGTGATTTCCCTTTGTTACTGTGAGAATTGCTGGCTTTTCGTATCCTGGCTCCCATTTCCACTCATCTGTGGAACAACCATTCCAATCCTTCGGGACCAGGCGCTTTTTGAAGCAGTGGTGAGAGACATTCTGAAAGTCCAATGGATGTGAAAATGCACAGAAGCAGAACCAAAGAAGCAGCTTTGGATTGGCAGGAGAGAGTGGCTTCAGCAAAGCAGCTGTATCAGCAGCTAGCATGGAGAAGGAGTGCAGGAAAGGGGCAGAAGAGCACGAGACAGATGGAGAGAAGACAGCCAGAGAGGTTTACAACGAGCTCCCCAAAAGACAACATAGCACACCTTAGAAGTTGCTCTCATGGAGTAAATACTATTTTCGAGACCAATCTGACTGCTACTGGGCTTTCTACCAAGTCCAGGGAGAAGACTGGGAGGGAGCTGCAAACAGAGGGACCGATCCAACCAACTATCAGTTCTGTGCTTGCCAGGCAAAGAAGTCAGCAGTACCGACAAGCAAAACTGGAACACTGGGCACTGGAACAACCAAGGCATGTTGGCAGGAGAGCTTGTGGCCAAGTAACACAACCCACGTCACCTCCCCCACAAGAACCTCAGCTCATCAAGCACACAGAGAACCCAGAGCTATTTTTAGCAGCCACAGGCTCACATTTGAGCTGGCACTACTAAGTATGGCTGCAGAACATGACCCCAGCCCACTCTGCAGCACTGCCCACCCAGCAGCAGCCAGGCACCTGCCTCTCTGCAACACCTGGACCTGCTCTGCACCCAGCTGACTTGCCTCTGCCAAAACATTAAAATGCAAAGCACCTTCCTCTCATCCAAAGCTACAAGCTGCTGGACTACAAGGAGAAATGAAAGCAAAGAGATGGAAAAAGACACTGTACAGCAATTTCGTGTTCCTTTTCCTTTGGTGACTCCTAACAAGAAAAGGACTGACAGTTCCACTGCCTGAGAAGCATTTGGTCTTCAATGTACAAGTAGCAGCCTTGCATTCAATTTACTGGGCACTGATGACATACTTTTCACTAGCTAAAACCTGTGCATTTTGCACTTCTTCACAAGCAGAGAGGGAACAGGAATGAGAAGGGCAATGCATACCTGCCTATTTATTTCAGAAATATTGCCTCGTGACCTTCTATATGGGGTTTTACATGCAGGGGACTGACGCAGCATCGCTGCCATCTAGAGACTAAGGAGTCCCATACCTGTAAGCAGCTGCAGGCTGGTTCCCATCAGCACTGGAGAAGACCCGATGCAGATAGTCATTCAGTAGCCTGCTGTTCACAATCCCTTGTGGGAAAAAAAAAAAGAGAGAGAAAAAGAAGCTCAGAGAGTTAGAAATCAAAGCATTAATTTCGAGTACAAGCAACAAGGTTTGCAGACCAACACAGGGGAAGACGGAGCTCCAAGAAGTTATTTACCTTCTCACTCTCTTCACTAACAGCCCTACAGCCCAGCAACGTGGAGCAAGTGCATTTCTGCAAGAGGGGAGGCTACCAGTGGTTCTGGCTACCAGTGGTTCCCCAGGGGGAGACGACATCT